>NW_019392707.1:0-600000 GCF_000648675.2 Cimex lectularius
ACCTCGATCCACTCGGACACCAACTTCCCATCTCAACCGCACCTTTTGAATTTTCCCTCCTTTTTGCCATTTTTCAAATGTCGTGTAATCGGATTGGATGCTCGACGACAAATGAAATGGCCACGGAGAGCTTTAGTGAAGTACACTTCATTATAAATCATTAAAATGGCAAAACGGAGGGAAAATTCAAAAGGTGGGGTTGAGATGGGAAGTTAGTGTCCGAGTGTTTCAAGGTCACGATAGCTCGAGTGGTAGAGCAGCGGCGTATCTAGCCGAAGATCGTGGGTTCGAATCCCGCTCGTGCCATTGAATTTTTTATCTCAACTAAAAACCTTAATTAATTGTAATATATTAATTGGTCAAGCGGACCACGAAATTAGTGAATTTATAGTTTCAATCCTGATTTCTCTAAAGCTTTGCCATTTTAATATAAAATTTAAAAAGAGTCATTAACAGTTCAGTAAACAGAATCCAAAATTCTACGCACCAACTGTCAATTTCACTTTCAAAAATTTATACCTGTTTTGACGACAATAAGGCTTAAAATAGGTGACTCAATTGAGATCTGGCGAGGAAAAGGGTATTAACAATATTCCATAACAATAATGTAAATTCTCAATATAAAATATAGTCAGACAATTAAACTATTTTTAATTACGCTCATAGTTAGAGTTTCCTGTTGGTTTTGAATCAAGACAATTGAGACAGCTATATCAAAAACTTGCTTTATTAAAACGAATGTTCCTGAGATAAAAGATCATGGGAATACGGGCAAGTTTTAATAGACGTTGGTTATCTCAAAGTGTATTTCTTCACTTCCTAGTTTCTTATAATTCATCTATACAGTTTCGTAACCAGTTTGTATAAAGATCACGACGTCGGCTTTACAGGCACCAAGGAGTGGGAGATCAATCTAAGCAAGCGAGCCCCCACGGTATCAGATAAACCCGATGTGAGCAAATCAGTGACCTTATTGTTCACCTTATCGACTCACGAACATATTAATTACACACGGGTGACATGATGAAATTCGGCCAGTTAATACTACACTGGGTGAATAACATCAAAAAAGCAAAAAATCACAATAAAACGGCAAACGGTGAATTTATGCAAACGCACTTCCGCCTTTCGGTACATAATTAGACAAGGGGGTCTGGTCTTCAAGGTAGGCGAGTTGTGTAATTTCGGTAGTTAAATCACTCAGTAACCCATAAGGGTCCGGTTAACCCGGTAACTGTTGTTTCGGCTACCTGCCGACTACCGCCGTGTGTTTTATTATCTACAGTCCTTTTGTTATACCGACATCGTGCCGCGTACGAAGTTTGCGTGAGGATCGGGCTTCGACGGGAACTCCATCAATCTTGCTCTGACTCGAGTTTCCCGTGACACGGCCTACTTTTTTTTCGATGATCTTTTTATCCTACGGTTACCTTGTCACTGTAAAAAGTTAAATCCTTATGAAAACGTCAATGATTATAGTCTTCTTATGAATTAAAAGACGAAAAGAAGCACGAGATGGTGTTGGAGACACGGGCCAATTAGAAGTCTGCAGCTCTTTCAACGACATACAGTTTATACCTGTAATATACCAGCAATTTGCTTTGCACCGTACACAAAAGTTTAGCGACGAAAGTGAAAATGACCAATTGTGTCCTTTATAAATAATAGCCTTTATACATCTCGTGAATTACAAATTTTGGTATCGTGTGGACGGTATTAAAGTTTAATATCGCACAACTGTATACCAGTCGGTTGTTTTGTGTGCATTATTCAAATTAATTAATTAGGGTTGGAGTTATGAGGTTGCTCACTGTAAGGACTTGAAACTTGCTTAGGTGCTCAACTTGGTTCTCTCTCGGTTAAACTGAAAGATCCGATGATAATAATAATAATATACGAGCCCAAAATTTTGTTTAATACTATCATCAACAAACCATGACCTTACTGAAAATAAAATCACAATTAAAACAGCTTACTTTGGGATTATGACCAATTTTCAGTAGTAGAATGTAAGCCTTGTTGAACGTAAAATCCCGAACAGTGATTATCAGAATTACTATCAAAGAATTGAGGTCGGAATTTATAGCGAAGGATTGTTTAACCAATTCTACAGTAAGTTTTAGATTTAACGGCGTCATCTGTGAAGGATACACGCTTAAAACTAGATTAATTGTCAGATATGGTGCTAAGAGAAAATATATTTCACATAATATACACAATTATAAAACATTGTTTACTTCGTTATGCCTATCCTGTTTAGATATAGAAAAATCGTTTGAAGAGTAAAGCTAATTTGTTACATTCACTAATTTCGTGGTCCGCTTGACCAATTAATATATTACATTTATTTAAAGTTTTTAGTTGAGATAAAAAAGTCATTGGCACAAGCGGGATTCGAACCCACGATCTTCGGCTTGATACGCCGCTGCTCTACCACTTAGCTATCGTGACCTCGATCCACTCGGACACTAACTTCCCATCTCAACCCCACCTTTTGAATTTTCCCTCCTTTTTGCCATTTTTCAACCTTTTTATCTCAACTAAAAACCTTAATTAATTGTAATAATTTGTTACCTAATACCAAACGTTAAGTGACTTCCAAATTCTTGCCCTTTCTAGAAGCGGAGGTGATAAGGCAAACTTTTCGAGAGAATAAACTTCTATATTTAGTTAACCTAACTTATTTAGATTATCACGACAGAGAAATCTACAGCTAATCAGTAAATATGGTCTAGCGGAATTTTTCTCTTTAAATTATCTCTTTAAATGTTATAATCATGGTCGCTGTAATCATAATTCCTTTAGAAATTAACAGCTTATTTATACATTTCTGCCTGAAATATTTTATTAATTCTTATAAAGAATAAAAGAAATTAAACGCTATGAACGGACCAAGTTATTTGGAGTGCATCTATCATTTTATGATTCTGAACGAAACGCTATAAGAATATAAATACTGGGGTTGGCTGTACACATTTTGAACAACTAAAAATACTAGACTTCGGTATTTTGATTTACTAATTTTCACACAAAGGATTTGCAACTGTTCGAAAAAGAGAGAAAACAAAACCTTTTGCAGTATTTCTTCATCATTCTTGCCGAAACCAGGAATAAAACGTTCTTCGTCAATAATTTCTACCAGGTTAAGATAAAATATGATCCGAGAAGATGCCTTATAACTGAAGGAAGGGTTGTATAAAATTGAAAGTATGGGAAACCTTCTAAATACCGAACGGTACGTGGACTAATTTAAGTCCTGCCTAAAGCCGCTTCACGACTTTACCCAACAGATACCGATGTAACGAATGTAAATATTTAGCCGATATCGGTGTAACGAATGTAAAAAATAATTAATACTGACTTATTCCAGGTTCTGCAAGAGTCGCTCTTGCACGAAACCTAATAACCACCAACGTGTTTGACCTTTAAAGTACTTGATCCAAAAAGCGTTGAAGTTATTTAACTTTCTACCTTACTAAGCCGTTTGGTATTTGCGTGATGAAACTCACGATGTACTACCTCATACATTTAGGTTTGTTATCCTTGTAGTTTTTTGTTTGTTTTCAAACGCCTTCTACAGATCACGAGTAAATATTTGCACTATTTACTGCCTATCCAACCATCAGATATCACTTTGCAGAATTTCTTGAATTAAACCGGAAGTTAAACGCCATTCAAAGCACGAGCAGCAAATGTATAAGTGAGGTCTGTGCGGAGAAACAGGTGATTTTACAAAAATCCTTAAATTATGTATTTAAAAGGACAGCTACATGAGACAAATTATGATTATTCTTGCTCAAGTAGATCACGGGAGACACTGACATTAACGTAGACAAATCGAACCCTAAAGATAAGATTTGTCACTGAGAGCTGTAATGGCCGCTTGATTTGAGCCGAAAAGCGTAAAATAAAACTTGAATCATTGTCAACGGTTTTATATACGTACTTCCACATGAGACAGGAAATACTTATCTTGCACAAGCAGATGACGATATGTAGTGTACTATGTACACTGAATTAACTCCTGTCAATCAGACACCCAATTACATTTATCACTGAAAAGATCAACTAATTAAATAATATTAGATGTTTACAAATATAGATGTTCGACTCCCCCCATAATCAATCTTTTTCCAATATTCGTCAATTCGCTTCTTTTACCTTCGATAACCCCGCTTTACTTTCACGCTATTACTTAATTTTCGTTTTTAATTAATAATCATTAATTATTTCATTGTCAGTTAACCAAAAGTAGATGACAGTTGTAATTTCTTGACCTGCGATCCTCGTTGAAAGCACGAGGGGGCGGATATGGGATAGATGACGGTGATGAATTATTATTAACTTCTGACAATACTGGTTTTCTGTTTACGAAGGAAACGGTTCGTACCGCGTATGCTGTTTGACCATGTTGACATGATTATACGGAAAAGTGAAGTGTCCACATGAAATATATATTTCACTATGAGTCATTATAGGTCTTCCTAGGAACAAGACTTGGACGTTAACCCCCCCCCCCCTCATGAGAAATCTAACAAAATCACAAATCAACCATCAATCCTCGCAAGAGGCCAACATTGCCTTCACACCTCGGTGGGCTGAATTAGCAGAGGTACCTTATGGAAATAAGAGCTGCCCTCGCCCGGTAATGAAGCTGGGTGCAGCCGGGTGAAATATCGCCCTTGCCTCATTCATGAATTTTCTCTGTGTTCCAATTAGTTGGCCGTAACGCGGACAATTAATTATTTCCTCACTCTAACCGGCTTCCACCACGCTTCCACGCATCCGCAGACTTTCGGTAAAGCTTACCTTATTCCTTTTGGAACAATAAGGATGATTAAAATTAATTAATCGAAAGTAAAAGGCACTGTAGAATGTTAATCGGACTTAATGCTTTATGACTTCAGGTAAAGTAAAGCCTAAGACTGACAAAAATAAGATTACTTTGTAGTAAGGCCAAATGGTGGAAGATTTCTAAGATAGTTCTAAGTTAAATTAAACAATATTATACACATGACACCTGTGAAAATGCCCTAACGAAAATTATTTATAGAAGAGTACTTCAAAATGAGAAGTTCTATTATTGTTGTTCTATCTTTGGTCGTTGAAGGAGCGAGCCTTCGATGCTGTTTGGTGACCAGCAATAAAACTTAAGTTTCAAGAATTTATGTCCTTAAAATCGGTACCACATTTCTAGAGACTTATTTTCTACAAATCAGCCTGTTTAAAAACTAAATTTAATATTGCCATAAAGAGGCCTTCTAAGGGCTGTTCCCACGGTTCTTGCTGCAGCACCGGTGTTTGGAATATAGTCTATGACTGGTTATTACAATAAAAATCAGCTATCAAGAAAACTCAAAACGAATAGCATTTGCCGAAAACATCGTGGATCCGCTTATCCTGACTGAGAAATTCCACGGAGGAAACTAAACAAGACGATAAGGTCGGCTGTGCATTTGCAACTATGTATTCTGTAAATACTACACAAGCAGTATGTACTATGAGCAAAATGGTCAAACAATCGAACGCAGCAACTTGCAGTACTGAAGCCATTTGACTGGCTTTACCAAGATGAAACTGCTTCATTAATCAATTTTCTAATAAACAGTGGCTCTAGAATCATCATGGACTCCATCGCCAACCAGGATTACCATATGCCACTTGTAGAAATCAAAAATATTATTTGTTAAGAGAAGAGTGTTAAAATTAGATGGGTGAAAGCTCATACTGGATTGCTGGGAAATGAAACGACCGATGGTCTAGGTGGTCACTGATGGTGCCCAAAAAGACCTACCTATCACATGTACATCATGGAGGCCTTCTACCTCGCTCACAACCAATATTTAGACTCGCGTCAGCCAGCAGGAGAAATTGATCCAAAATTGGCAGTCCTCGAATAAAGGAAGACTAACCGGAGAATGTCTACAATCTATATAAAACAGGAACGAATTTGAAGAATCTAGAATGTTCTTTAAATTGACACAAATTCTAAGCGGACATGGCAAGTTCGCTGCCCATTAAGAATAAATTGAGTTAAATTGTTATCAGCAAAATTTTATTTTTCGGAATATTTTGTTTTCAATTTCACCTCGCATTGCAGTTTCAAATATTAGCCTGTATGATGTGCATGACGCAGTATACTTCATTATTATCATGTTTGGATTGATAAATTTTCTAGTGCTCTCACAAATTTATATGATCTCGACAAATACGAGAAATAAAGAGTTAAAGTGATCCATCTGGAAAATGAAATGACGTTCATATAAAGAAAGGCCGGTTAGCCTTTTTTTGTTTTTTGTTTGAGAATCCCTGAGTCCTCGTAACATTATTTACTAGCATAACAAACAGGCACAGGTGTACAAACTTTGAGATACACTACTTTTTGAAAACACGGACTGAGAAAGGTTTGATAATTAAATTCAAATGTTAAAAGATCTACGATTAAACTGATACCAATGGTGAATTTTTCACATTCGTAATTACATTGAGATTTATCGATTGGTAATTGTAGCAGAGGCATCGTCACGTGTGTGTGTGTGTGTGGTCTGGTGAAAGAATATAATATATCCCCGAGTGTTATGGGTTTTATGTACTTCGTTGTCATTTCCTAAATTTTTGCGATGTTAAATTGAAAAGAGAGATGCTCAAATGCAATGTAGATACCATCTCATTTTCAGGACCCGAGCCGGTCCATTGTTCGACTAAACTCCAGACAGGGGTCCTTTTCCATTCTATTGCTCTATAAAAGTTTTTTTTTAGTAAGTATTAAAAAATGGAAAAAGTGTGTGTTAGGAATGTCATTTTAGGGCAGTTTCATTGTATAAAGTAAGTATAAATATCTCGTTCTGTGTTTCCCTTGTTTATTGAGATGAAATGTATCAATTAGCGTGAAAGAATAATAGTACCCCATCGACCGGAATTAGAATAGAATAGAATATAGATACTTTGAACTACCTGATGATTGCAAGATTACGAAATTCTCGGATTTTCCTCTGCCAACGTTAGCCAACTCCAACGGTTTAGCATGCCATTAGAGTTGAAATTGGACTCATCAGTCCATAGTATGTATAGAAGAAAATTTTCTTCAGCCTCCCAAATCGACATTTGTGCAAGGAACGTTTGTCGTAATCAGAGTCCCGAAGTCCCCTGGGCAAGATGAGAGCGATACGGCTTAAAATTGTAAGTCCGGAGTACAATTCTAATTTTATTTTTGGAAAAATCCAAACCCCTTCCAACATTTCGGGGAGAGTAATTCGGATTTTCGCGAGCATACGGTAAAATATTCAACTCCTCGTCAAAATTACGCTCCCGGTTTCTTGCTGATGGAACAGCAACTGATCCGTATCTCCTCATATTGCCAACAACACGAATAAATCGATCAGTCGATCAGGAAATTTCTGGGAGTACAACTCGACTGCACGACGAGTAATACTACCACCGTTAATAGTGCAATCTTACATTTCAACCCCCTGTTGATCGAAAAAAGGTGCTCCCCGGGGTTCATTTTGAACGTAATACTGAATTTAACGAATAGGTACTATTATAAAATTTATTTACTTCCAGGAATTAAGATTTACTATCGTAATGCGAGTTTGACAAACAATGACAGAATGTAAGCAATAAAGGCAATTAATGTTTACTTT
Source organism: Cimex lectularius (assembly GCF_000648675.2). NCBI lineage: Eukaryota > Metazoa > Arthropoda > Insecta > Hemiptera > Cimicidae > Cimex > Cimex lectularius. The sequence goes on from NW_019392707.1 coordinate 7,644, forward strand.
AGTGAAGAAGCAAATTATTGGAATTAACAAAGAAACAAACGACATGCGTTTTTTCGAACTTTTTGCCATAACTTTGTCATTTCTGGCTAATTTAAAACCCCACTACACCATATTTTTTTCAGCGTAAAAAAATAATTTAAAAAATTAAAAACAAAAAAAAACAGATTCTAATTCAAACAAGTCGGATCTTAATAAAGGTAAATTTTCGAAAAGGCGAAATAATTAATAATGATAACAATTATTGTCCACAGAAGGTGAAAGGTGGCGGTAAACGACCAATTATTGGGGTCGATTAATTGAAATTAATTAATTGTCAGTAATTGAACGTAGGTTTTTTAGACATTTTTAATATATAACCAGTCAAAGCAAATGAAATCCTCACACCATTAAAACAGAAAAACAATGAGCTAAATAAAGCGGAGACAGCCAGGAAACCAAGCAAAAAAAAAGAAATATACGTTAGTTAATGGTAAAACAAGGTACGCCTACAAAACGTAAAAACTTTATGAACTCAAAAATATATTATTTCGACCCTTTCGATGTCAAAAAGTTCCGAGTTCAAAAAGTTCGTGGTGATGTGTTGTCTTTTCCTCTTTCAAGCTAAACTGTAAAGTGTGAAGTGTTAAGGAGAGAGTGGTTGGCTCCCGAGAACGAATCGGATTGGACACGGGGCGCCGATCAACAGATCACTGATCTTGCTTCTGCGAGCCCTGGCCACTGACAAATCACCTAGATCTATTTACTTCCAAAACTCCTTATTTCTATTTGGCCTATTACCATTATTCCTAGGATTCCTAGCTTTACAGAAAAGTTTTGGTTTTTCTGTATCATCCAAGTTTGAAGTAAGCAGAAAGGTAATTCTTTCTTTGCTGTCTTCCCCCCTGACACTTCTCGTCTTAAAATCTTAAGGTCCGGCCAGGAAGGCATTAAAAGAAACGACCGGTCTCATTCGTATTAAAAGCATTGCAAGGTGCGTAATGTCAATCAGTCCGTCATTCGTTTGAAATTTGTGAGCCATCCTTCACTTGCGAGAAATCCCGCAATACCCAATTTAGTAGCAAATTTTAATGCTTTGGCTTTTAATAAAGCACCCACAACAGGTAAATTTTCCACTCCTCTAAATTGTCTGAGCCACTTAATCAAAGAATCCTCAAGAAGAGGGAACTCACAGTCTCTGTCCCTCTTTCGATTTTTTTCAATTTAATATGTGAAATTCTCTTTTTGTTCTTCGGAATTTTTGACAGCATAGAAGGCGGAATGTTAAGAGTTTTTGGCGACATCCTTTTTTTTAAACCACTTTCCATAGCCGCGATAATTTTTCTGAACATAGAAAGAGAAGTGCGTATTTTTGGAGGAAAATGGGACATATTGAAAATATATTTATAACTGTGGTGACGTTTTCTTGCTGTGAAATAACCGCGTATTGACTGCATTCTCTACACGTTTTACACGCCTACAAACGGTAGCACTACTTATTAACATGCATGTCCCAGCCAGTGCAATGCAGTGTTTGTTTTGCGGAAAGTGCGCCCCTATTTTGGGGTTTTTCCAAATGTGGTCATATCTCCATCAATAGTGACTCGAGTTGTACGATGACATTCTGAACCATTCTTCAAATTTAAAAATACTCGTAAAGCCAAAGAAGAAATTCTCCTGGAAAAAACGAGGGCCCCAAGTTTCAAGAAGGGACCCTAATATGGTTCAGAGATGGATCGAAGATGGAACAGGGAGTAAATGTGGGAATTAAAGGGCCGAACTACACCCTAGCAAAGCCCCTTGGACTAACCCCAACAATTTTCCAAGCTGAGGTCAATGCAATACAACTCGGTTTACAGGAGTTAATAAAGTTAAATATGAAAGGTGCACAGATTTACATATTCTCAGATAACCAGCAGCAATAAAAAGCACTTGATTCGTTTGCTTTCTACCCCAAACTTGTCTGGGAGTGCCTAAATCGCCTAATGACTATGGGAAAACTAACACGATTACCTTAAAGTGGGTTCCCTGATATGAAGGCATAGAAGGAAATGAACCGACTTACAAATTACCCAAAAAGAGGCAGCCCTCTCACCCATGGGGCCAGGACAACAGCTAGGTGCATCGGAAAGTGTACTTAAGTCGGAACTGGAAAAATGGATTGAGAAAGAAAACTCAAACACTAGACAAACGCGGCAGGTATGAGGAGCTAAAAGATTTATAAATCTCTCAAAACGAAAGGCGAAGAAACTCAGGCAGAGATTTAAGGAAAATTTTAGGCATCTGTACTGGCCACTGCTCTCTTAACTAACATCTAAAGCAGAGACGGAAACATGCCAACTCTGTCAGGAGGAACCAGAGACATCGGCACAAATCTTTTATGACTGGGAAGCATTAGCCCGGTTACGGTACAGCCAGTTCCAGTTCGGTAGCACATTCTCACACCAAAGGAAGTGCTTAGTATTATAAGAAAAAACGCATTTTCCAAGGCGTTATAATTTGTAGGGGTTCAACGATGGATCTACTTAGGTAGCAGTGGAGGAAAGAATTGTCAAAATTCTATATCAACCACCCCAAACCACCTTACAAAAATAAAATTAAATAAATAAATAAAAATTGATCCATGTTCTGTAGAGTTTTCTACGTCTAGTAAAATTTTGTCGAGCCACAGTTGGTAATTTATTCGTCTTCAATATTGAAAAATAAATCCTCTAGCATTGTAAAGAAATCTACGAATAATCCACCCTTGGGATGTTTGCACTAATATTTGATGTTATAGGAGACCTGTCACTTGTATTATTAATAGTACAAATAAAGTCTCTGGTAGTTTACAAATATTTGTATTATTAGTAATTGTTTATGAAACGGAATTCTTTTATTTTAAACTATTTTTCTTCTACTTTCGCCTTTACAAATTGTACGCTGTATATTTGTACTTTTTTATTATGAAAGAAAATTGTACAAATTACAAGCTATTGCACTAATATTATTAGTTTGTATTTCATTATGAAACAGGGCGCAGGCGGCCCCCATCCCAGACTGGCTCACGTTTTCATAAATTATTTATATTTATTATAATTTATTTTTATTATTGATAAAAAAATAAATTAAAATAAAAATAAACTTTATAATGCGAGCGACGCTCGGTTGTGCAGGCCCGATACACCAAACGACGACGTGAATGAAAAATATAGATATTTCTTGTTCTGTTTGTTGGATATGAATGAGAATCTGGATTATAAAAACTTCGTAAGCTTTTTCAACTTTTTTTTGTTTGTTAAAAAGTTGAAAATCATACGAAGTTTTTATAATCCAGAAAAATATAGATGTTTTAAGAGGTGAGATTTGACACTATTAAAACATGTGTGGTGTTTAGTGTCCGTTAGTCAATGATTATTCGGAGATCGTGAGATGCGGTCTGGTGTGACGTAGGTTTTAGAAAAACATTTTCTTTATCGTGCCAACGCTTCGATCTTTATTGATATCATCAGGGCCTGGGATTTATAAACATTGTTTAAATTTTACAAATAAATGTAGGATGTGGAAAAAATGAATTTATGCAATGCTAGAAATTGTAGATTAAAGAAACAAATGAATTTATACAATGCTAAAAAAAAAATTAAATTAAAAAAATGAATTTATACGTTGCTAGAAAATTTTAGATTGTATAAATCCCTGGCCCTGAAGATGATCTCAATAAAGATCGAAACGTTGGCAGGATAGAAAAAATGTTTTTCTAAAACTACGTCACACCAGACCGCATCTCCGAATAACTATTGAAACATTAAGCTTTAACTTTAAACCTTAGACATTTTTTTAAGGCAGCGCAATAGGCTGACAGCTGAAGTACGGTCTTGTTTAGGTTTTGATTTTAAACAAATTTACGTTAACACAGATTTAATAGATGTATTGCAATATATTCTTGATGACTAATAAATAGGAAAAACAGAGTTTATTTAATTCGGTTATTTTGCTCCACAATCAGAATACAAAATCGGCAAAACTGATCGATTATTACAAGGTAAGATTGTGTTGGGAAAATCTAAACTGAACATGGTACCAGAGAAAGGTATGATAAATGTATTAAATTTTATGTCTAATCAGTTACACGACCTCAACAAATAAATAAACGATGTGCCTATACGTTGCTCAAGATTGAAAACGTTGTTTAAAGATGTTAAACGAAAATGCCTTTTGTGTGTGTGTGTGTGTGTGTGTGTGTACTTTTTTTTAAATGAGACCGAAAGCGACAGATGTTGACGGTTCAATTTTGTCAGAAAGCTGGGGAGGTCAACCAGACAAATGTACATCGCCCAAACAATCATACATCTATAAAAATGTACAATCCAACCAGGATAATTGGAGAGAATTGTTTCTAATAATAAAACCGATAATGATGACAAAAGAACAAAAGTAGACTCAGACGTAGAGGTAATCAGGTGACAGGCCATACGAAGAAATCTATAAAAGACGGTGAGCCAAACATAAGCAGAGGCGGACAAGAAGTCGGGTACCAAGCAAAGAAAAACATATGAGCATGCAGTAGTGATAAAGATCGATCTTTATATATCCTTATTGATCATTACCGAAAGACAAACAAGGTTTATACAAAAAACGTAAAGTGAACCAAATATAAGAAGTGATAGTTTGGCAATCTGTAGTTCTAATTTAACATTAGAGAAACGAGCAAACACAACAGTTAGTAGTGTATTACTCTCTTGTCACTGGGTTTGTTTGTATTGAGAAGAATTAAAAAATGTACAAAATATACAATTACATCGTTTTGACCTGACAATCGATGTTCAAACAAAATGGAAACTTTTCGGTAAACAATTGTTGAAAAGGGTGCAGAAATTTGGGTTTAAACTATCAAAGGGGTAAGGGATTAAAGTCCTTGACTTTTAAGCCTAATCCTTACAAAGCTTAGGGGCCGGTTTTCAATCCGCACAAATCAATTGGACAAAGCAGGCAACATAATGGCACATTTTTGCGGTGTTTATAGGTTCGCCAATTTTTTTTTTGTTGAAAAGATTAATTTCTAAATCGTTTCGTCACATGCCAGTTTTGGTCAACATCAATCGTTTCGTCACTCCCGAGGATTTTGTTTGTTTTGACTGTACCTTCTGTATGACACTGTATCTCGTTGTTAACCGTTCAATAGCTAATGATGTTCGGTGGCTTGTCTGCACTTTGTACGTCCGATTAAACGACACGGCCGGTGATAGTATTAACAATGTCTTCTTCCAATCCGCAATCATCTCCTCCAAGCGTGGCACTGTGATTACAGTGGAAATAAATAAATTCACGATTTGTGCGTATCGTATAGTTACATCGTGAAGAGATATGTTGCGAACAATCGTAAGTGTGGCGTTTATGTGACAAGGGACCTCGAAATTACGAAAGAATCTCATGTTTTAGTGAACACCAGCATCAACCCTTCAGCCCTCCCTCTAAATGATTATTTTTCCAAGTTGTCTGTGAAGGTACAAACAGGGTAGAAATATAAAAGTATGGTACGGTTGACTGTGACGAAAGGATTGAGAATCGTGAGGAAATGGTTTTAATCCCTGAATGTGACGATCCGATCGACGCCCCTTTTTTGAGTATTTAAACGGTCGAGATGTCAAAATCCTACTTTTCGGGGGTTCGATATTTAAATATAAATATATAATTCACACAGGACGTTGTTTACAACTTAGACGATAAACACGATTGTTGTTTTCCTTCGTTTGGAGAGTTGTGATGTGCAAAGGGGTGAAAAAATTTCTTCCTTTCTTCGTAGAAGATTATAATCAAGCTTGTGTCCCCGCGACGTTTCGTTCAGTAAAATCTTTTACATTTGAAAATATGACAACTACACGAAAAACTATTTTAAAACAGGGAACTAATGAATCATTACAGACATAGACAATACCCTAGCTAAGAATTAATTTATTTTATTTTTTATTTATTTTGTCTCGATTAGCTCCACATACATTTCAACCTGCGATGACACTTTCATAGCGAGGATTCGGCAGGAAAACGTTTGGACTCCCTCGCGAGGTGAAAAAAGAAATCGCAACCCCTTAACTTGAATCGACAAGGAATGAAGAAAAATGTTTTAAACAAATATATTTAACCTGTGTACTCACTACGATGGCATATCCAGGATCTATCGGTTTCCAACTCTAGGTGTAGGCACAAACTGACATTTGGTAAGAAAACAAAAAACAAAACCAAAGACCGGATCCGGAGGGAAGCCGGACGTCTACGGAAGGAGGACCGAGTAAGCACTGGATCGGTCCTCGGGGTGGTTTTTCGCCGGCTTTCCAGCCACCCCCTCCGCCGAGGCCGGCTACCCCGGTGTGCGCAGCGAAACCACGCGCATCCTTCGCTCCCCGCCAGGCGACCGGCCACTAGGCACCCAACTAACTATAAACCAACGCCCTATTAAATCCCGTGTTCCGCACTACTTCATTTTCACATTCGACCCAACTATTAATCGTCATTTTTTAACATTTCGCCTTCTTAAATTATTTGTAAAAATATCTTAAATAATTTTGCCAAGCAATCTGTTACAGGTCAAATTGACCTTCATCAGAGCAGTACATATTTATTTATATGGGTAAATATACCCAGCTACAAATTCTATAAGAGTTCAAGTTATATACATATAAGTAATAATGAATAATTGAGACATAAATAATAATATACATATAACAATAATTAAAAATATGGACATATTCAACATAACAACGCAGAAATAAAATAAATATTGTGACAAAATGCACATATGTGTAAAAATATAAAACAAGTAAGGAGGAATGATAAAATTGAAATAAACAATTAAACAACAGAAGTACATAAACAAATATAAAATAAGTGAGGAGAAATGATAAAATTTAATTAAACAACAGAAGTATATAAAAAAATGTAAAGGCAGTGAGAAGGAATGATAAAATTTAATTAAACAACAGAAGTATATAAACAAATATAAAGGAAGTGAGAAGGAATGATAAAATTGAATTAAACAATTAATCAACAGAAGTATACAAGTAAATATAAAGGAAGTGATAAGGAATGATAAAATTTAATTAAACAACAGAAATATATAAACGAATATAAAGGAAGTGAGGAGAAATGATAAAATTTAATTAAATAACAGATGTATATAAATAAATATAAAGGAATTGAGAAGGAATGACGGAAATTTAATTAAACAATTAATTTTAGTTTATTTGTTTGTGTACACGCACGCCTTTCATATTTTCCTTTACTAACTCCTGTGCACAGAGTTGTATTGCGTTGACCTCCGCTTGTGAAATTGTTGGGGTTAGTCCAAGCGGCTTTGCTAGGGTGTAGTTCGGTCCTTTAATCTCTACGCCTACTCCCTGTTCATTTTTTGATCCATCTATGTATCTTATTAGGGCCCGTTCCTGAAACTTGGGGCTATGGAATATCATAAAATAAAAATACAGATTTTATAATATTTTTTAAACATAAATTAGCATGAAATTTATCAATGTCTATTCATTTAATCCTGTTGCTGGGAGAGTGGAACTGGTAATTAAGAAGGGATGTAAAACCAGGTACAATAACTGTTGTATTTAGGAATGTTAAATTTTGTAAAGGAAATCAGTTTAGGGCATGAGATCAAATTGTTTAATAGCTTGTATAGAAAAATCCTGTCTGACTTTCTCCTCCTTGAGAACCTCCTTAGCAGTTCTCCACAGTTCTTTACTGTACTTCCAAATCGGTTGAATTATCACACTGATTTATTAATTTAACAAACATCCATAACCTTTTTTTAATGTACAAAATGTAAAAAAGTAACAGTGTACACTGTAAACTAACATTTACAATAATATAATATAATAAAAAATTTACAATAGATAGAAAAGTAGATGTATAAAATCTAGAAAAAAATTAAATAATGAAGGAAAGGTTATGAAGGTAGGGACTAGAGGATAGGTTTTATGGAATTTCTGAGCCAGTCGAAATAGTCATTAAAAATGTCAATACTCAGGTAATTGGTGATGATTGAAAGAGTAGAGTGTGCAGGATGGGGTTCGGTTAGTGGTGATTGCAAATTTATTAGTTGAAGTAAATCAGGGGAGTATATCATGTTGTTAAGCAGTTTGTACAAGAATAGAAGCTCGAGTGTAGTATTTCAAGATTCAAGCAAAATAAAACTTAGTTATTACTTGATTATTCAAAAATCGCCTGGGATTTACAAACATGGTTTAAATTTAACAAATACATGTAGGATGTGGAAAATGTGAATTTATACAATGCAAAATATATTTTTTATATTCAATCAAAGTATTTCTAGTTAGTTATTACTGCGGGATTTCAATGGGAGTTGACATCATTACAACCCCTCCCCATAGCAGTTCCAAATTCAATGATTTTTGCTTAATATTTCAATTGAATATTTCTAAGCATCTATAAATATTAAACGTTGTCAGATTTATAACATGTTGTTTTCAAGTAATCAAAGCTGCATGTCTGAGGCAATACATTTTAAATTTTTGTGAATATTTTATCCTCGACAATTGTGTAAGTATGTGTGTACTCTACCTAGGTAGTTTAATTTAGTTGCTTTATTGTTAAGTGCAGTAACTGTAGAAAAGGCAATGGGCTTTTATTCATTATTTTAAAGGGACAAATAGGACCTCTTACATGTACATATTAAAAGTCAATTTAGTTTTATAAACATAATAAAATAATAGTAATATCAATAATAATAATAAAACATAATAAAATATACAAAACAAGAATGACAATTATTTAAAGATCGTGAGATTCAGTTTGGTGTGATGTAGGTTAGAAAAACATTTTCATTGTCGTGCCAACATTTGACCTTTATTGAGATCATGTTCAAAGCCTGGGATTTAAAAAAACATTGTTTAAATTATACAAATACGTATAAGATATTAATATGAATTTACATAATAATGTACACAATATAGAACTTTTGGGTTTAATCAAAATATTAGTACTCACTCAGTGTGTGTATTCTGTGTTGTCGTGCCACTGTTGTGTGTCATGTTGAGAGTGTTAGTGAAATTTTAAGTTTTTGTGATTTTGAAAGAGTGGGGAAGGAGGAAGGAGATCACACCAGTCCGCATCTCACGATCTTTACATAATCATTAATTAATGGTCACTAAATAATATATTGACAATAATATATTCTTTAAAATATTAATTATTTATAATTGAATGATGAAACCATATTACAAAATAAAAGAAGAAACAGAAAAAAGGTAAAAGGAAAAGAAAAAGAAAAGGAAGAGGGAAGAAAAGGAGATGATTCATGTTGTTTTTAAAATCTCAGATTCCATGGTCCGCGAAACAAGCCAGCGAAGAAGCAGAACATAGAGATGCAATTCTGAAGGAGTTTTAGAGGAGTGTTGATGGCTTGTGATATTATCGGTGCATTTGGATAAGGAATGTGGGGAAAATGAATAGATATTGAGGTCATTTATTTGATTTAATTTTAAATGGCTATATTTAAGTTTATAAGTACTTAGAATATTAAAGCTGCTGAAGACGTTAGTATGGGAAGAAATATGATCTCTTGATTTAAGATCATACAGTATCTAATGCAAGAATGACATTTGAAGGCAATGAGCAGATTGATAGTATAAGGAACGTGAAAACAAAGTGCTACAGTAAGGAGAATGAAGGAATTATTAAGGATTTAATAAGGAGAACTCTAGTTTTATGTAGATTGTAAACGCTAAGGCGTTGAAGAGAATGGCGACTTGAGTAAACCTTTGCTTGAATAGAGTTCACATGGTCATGTTGTGTAAACTTGGAGTTAAAAATAACGTGAGATTTTCAACTTTAGGACAAAAATTAATAGGGGAGTTGTTGATATGAGGAGGGGATAGGCAATCTATATTAATAGGTTTATTTAAAATTAATAAGGACTGTGATTTGTTAGGGTTTAAAAGAATGCCATTATTTCTTGACCATTGATTGACTAAATGAAGATTACAGTTAAACAGTTTCAGAGATGTTTCTTGGAGAACATGGAATGTAAAGCTTTCATCGGAATAAAGGTGAAATTGGCAGAATTTAAGAATTAATGGAAGAACATTTAAAGTTAAAGGAAAAAAGTAAAGTTCCAAAAATAGAGCCTTGGTGTACACCAGCTGAAATTGAGAGAGAATTTGAAGCCTTAACTCTCGGAGTTTTGTCAGACAAAAAGGAGGAGATGAGATTAGAAGCAGTAGCGTAAAAACCAAAAAGATGCATCAGTAGAAATTATAAATGAAGGGGTGAGTGTGGAGTTCACTCCTTTTTAAAAAAGATGGTTCCTACTCACATTAAGTTGTTTTGCAACAATCCGGATTTCGAGCCCTTTGGCTCATCGTCAGGTTGAAGGGTTTCCACAAACACGTCTCTCGATATGAATTGCAGAAGTAGAAAATTAGTATAGTAAAAATTACAGTAGTAGAAAATGACTGTTTTTCATTTTAGGTTTACAAAAGTGAAAACATGTTTTAACTAATAAATAATAAGAAATATGAGTAAATATAAAAATAAGGTGTTTTTGATTCAACAAATGATTCAACCACAAATCATGGCTAAAGTGCAAACTGATGACAGAAGCAAATTTTTTCTGTTTTTATTTATCCAATGGCAAGTACTAGAGAGTTCTCGCTAAATACTAAAATAATAATTTAAATTTAAATTTGTTTTATGAATAATTTAAAAAATTCATATAAACTAAGTAGGTACTAAGTAAATTATGATTTATGGAGCCAAATGCATTGGAAAAATCAAGTAGAACAATAATAGTACATTCACTAGTTTTTGTGGTCTGCTTGACCAAATAATATCTTTCAATTAATTAATCTGTATTTAAGGTATTGGTTCAGATAAAAAAGTTGAAAAATGGCAAAAAGGAGGGAAAATTCAAAAGGTGGGGTTAAGATGGGAAGTTAGTGTTCGAGTGGATTGAAGTCACGATAGCTCAAGTGGTAGAGCAGCGGCATATTTAGCCGAAGGTCGTGGGTTTGAATCCCGCTTGTGACACTGACTTTTTTATCTCAACCAATACCTTACAGATTAATTAATAGAAAAATAATAGTACACTTATTATCATCATTGGGAAAGAGGGAGAAACCCCCTCTGTCAAGAATGGCCCCATCTGCTGGTACACTGATGGATCTAGAACACAGAACAAAACAAGAATTTTATTTACAGATATATACACTATAAACAGTGGCTTAGTGGAGTTTCTGTTTAGTAACACTTACCTCCAGCTGGTTAAATTATAACAACATTTTTATTATATATATTTTCTATCAGGGGGGGGCATTACATTAAAAACCCCAGCTGTCATGGCCAAGCTATAGGAGGGCATTCTTTATATTCCTGTGCACGTACCCGTCGTCCAAACAATAATTGCCTATTTGGCAGCAGGTATGTGCTTCGCATTGCTTAAAAAAATTAATAGTTGCATCTCTGATGTATTCCAACACCATCTACACGTTTTTCATTGCGCAGTTCTGATATGTGTGCATATTGGGGCTAGTCTGTCACAAGCCTCAGAAACTTGTTTGACACAACAAAACAGACACAACAACCTGCAAGCATACAGAAGCATTGGCCTGACCACCATCTTGTATAGAAAATTTCTATTGGCAAGCGACAAAGCAGAGGGAAAAGTATACAGATAGCTGCTTTGCCTTTGCTCACTTTATTACTAACACGGGGAGTGAAAGTGAGTTTATGATCCAGTATCACCTCAAGATATTGACCGACTCAGACCAAGAAACAGTTACACCTTCAAATTTGATCTTTTTATAAAGCAATGGTTTACACTGAAACTTATTGTCTCTGTTTGATTGTGATTAATTTTCTTTTTCCAACAATCCAGAAATTTCCTATGCAGCGCATTACATTCTCTAATCTATTTGATATTGTGCCTATTCTACAAGAAGAGGAATGGAGAGCAATATCTTCAGCATAAACAGCCATTTTTACATTCTTAGGGAGAGTTATTTTGTTAAAATATAAAAGGAACAGGATGAGTTCAATGATAGAGCGTTGAAGATCACCAGCAACAATATCTCTCAATTGTCTAGAACACAATAAGGTACGGGGGGGCAGGAATATTCAGACCTGGAATCAAATACTCAGAATGCATGGGAAAATACACCAGTATCTTCCAGGCTGAAGACCACGCAATTGAGAGATGTACCCAGTTCAAATTGAACAAAGGGTATATATATTATGCAGGATGGGCGACCAAGACCTGAGGGGTTAAATGCCTGGGTAGACTCGTACCCCATCCCTAAAAGGTCCGGGACTTGGTCGGCTCACGTGTCCTGCATAAACCTCTTGGACTTGTTCACAAACCCCAAGATTTTGGACCATTTTATCTCGGGGAGTGATTTGGTGATGTCCTCTCCTTCAAAGATTTCAAATCTAGACCTAGCATACCTATCACACTCTGCGAGGTAGTGCCTTGCCGTTTCTTCTTTTATTTCGCAGAAGCGGCAAAAGGGATCTGGTAGGATACCCATTACGAAGAGGGTCTTCTCAGTGGGCAGTGGCCCGTCAGAATACCTATCAGCCTCCTAATTCCCTTCCTTGAGATAGAGATAGTCATTTCGATTCTGCTGGTTTGATCGCCTTAACAAACTCTTTCGATTGCCTGCGTCCGGGGGATAAATTCCACTCCCTAAGGAATTGTTTCATGCCCCAGTTATTGATACTCTTTTTCGCTGTGCTCATAGAGTGAGGTAATACCGGTTGTGGCCCGACAAACGCAGTATTAGAACCTTCTTTGGCTAGGCCATCCGCCTTTTCATTGCCATGGTGTCCTTTATGTCCCGGTATCCAAATAAGGGTCACACCATGAACAAAGGGTACAAAAACAACAACTATCATGTCAGTAACCAACTAGCCTTACTAACGCCAAACATCATTAGCTTAACGACATGAATTGCAAAACTAAACTAAACAGTTTGGGTATGCAAAATAAAGACACCCTCTGCTGGGTCCCAGGACATGTTGGTGTAGAGGGTGACGAGGGGGGGATCGATTGCAAGGACTGCTATATAGGACCGAGCCTTTCTGTGCCATAGGGATGAATACCTATCATACACAAGAGGACAAAATGAAAATGAGGAAACAGTGGAGTTCACTCGTTGGACACACAATCAAAGAACTTTCTGGGAAATTTTATAGGAAAAAAAACGATAGAATGTATCAAAGGAGCAGAAAAAACTTTGAATGATTCTTAACAGGACACTGCAGACTGAATAGGCAACTGAATAAGATTGGTATAATTCAACACGGCACGTGCAGATTCTGCAAAGAAACAGAGGAGACACCCACACACCCGCCTAACTGTGGTGCCACACTTGCCCGCAGGAGGAAGTGTTTTGGGACGTAAAACGTAACCGTAGAACATCAGCCCCTATGACCTGGCTTAGTAATCAAGTTATTTGATAAAATAGGACTGGTATGCTATAAGTACAGAACGGGGACAATAGCTCTTTAAGGGCGCAGTATCAGTATACTATACACGCCGAATGATACATCTAACATCTACCATCAATGCCTAGGCGTATATCATCCGATATTTTGACAAGGGCATATATATTATAGCAATTTTTATTAAATAATTAGAAAAAAATAATTTTTATTTATTTTTCATCTGATAATTACAGTAAAAGGTGTTTTGCTATGGGTAAGAATGAAGGAATATTTTATCACAGATTAGTTCACTTTCTTGGGCGCCAAGTTGGTCTTCTCTAAAGTCTAAACTGACTGCTGGTTTGCAACCTCCCAGCCTCCGACCTCAACCGTTTCTTAACGGTTCGATTCTCTTCTTTGCGGAATCGCATTTCAGTTTTTCATACCGGTGTACGTTAAACCCAGAATATTTTTGCATTTTCAAGTTCGATTTTGGCCGTTTTATCTCCTTGACAGAAGTTCCACTGCTTGGTCCAGGTGTGTAAATTTTTATTTTTATTTTGAGTAAAATTCGCGCGGCAATTCTTGTATGTATATTCCATGGCGACAGTTTTTGGATTTATGTGTGAAATAGAAACCGTCCTTGTTTAGATCATCTACAAAAATAATGTATTTCTTATTGTCTGAATTGTGGTAAGAATATACACAAGTAAATGTGAACTGACTTTCCCTTAGGCGGGATTGCATATAGTTTTGTACAAGTATCTACTTATAAGTATGCAAATTGACTAACATTTGTAAGTACAATGGTCTTACTGGATCATATATATATAGTTTAACTATTGTCTAAATATTGACAATGTACATACATATTAGACCTACCTAAAATTTTTTTTATTACATGTTATATTTAAAATAAAATAGGACGTTATTACAATCTTAATTTATGAAAATTATTTTTAAAACAGTTAGAATTAATACATTAGTTATGGAAAAGTAAATGTGGATCTAATCGACAGCCATAAAGGCACTAATCAACTCCAAATTTGTCTGAAAACTGGCCTAAATTGCCAAATAACTCTGGGAAAGCAGAATAAGATTTAAGTAGGTACTCGGACATGAAGGGAATGAACACACTTCTCTGTGGGTTTGCCCCTTCTCTCAGGTGGTTGGGAGTTATCGTTGCCATGAGCCATTTTTTGGCACTTTGGTTCTCACAGGTTATCAGGACGGCCAGTTTTTCAACATACCCATTCCTGAACTGAGGTCCTTTGGAGTTTTTACAGCTCCAAACCTCAGCATGGATGGTCCTGTCCTGATTGGCTGTTAGCTCTTTGCCTGGGTATTCCTCGAACACCGTGGCGAAGGCTAGCTGCCCTCCTTACCAACCATGATTATTCAGAAATCGTGAGATGCGGTCTGGTGTGATATAAGTTTCAGAAAAACATTTTCTTTATCGTGCCAACGTTTCGATCTTTATTGAGATCATCTTCAGGGCCTGGGATTTACAAATATTGCTTAAATTTAGCAAATACATGTAGGATGCGGAAAAAAGTGAATTTATACAATGCAAAAAAATATTTTTTATATTCAATCAAAGTATTTCTACTCACTCAAAGTGTTTGTTGTGAGTAGAAATACTTTGATTGAATATAAAAAATATTTTTTTGCATTGTATAAATTTACTTTTTTTCACATCCTACATGTATTTGTTAAATTTAAACAATGTTTGTAAATCCCAGGCCCTGAAGATGATCTCAATAAAGATCGAAACGTTGGCACGATAAAGAATATGTTTTTCTGAAACCTACATCACACCGGACCGCATCTCACGATTTCCAAATAATAATCGACTAACGGTCACTAATCACCACACATTTCTCACCAACTATGTTGGCAGGATGGCTTGTTGCACATTTCTTCTCTCAATTTTTTTTTTTTTTTTAATTATACAAAGGAAAAAATAAATTACTTCAGAACAAATGTGTTACAAGAGGAATTGTACGTAGAATCAAATTACACTGATGATAAAAAAATATATTAGCGAAAATTCACCAACTTACAGAGCAACTATATTGTTAAATAAACTATTTTCAAACCTATATACCTGCAAATGTAAATTTAATGTATCTATGGAAAATTAATTAACAAAATGATAAGAAAAATCAATTATAAACTGTTTCAATTTGATTTAATTAATCTAACTTCTTAACTAATTATACAAACACACAAAATAGTAAATTTAAAGTGTACAATAAAATAACAAATTCAAAATTTTGTATTAGATCAAACATTTAAATATATACATAGTTTAATATAATCTTCAGTTATTTTTTTAAATTAACAATTTAACAAAAATTAAGACAAATATATGTATAAGCGTGTCTCTTCTGTTTTGGGCCCAACCCTGAATTCGGAGAACCGAAAACAAGGTCCCAGAGGTTTTTATGATCGGACCTGACTACAATAATTTAATTTATTGATCAGGCACCTTTTTTAAATATGTTCCATTCAAATATTCAAACCAAAATAAANCAGAAAGGGAAATGTTTTTTTGACTGAAAAAATAGCCCTTTCCTAGCCCCTACTCCTTTTACTGTCAGATTTCAGATGTGTGTGGAGGGGCATGGCGATACATTCAAATCAAAACGTGACATATGTACACACCACACAACTCAATCATGCAAAGACCTAGCAAAGCCATCTTCCTTGGTCCAAACTTCAAAAAAAAAGTAACACATTAAAAAATAAAACAAAATATAAATATATCAATATATTGTAGCATTTAAAACATTGTACAAAATGATGGACAATGAATCAATCTTAATCTTAAGACAAAAACAGGCCGACTCTGTATAAAAAAATACCCTATGCAGATTTTTTTTTTGAAAACAGAAAAATAATGTGGAGATGCTTTTCCATTGAAAAAACGTTGTACTTTTTTTAAACTAATAGTACAGTCAATAAACAAGACATAGACTGGGATTGTTGTGATAAATATGAGAAAACTAAACAAAAATAAATAAACAAACTGATATTCATAATTGGATCCACATTTTCTGAACTAATTTATTAATCCTAATTGTTTTAAAAATAATTTTCAGAAGTTTAGCTTGTAGTAAGGTTCTATTTTAAAAATAACTTGTAATAAAAAAATCAGGTAGCTCTAATATTGAAACATGATATTTTAAAGAAAAAAGCGCAATTTCCGCTTACTCTTGTGAGACACTATACAAAATAAGTTATTTTTTCACTGTCCCAATTATGGTAAAAATATAAAGTAATAAAAGTAAAGTAAAATGTGAACTGTATTGTCTTTAAGCAGAGTTGTATTCAGTTTTATATAGCAAATATCTATTGATCAATATGCAAATTGACTAACTTTTGATTTATATTTTGGAAGTTTGTTTCTTTTTAATAAAATTGTTTTGTTACATGGCAAAGTGTGTTGGAAAGATCCACTTTAATTTGTTTTAGATTTACATTTTTTCCTCCCTTTCAATTTTTTTTTTACCTTGATTAATTTCAAAGTTTTTACCCTTTTGGCTAAGTTTCTGGTGGGCCACTCCTCCTGTTTAAATTGTTTTTTGGGGGACTTTGAGGAATCCTCATCATACTCATTTTCTGTAGTTTTTTCATGGTTCTATTTTAACTAAGTAATGACAAATGATCAGGCAGACAAAGATAATCACGTACATAGAAATGTTTCAATAACTAGCAAGCTTTTCTTCTATAACATGCAAAGGAGTTATTATGTACAGTTTTGTTAAAAAATTTTCATGCTATTACCACAATTAAGACATTAAAAGTAACCGTTTATATTATGTTGGTCTAAACGAGGACAAAAACTGACATCAAAATAAATACATAAAAAAATTTTATTTGTTAGAACAAAAGAATTGGAAGAACAAGATGATCTCGTACAATCAATGCATGGCCAAACGCTCATCAACTTTCATTCTGGCCAACAGAGTCCTGCTATATATCTTTAAAGCTGATATTACGTACAAATTTGTTCTGGCTGTACAATTGCTACCACAATTGAGTCAATTAAAAAAAGGTTTTATTTAATCAATTTAAACAAGAACAGTTTAAATTACACATCTAAGATCTGTCCTCAAGGAAAATACATACAATACAAAAACATGTACCATGTTATAGTGGCACAGGGCAATTTTAGTTAATCAAATGCAATTCAGCATTGCGCCTCTTCAGTGAGGAACTCGGGGATGATTGTACCAACTTGTAGTTTTTAATCATTTTTATTTATTTTATTGTATTTTTTTTTTTTCAGGCTGATCTCTACTAATCCCAGTAAAGAGATCTCTTCACAGCTCATGTTGAATTTTTTTATAAACTAACCAGTAATCATCAATAACAAAGATGCCGGCGGGAGAGCCATCCCGAGGAGAGTTTCGGTTGAATTATTCAACAGAAGAGACTATATCAGCTGTCAAATTCAGTCCTTCGTCATCACAGTTTGTTCTTATATCATCTTGGGATGGGTCTGTTTCATTGTATGATGTGCACAGCAATACATCCCGTTTAAAGTATGATCATAACCGAAAACCTGTTTTGGATGCCTGTTTTCAGGTTAGTGCAATTTATAACATTTTAATCACCTAGAATAGGAACTAGAAAGAAAAGTAAGTGATTTTCAAAAATCTATTTCTGGCTTTAATACCAAAGTCTTGAATATATAATATTTATTTCTTAAAAGAATTTTATACAAAATGGATATCCAAATGTTCTGTCATAATTAGGCTTATTAAAAATTAGACTGCTCATATCAAACTCGATAATCACGTACTCTAGTGCTGTTAGCAGCCCAGGGTCAGATCACAGCAGTCCTTCCCAACAAAGTTAGGCCCCAAGGGGCGTTGACAACTAGTCATTCCAGCCCACACATGCCGTTTTTAAACCTTAATCACACTCGCACTCTCACTCATTCTTAACCCTTGAGTCCGTGTGTCTTGTTGATTAAAATATGTTTATGCACTTTATGCACCAACTTATTTTCCCCCTTTTTTTCTTAAAAACCTTGAATTTTATATATTCATTCTTTTTGAAATTTTTAATTATTTGCCCAAATATAAGATTTCCTATGTTATGTGATATTAAATTATTAATATTTTTATTTTAAACTTTGCGCAATGGTGTACAAAGTGTGGCAAGTGGAAATCAACAAAAAACTGATTTGTAGCGAAAGCTGATAAAAACAATGAAAATTGAAAATCCAAATAGTATACTGAAAGTGTACCTGGGCAAATGGACTCTCAAGTACTCCCCACCATTCACCATAAACAAATTTTGCCCACTTGGTGCACCGAGTGAGAATACCATTCACTCATGTATGGTGATTGTGAAGTTGATATTTCTCTGTCACCTCTTACACATCAGCCATCTCACACTACACACTCACATTAATAAGTAAAATCTCCTTATAATCAACTCAAGAAACATTTATTAGTAACAATTTATTTATAATAATAATTATTATAGAAATAATAAGTAAAACTGAGAGCCAGTGGCCACAACAGTAGGTATTGTTGACATGGCGTTTCGTCACTGCAAGGGCTTGTTTAAGCAATACTTACAGATGGGCTTGTTTCTTAAAAAATACTAGAACCCTGTGGTTTGATATGACCTCTGCTCTTGCAAGCCTAAAAAAATCCTACAAAAAGTGAAACATGGGACCCAAAGATTTGCTGTTATGCTTGAGCACATTTCTCACATCAGCAAGTATCTCTACTGGCTCTCAACCATGGAATACATGCCAGACATATGCACTGGCTTTGCTTAAAAGTAACTGGTCTATGGCCTTCTGAGTTGAGTTAGAATGATTCTCTCTTTTATGAAAATAGATTCTTTGGGGGCCACCTATTGACTTTGACTGTGCCCATCTTTCGGCTTATTCTGTGAAAAATAACTATAATTATATTTGTTATGGTAAAATTTTTAAACACAATTGCTTGTCGTTCTCAGAAATATAAAAGGTATTAATAAGCATTTACAACAATTATAATTGTTTTATATATATATTTTTTGTTTTTTAGGATTCAGCTCATTCTTTTAGTGGAGGATTAGATAACACTTTAAAGATGTTTGATTTTAATGCAGGCAAAGGTAATAATAATTCATAATAAAATTTAAAATTAATATAATAGCATTTTACATCTTTGTTTTTATTTAAAGTATTTTATAAAAATTGGGAATTTAGTGTTAATTAATTGTTAATTAAATAATGAATCATAAATATGAATGGATTTTGCAAAGTAATGTTCATATGCATTTTTTGTTGTACAAATTTATATGGAAAGCATTGTTGCATTCAATACCAAATTTGCTAGAATAGAATAATGAAATGTATTCATTTATTTTAATCTTTGTTATTTTGCGGTAAAATGTTAACAATTAAATAAAAACATACATAAACGTAAATTACAAAATACATAAATACAATTAATATTTCATGCAGGAGGGCTTAACGCCCAACTACCTGTGTGGACTGGGATCAACTTGCTCAACAATATTTTTGCAGTCAATAATTAAAAATAAGTAAATACATAGTAATTAACAAAAATCTACCAGAAAGTTCTGTCCATTTTTAGAATAAAACAAAAATAAATTTTTCATGCCGTATATAAACTTTATTGGACAGAAACAAGTGCTAATGAGAGGGTGCTAGGTCTGGGGAGTATGGTGGATGCAACAGAATTTTCCAGCCTATCCCTTTGAGTTTCTGACGAGTCCCCAAAGCAGTATGATGTCTTCCTATTGAACATCGCTGGCTTCTTTTCTTGGAGGGCTGTTTTTACATTATCTAATTGCTGGCAGTACCTCTCTGAATTTAGCTTTTTGTTCGGTTTCAACAGCTCATAATGTATTGGTCCTCAAATGTCCCACCATTTACACAACATTCTCTTATTCAGGCTCAACTTTGGTTTAGAGGTGAAGGGGCAAGTTTTCCGGATTCACAATATGCCCTTTTCCTTATGATGTTTTCATAAGTAATCCGGTAATTCACTTTTCATCCTCAGTTTTTTTCCGTTCCAAGAAGGGTTCAATTTTGTTCCGAGCTATCAGAGATATGCCAATGAAGACTTGAGCATTCAAATTCTTCTCACTTAACTCATGTGGCACCAATCCTAGTTTCTGAATATGGTCTGAATTGGTTTGTTGAGCTGAGTCAAGCTTTTCTGCAATCTACAATGTTGTCAAAAAATGATTTTGCACTAACATGGCCTTCAAAGAATTGTCGATCAAGGATGATCGCCCAGAGCGTGGCTTATCAGAATGGTCAAAATCACCTATTTGAAATTTTTCGAACCATTTTCTCCATGTTCTATCAGAAACTATTCTTCCTTGTTGGAATTCGACAAAATACAGTGGTACAAAATAAAACAGTAGCCATGGGGGTACACAATCGCGTCTCACTGAATACTAACATGAATCATCTTTGTTTAATTCATTTGCTAGGTCAGTATGTATTCATTCAGTGCTACAAACAACAAATTGAAATTTGAAATTTATTGTTATTTTCAAATTTCAACAAACAACAAATGAATATGTACATACTTGTTGAAACTATAACCGGAGCGGACAGATCTTTCCGGTACACCTTATATTATATAAATAATGAATTATTCAGTCAGAAAATTTAGGTTTAAGAGAAATTTTGAAGACATAAAAATACCTGATATGTAAGAAAGGTTGTATTGTAATTGTATATTAAAAAAATGGAAACAAATTATTTTAGTTTTGAAAATTTGGTTTTTGCAAACTCTTACGAAGTACGGATGAAAAACTAAAAATGAAGTACGGATGAAAAACTAAAAATGAAGTACGGATGAAAAAAATATTTGTGTGTCTTTCAATGTGTTTAGCAAATTAGGTTCTTTGAGCTGTAGTTGTATGCAATTATTGTAAAATGCAGAATCTATTTGATTGAATAAGTTTAGTATATGTACATAATAGATATTTTAATTACAGTCGACTCTTGATAACTCGAATCCCAGGGGGAAATTAAAAAATTCGAGTTATTGAGTTATTATTCGAGTTATATTTATCGCTATGTTTTAAAATTGTGGGTAACGTATTAAGCGGTATGCCAAATTTCTTTGGCAACGTTGCTCTTTTTCCTAATGCCTTCATCCAACGCCCTAATAATTTTGAGTTTCTCCTTCACGCAATAATGTTTCACAGACTTTTTTGTACACAAATGAACAAAACCTAAAAAAGAATGAACTGGGGGGGAAAAACTGACCAATAAGCATGAACTGTACTGCGCACTGTGTGGTGTTGGTCTGTTAAGAAAGTAGGGGATGATTGCTCTTCGGGTAAAGAAATGGGGCTGGTTGAGTGGGCTTACAAAGAAAATTTGTCTAATCAAGGTTTTCCTTTTTGAAACGTTCGGCTTATAGACGGTAAGAATGTGGGCAAAACAAAAGCGTGGGGGATTTGCAAAAATTTGAGTTACCAGGGAATTCGAGTTATTTAGGTTTGAATTACCGAGAATCAACTGTATAATATGTACATAGCTTTAATATTCTATTAAAGCAGATCTAATGCAAAGTTGTTTTCAGATACAATTGTTGGGTCTCACAGCAACGCTATAAAAGTGGTAGAATGCTCTGCTGAACACAGTTGTATTTTATCAGGTGGGTGGGATGCACAAGTAAAAATGTGGGATACAAGAAGTGGTCGTTGCATAGGCAGTTTTCTTCAACCAGATAAGGTATATTTCCTAAAATAATAAATATCTACTTTTGGAGTAAAATAAAATTAAAATTCAGGATAATATATTTTATGTGATAGTGTTTTGAGGTGTGTAAGGTAATGAATTTGGATGATCTCAATATCAATCAATCATCTCCGTGATCGGTCTAATAACACCATTTTTTGTTTGTTCATGAAGCATTCTGCCATTTTTCGTTCTTCAATGGTTGGTTGTGTAATTTCAACAGACACAGTCAGGTTGGGTTGGTTCCTTAACCATCCCTAAGCAGTCAGCAAGTATAGGTAGCCCAACAGGCTGATGTTGACATTGTGCTACAAAGGCTGATTCATTTTCAAGTTCATTTGGTTTATCCACGACATTTGTCCTTGATCAACTGTTCCGCTTATTCTGACAGTTGATAAACCTGAGTTTTTCATTTTTATCTTATGTACCTGCTGTTCCATGTGTCACACACAATTAAATTTTGTAACCATGAAACAATCTAATCTAAAACTACTTTTTCTTTAAGCTAATAGTTTTTATTATTATAATTTTTTAATTTATTTTTTTAATTCACTACTTTCGTGGTCCGCTTGACCAATTAATACATGACAATTAATTAGGGTTTTTGGTTGAGATGAAAAAAAGTTAATGGCACGAGAGGGATTCGAACCCATTTTTCATCTCAACTAAAAACCCTAATTAATTGTCATGTATTGATTGGTCAAGCGGACCACGAAAGTAGTGAATTAATGATTTAAAAATAAAGTACACTTCACTAAAGCTCTCCGTCGCCATTTCAATTGTCGTCGAGAATCCAAACCGATTACACGACATTTGAAAAATGGCAAAAGGAGGGAAAACTCATAAGGTGGGGTTAAGATGGGGAGTTGATGTCCGAGTGGATCGAGGTCACGATAGCTCAGGTGGTAGAGCAGCGGCGTATCTAGCCAAAGGTCGTGGGTTCGAATCCCTCTCGTGCCATTAACTTTTTTTCATCTCAACTAAAAACCTTAATTAATTATTTTTTTAGTTTAAAATCTATAGTTTTAATGCTTAAATTGTAATAATAAATTTTTAATGGTAATCATACATTTTTTAGTAATTAATTTCCTAAAACCAATAGGTCTACACTATCGGATTGTGTGGGGAAAAATTTGTCGTAGGAACGGCTGACAGAAAAGTCTATGTATGGGATATGCGTAACATGGGTTATGTGCTTCAGCGTAGGGAATCTAGTTTGAAATATCAGACAAGGTGCATTCGTTGTTTTCCTAATAAACAGGTATATACACTATTTATACATTTGTAATTTATTAATTTTCTAATTTTTCTTCTATATTGAAAGGGTTATGTGTTGAGCAGCATAGAAGGAAGAGTAGCTGTAGAATATCTCGATGCGAGGCCAGAGATTCAAAGAAAAAAATATGCTTTCAAATGCCATAGGATTAAAGAAGGAGGTGTAGAAAAAATATATCCTGTCAACACAATAACGTAATTGCTAAATGAATTATTCTCCTTTTTATTTGTTTCATTACATGTGAAAGATGTGAAATTCATTTTTTTCATTACTTTTGTTCTTTTAAGATTCCACCAAGGTTATAATACATTTGCAACTGGTGGTTCGGATGGTTATGTAAATATTTGGGATGGATTTAACAAGAAAAGATTGTGCCAGTTCCATCGATATCCTACTTCAATAACCTCACTTAGTTTCAGCCAAGATGGTATTCTGTTTATTCTAAATATGGTTACTCATTTCTCTTTAAATTATATCCTTTTAAATTATTTTTGTCTCAATTTCAGGAGGAGTTTTGGCTATTGCTTGCTCGTACATGTATCAAGAAACAGATCCGGACCCAATACCTGAAAGTAGTGTGTACATAAGATATGTGACAGACCAAGAAACTAAACCAAAATGAAATGCTTATTACAATGCCATCATACAGCATTTTCATATCAATGTTATACATTGTTTAACAAAAGTTTCAACCCTAAAACTAGTACTTTATACAAGTGTGGTGAGACAAATAGGGAGAATATTTATTTTTACCTCTATGTTTTCAATAAGCTACAATATTTTTAATTATTATCTATATAAATCACATTTTGTTTTATTACCTTTGGTTTTTATTATACATTGTTTTTGTTTTATGTATAATTATATATATTATGATTATATACATATATCTTCTTTTGAGGCATTCTCACAGCAAATAATTAAAATGTTCACCACAATGGCCATATCGCCATTTCTCTCTGGAAGATATATATTTTAATTGGATTGTTTTTTTATTTGGATTTGTATTGGCTTTTCGTAGTCCACCAGCCATTGCAGCATTTGCTATTTACAGTAAACCACCAGCAGACTCAAAAATCACCCACCCTGGATGTTGCCATCCGGGGGCAGACCTCAGTCTTATCGGGGGGGTTCCTATCAACAGCCAAGTCAATTCAGCATCCAACGCATGCAGTTCTTTTCATTCTTAAATAATTCAATTAGGGTGATGACGTACTCGGTATTCCTCCATCACCCTTTACACATATTATACAACTAACCTAATTGAGGATTGATGGGGTACTCGATGTTCCTCCATCAACCCTCTCACGTCACACATTCACACTAATTAATACATTCACTCTCAACACAACCTTTATACATATTTTACAACTGACCTACTTGAGGGTCAATGGGTGCTCTATATTCCACCATTGACCTTTTTACATCACACATTCATACTAATAAATACATTCACTGTCAACACAAACTGGATATACACAACTATTATTACTACATACAATTCAACAACTCCATTTTCTCCAAAAACCGGGACAGGGGACTCAAATACTTGCCACCTTGCTCAAGCACAATTCTCAGATCGGGTGCCATTCCTGTGTGCTCTCTGTGTAGAGCGAAGGAATTGCACCCTTCAATTAGGTGGGATCGAGTTACCTTTCTCTGCATGCTGGACACATACGTAGGCTTCAAATGTTTATTTTGTTGTTGTAATTATTAAATTTGGCGCTACTAAGTATTGGGATTAAACAGCAAAAAATGGGGAATGCACCATAAGTCTGGTGATGTGGAGCCATATATGATGTCCTGAAACAATGAAAAAAGTGGGCACAAAACAAATTCTAATTATTTACAAAGACTAGTGACTATATAACAAGAACAATGTATACGTGTTGCCCCACAAAAATGATGAAAACCGCACCCAATCTCTCCCACTTTAGCAAATATAAGTACAAAATGTGGCTTTGGAGAGTGCCAACAGACTCCTGAAATACAGGAAAATACACTCAGATCTAAATAGAAACCATCACCAAATTTTGGCGAGAATTAAAGTAAATATGATGGTTTCTGACAAAATGAGAGGAAATCTCAACTTTCCAAGTGATCTTCGAAAGGGAAGCAGCCAAATGTTTAATGAAGGAGCCCTAATATGGATGGTACAGGGTTAAAAGAAATTAATCATACCCTAGCAATACTCCTTTGAGTAATCTTAACAATCTTCAGTCAGGCAATTTGTGTAATGCCTAATTGATCTAGGAAAACAAAACAAGATTACTTTAAAGTGTGTTCCAAGACATAAAAGTATAGAAGGAATGAACAAACAGCTGCCCATCCAGCCAAATATGGGCAACCCTCTCACCGATGGAACCAGTTATGATGCAAGTTAAGATATTTATAAATCTTTTGAAAAGGGAGAGAAAGTAATTCCTCTATCAGCAGGCAGGATTGGAGTAAAATATGCCTAACTATGTATAACAGCTACTACCCTCTTAACTATCATATAAAGAAGATGGGCAAAGCAGAGATAGAAACTTTCCAAATCTGACAGGAGAAACAACACATTTTCCAGTTTTGTGAATTTAACGGAAATTTTCTATTCTTTACTTTAGCTGGGTGTTAATTAATGTCCAGCAAATATTTTTCAATGATGCATCTGTTAAAGGGCAAAGAGTCTACTATTTTGCAACGAAGTATAATTAAGATCCACCAGATGCCCTTTTTAAAAGTACTTTAGACTTGAATCTCAGGTGTCGTGTAGCAACAAACTCTTTAGAGTATTATTGATGAATATTGTATGATGGGTTTTGTTTTGGAGAGTAAAAATAATATGACCGCATTTGCTTCCATTTATCTTAAGGCGCCAAAGGATAGCACAGCTTTGCCATCAGCAAAAGAAGCTAGGAGAGAGGAAGGTGTAGCTGTGATATCTGAGGCCAAGATGACGTGCAAGATTGGTCTGAGCACTCTGCCAGAAGAAACGCTTTTGTAATAGAATTATGTCCTGAGCATATGAAAGTTCATGATAAATTTTAAGATCATCTGAAAAAATAAGAAACTAACAGATGAAATGTAAGAATCAATAAATATGTATAGGAGTTTCTTGGGTTGCTTGTGTCTTGTGAAAAATTCACATTTCTTCCTCACTCTCATCTTATTCTTTATTTAATAATGTCAATTCCTATCCTGGGTTTTCTTTAGTATTGCAGGTTATGTCTTCATTAAGCGGTTGCTTCAAATTCAAAGATGACATGAGTGGCTGTTTCTAATTCCTCATTGCATAGCCTACAAATGAGGTCATTGTTGAATATACACATGTTATGTACACGTTTTCTCAGATGCCAGTGACTAGTATTTGTTCATATCACCCCTGAGAGTTTAGATGCCCAACTAATTGTGAAAAGTTCCAGTTTAAATGTGCGTATGTCAGTGGTGATCAAGGAAGTGGTAGTTTTATGGCACCCAAGCCCTGCAGCTCTTTTAGGTAGAGAGTTTAAACTTCTCTAACTGTAGCAATTAGTTTTCCGGTTTTTGTGAGGGTTCTTTTAACATAAGCTCACAGTGTTTAGCACTTCTCCTTTTGTCTTTTTTGGGTCCATTCTGAGATGGAGGATTCGATGTTTGTTTTTGTCACCTCTAGTGTAGGTTCAGGGCCCATGGTCTTGCCAATTTGTCTGCCTTTTTGTTACCCAAAATTTCTTTGTGTATTGGTACTCAAGATATCAGGTTGGCGCTAGGCTAAAACTTAAATGGAGATATATTAACAGCCAAAGAAGAAACATCCGATGCAAATGGCTCCAAGAGATGATGTGTACAGAATGTTTGAGTTCAACAACTCCAAACAAATTTAACTACCAAAAAAGAATGGGAAAGAGGGAGAAACCCCTCTGTTAAGAATGGCATCACTGGTGAATCTAGAACGCAAGAAAATATGGGGGCAGGAGTCTTCGGACCTGCAACCAAATACTCAGAACCTATGGGTGAATAGACCAGTATCTTCCAGGCTGAAGTCCATGCAATTGACAGATGCACACAGTTTAATCTGAACAGCGGGTACAAAAACAAGAATATAGCTATCATATCAGATAGCCAAGCACCATCAAATGACTAAATTCAAACATCATTAGCTCAAATATAATGCTGAATTACAAAACTAAACTAAACAAATTGGGTGTGCAAGATAAAGTTTCGATTTTTTTAAGCCACAGAAGACCTAAAAACATGCCATTTGAGAGAAAACTCTACACATCGTTTTTCGGCCCAACACAATACTTTCTCCTTCAAAGGGAAAAAATAGCTTGATTTAAAAGTTTCAATACTTTAATTTCAAAAAGGAACATATTTCCAAAATGTTTTTTCGTCATAGTCTACAATGTAAATATTTTTAGTCACCAACATTAACGAATATAAAAAATTAATCACCAACTTAGAGGTTATCACATCGAGAGATCGAATAAGAAGAAATCAGAAAAGCACCAGAAGGACCTGTCTAATCTCGAAAAAAATCATGGTCTGCAATGTAATTTTTAGCACAAAACATAAATGAACAAAAAAACACCCTCACAGCAGTAAGGAGTGAGAGGTAGCTTTCTTTCTTTTGCGGAATCAATTGAGCAGTGCTAAAAATTTGCTACTTAAAATTATAGAATAATTTGAAAACCATGGGTATATATTATTATTTATTTTATACAAAAGTAACATGATAAACATATCGCAATAGGATAAAAAATTAATCAATTGATTTTGTTTCTTATTAACAGCTGGCGTTAAATTAAATTAGATTTGGGCCATTTTTTCCTAGACCACTGAAAATAATGAACATAAAATAATGGTTTACTATTTAACTGCCTAATTTGAAATTTTATTTAAGCTATTTAATTATTTTCTTGTGTTACTTCACTCTACTTTTTGGTAACAACGGAAAACGACGTATGATAGCCACACCATATTTATTTATAATATACACAATTTTAAAGACTTGTTTTAACCGTAATTTTTCTGTTAATTCAAAAGAAATCTTGGCATATTTGTAACAAAAACTTAAGAAACACCTACGGTTTCATTTTATTATAAAAAATTAATTAATTTGATCTTTTAAACAAAAGAAATTAGGTTTGAAAGTACTGTATTTGAGAAAAAATCCTGATTAAAAATGGGATTTTTTCAAATTACAATAACATTTAAAATACTGCTTGGAATTGAGCCAAACTGAGCTTAAAAGTTACAGGAAGAATCCAACTTAAATCGGTACCAAAAATGTGAAAATCCAATAATGAGGAGCGTAGCTAGGAGGGAGTGAAGTTAAACAAGATGTAGATTTAATAGTCGGGGTGTAATATACTGAGCCCTTTAAGAGCTATTGTATCCCCCGTTAAATGCCTAAAGCACACCGGTGAGTCCTATTTCATCAAGGAACTTGATTAATACGTCTGGTTTCAATGGTTGAATCTCTTCTATGGTCACATTGTATATCCCAAAGCAATTCCTCCTGCGGGCAAGTGTAGCACCACAGTTTGTTAGTAGGTGTATTGGTGTCTCCTCTGTCTCTTTGCAGAATCTGCATGTGCCGTCTTGGATTATTCCAATCTTCTTTAAGTGTCCATTTAGTTTGCAGTGTTAATAATCCTGTTAGGATTCGCAGTTTATTCCTGCTTCCTTTGACACATTCTGTAATTTCTTTTCTTCTGAAATTTGTTAGGAGATTCTTAGATTTCCTGTGTCCAATGAATGAATTCCATTGTTCCTTCATTCTCTTTTTTGTCCTTCTGTCTGATGTACTCTTTGATAGTGTGGGGTTGGTATCCTATGCCACAGAAGGGTTCGGGTCCTATCAGCGGTGAAGTTAAACAAACCGAGCTGGTTGTTGTGCGGGAGAAAACGCAAAAATGGCAAAAATTTCGATTGAATTTTTTACTTTCGTCGCCTATAACTCTGTGACCCCCAGTCGACCTCCGGCAGACGGACCCTCCATGCCGTAAATTTACTTTAAGTTATATATTATGTAATATTTATACTTTTCTTTTTTTTACAATAAAAGTATATTATTATTAATTCTGAAATATAAGCCTCTTCACTTAATTAAGGCTAAGCTAAGACATAATACATATAGCACATAACATTTTCACTTGGCTCAAGGAGGGGGGGGGTTAATTCCCCTTTTACATCCCCATTGGTTACGCCACTGCGGACTAGACAAGATTCTTAACAGGACTCTGCAGAGTGAATATTCATCTTTGGTATAATCCAACAAGTCAAGTGCAGATTCTGCAAAGAAGCAGAGGAGACGCCAATTAACAAACTGTGCTGTCTCATTAGCCCGAAGGAGGAAGTTTTTTGGGTTGTACATCGTAACCATAGAAGAAATTTGGACACTGATACCGGGCCTACTAATCAAGTTTTTTGATGAACTAGGACTGGTTTGCTATAAGTACAAAACGGGATTCAATAGCTCTTAAAGGGTCCAGTATACAATACACCCTGAATGATACATCTACATCTTTGTATATTTTATTATGTTTTTATTATTATTATTGCTATGTTTATAAAACTAAATTTATTTCAACGATTTAGTACAACAACATGTAATGAGGCTTAAGGCCGTATTTGTACCTTTAAAATGAATAAATAAATATTTTGACTTGAAAGACTATCGTGATGAATTCAGTGTATTTCAATGACGTCAATATTGTAGAAACGTTGCCGATGGGGTTTCGTAAATGTTTTCAGCGTTCGTCTATCGGCCGAGTTTCTCACCTTCTCGCTTGTCTAAAAGAAAAACAGTCGTCAGTCTCTCTTCGGATGTTGCGTGAGATGTATTCGTTTTTGTTGATTTCAAACTTCAATTTTATTTTCGAGTTCATCGGATGATCTGTTATGGCTGACATCAGGAACAAAGACATACAAAAACTACTCAACTACTTTTCGAGGAACACGTTCAGGGCTAAAGACTCTGATGCTAAGGTGGGATATAAGTATTTTCTCCCGACAGTCGGTATTAACCTTTAAATCCTGAACGCAAGTTCTTTTTCCTTTTTTTAAAAAATCCTTCTACGATTTTGTCCGTATCCGCAGACGGTCTTTCGCGACGATTCGCACACCCTCGGCCGGTCGGATTTCCCGTACCGCTGGAAAGTCAACTGCGCATTTAAATTTATCTCCCGTTTTAAGAAATGCCCGACACCCTCGGCCGTTCCGAATTTTCGGAAACTGTTAAATCGAGATCTCGAGGCGTTTTCCGTGGCCCACACGAGTTCGATAATAACAAATCCACGTTGCCGCAGATTAGATTTATCTTCCTGATAACGTGCAAGAGGCTACCGTTTTCCACTTTTACCCTACCAATCAAGCACGCGAGCTTCGCCCTAAAAAAAAAAAAAAATAGCTTAAGCGGCTCAGGTCAAAAAGTCCTAAGTTCGACTTTCTTCACATTCTACGTGGTATTCGGTATGCAGACGGAATGCGTCTGTGCGTCCATACGAGGCGTCGTGCACCTGCGTACATTCCCCGGCTGTTATAGGTCATTTTTCGCCAACAATAAAGGGTTGAAAGTATTGTTAAAAAAGTTTTAGTTTTTTGTATTTTACAATATAAAATAACGCTTAATACAAATGTCACTCTGTTATCCGTATGTAGCAGGAACCTTCCCAGGGTTTTGACTGATTCTTATCCAGTTGAGGGCACGGTCTTGCTGATAATAATAGATCAAATTTAATATCTCACGTTTAATCACAAATTAACAAACGTGTGAATTATGTCTATTATCAATTAATAACAATGATAATTAAAAAAAGGGAGGAGGAAACTATTTCAGTGATGCTTAAACTAGTAGCTGCATAACAGCAACAGGTGCAGCATATCACCAACCAGCCAACTCATCCAACATTGTTCAAGCGAAAAAAGTGCCACTAAAACACAACAAATTAAATTTTAAATTAATAATCTCATTGTGCAAAGATTAACAATAAAAACCACTATTTTGTATTAAGTGTAGGAAAAAACAGCCCTGTGAAAAAATATAAACTCAATCATTTCATTTTTCTCCATTTCTAAATTAATTTCAATTTGTAAGTTAAAACTATTTTTGAACTTTGAAATAATAATTCCTTAAGAGATTAATTCCTTTTCCAGCCTTGATCTTTCTCATTTCTCGATTCATCAAACTCAATGTTTACAAATAATCCCTTGCTTAGTTTGTGTGTAATTATAAATTCAAGGTGGTAATTAATTATTTTAATTAATTATAATTTTAATCTAAGGTCTTGGTTGAGGTGAAAATGCGAGTGTCACGAGCGGGATTCGAACCCACGACCTTCCGATCAATGTTGACCGAACCAGTCTGACACCATCTCCTCATCTCAACCTACAACCTTTGGAATTTTCCCTCGTTTTGCCATCTTTTTTCCTGACACTTGCTTTTTCTTTCAACCAATTTTTTAGTTTCAAATTGTAATTGATTAAAATAACGCTAACATCTCCTCGTGGCCACTTCAAAAGTAGCTCAGAATCGAATGCTGATTACACATTTGAAAATCGAAAGTATGTAGATTGAGATGAGGAGTTGGTGTCCGAGTGGATCGAAGTCACGATAGTGCTTAGAGCAGCGGCCAAGGTATTGAGCCGAAGGTCGGAGGTTCGAATCCCTCTTGTGACACTATGGATCAGTTAGTACTAATTAATGCTTATATTTAATTAATGTTCATATTTATGAAAGAATATCATTTCAGTTTGCCTTTTCAAATCAAATAGACGGTGCTTTTTTTTTTTTTTTTTTTTTTTTTTTTTTTTTCTTTTTTCTTTTTTTTAAATAATGCCGTGCGATTGAAATCGAGCGACGGCGAATTAATTGTAATTACTCCTTGTGTAAACAAAAACCTTTTCTCGTCATTTCTCCATTTTTAATCCAGTTGTATTCTCTTTAACCATGGAAAAACATCATCTTGAACCAGAAGTTAACAATATTAATGTGAGAATGAGTGATCGAGGTCACCGGCAAGAGGATATCGCAGGGGCGCTTCTCAGAGCGTGGTCCCCTGGGCTTTAGCCCGATTCCGAGAAACTTTAAGTGCCAATAGGCTACCTGGTAGTGGATCTCAGCTCATTACGATGCT
The DNA here is from genome assembly GCF_000648675.2 of Cimex lectularius. Taxonomy (NCBI): domain Eukaryota; kingdom Metazoa; phylum Arthropoda; class Insecta; order Hemiptera; family Cimicidae; genus Cimex; species Cimex lectularius. The sequence goes on from NW_019392707.1 coordinate 40,159, forward strand.
AAGGGAGAACAGAAGTATTGTCATTGCTGCAAGACGACCTGCAGCAACAGCCCGCCACCAGCAACTTAGGAGACTATGGTGCAGTGAGCGCCTAGGAAAGAACACCAATTGGAATGCTGTTATGTTTACTGATGAGTCGCGTTTCTGTCTGTACAGTGATAGCAGGCGCCGAAGAGTCTACCGAGAACAGAAGTTGCGTACAATGCCCCAGTTCATGCTCCTTTCAGTATATTTGGCGGAGTAATGGTCTGGCTGAGATTTACTCTGAATGTCGAACTGGACTCCATATTGTTGATGGCAACCTCACCGCAGTCCGTTATGACCAAGAAATTACCGAGAAATACATCCTTCATACCTCATTGAAGCAGAGTTGTTCTTCAGGAATTTCTCATCTGCCCCTTCCCCTATGGTCTCCAGACATCAATCCCATTAAGTAATGTGGGATGCGTTGGAGAGAAGGCTTTTCGATCACCATCCGCAGCCAGTTGACCTGAAACAACTGAGTGCAGCGTTGCAACATCTATGGAGTGAAATTCCTTATGAAATTAGCGACAACCTTATTAACAGTATGTCTAACAGGTGCACAGACGTTTTAGCTAACAGAGGACAGTATATACGGTATTAATTGTCTAAAAAGAAATTATTGTGCCCAATAAACAAAATTATGGAATTAAAACCTTTTATTTTGTTATTTTTCAAAATCTATTAATTTAATTTTCCTTCAGTAAAAAACTAATTTCTTATAAATTTTAATGCAATTTATAATAAAAATAAAATAAAAATGCTGGGGAAAGTAAACACTACAAAATTGGCAATGTCCCAATTCATTTTTGAGCAGTTTAAAAGGTTAGGAGAAGTTGACACGAATTTTTGTCTCGAGTTTATCTTTTTTCATAGGAACTTTAAGTTATATGCGTAATTTTCTTTAAAACATTTCAAACAAAATGCTGGCATACTTTAAAATAAAAGATTTCACATTTCGGCCACAGATGGCCAGTTGTTTATTTATATATTCTTTTTTTTTGTACAGTAGTGACTACTTGTATACGGTGTGATTATTTATAAACTACCCCTATTTTATTTGTTTTGTTTGAAAATAATAATAATAAAACATTGGACTGGTCTTTACATAATTTTTACGTAGGATCTCAGTCTGAAGACAAAATTTGTTTTCAACGTACGATATGTTCCCTTGGCTCAGCCACATTTTTTTTCCAATGGGAAGGTATCATTTTCAATACGGAATTAAATTCTACGACTTTTTAAAGAAAATTTTACTTCGGGCACTTTCCTGGTACAGTTTGTCGTTTAAGAGTTAAGTTAAAAAAAAGTTCAAATTTTATTGATCTCAATCGTCATTCATTTACCTCCTCGTAACTTTAAGTTACTTGCTAATGTCCAATTCAATTACCTACTAGTAACTTTATTAAGTTAACCTTGTAAATTAAAATTTCAAAATGGTCACCACCGATCTCCATACAGCAACATCCTATTATGGGATTCGAAGTTCAGATATATCCCAATATCGGCAATTGTGATGAGTCAGTTCTTTGGTTTGTGAGTAAAAATTGAATAATTTCTCTGAGTTGATTGATTGTAAGGAATTAATTATTAATTAATTTATTCCATAATGATTAAGGAGATAATTTGTTTTGGTTCAGTTCGTCTTCAACTAATGTAAAAGAGAAGTGCTAATTTGATTTTTTCAAATGTTAATTGTTTCCGTTGAAAAAAAAAGTATATATATAATAATATGCCGAGGTAGTCTATACCTTTGGATGATAGGTTAGAATTAATTTATCTTCATGGAGCCAACCATTTTTTTTCACAAAGCTGAACGCGTTTTTAACACCAATCATCCGGATCGTCCCGTTGTTAGGTGTCATATCAGGCAACTAGTCAACAAATTTGAACAAACCGGAACAGTCATTGATAAAAAGAGAACAGGTACGTTTTTACAACAAAAATTCACAAAAAGCAACTTCTGACTTAATTTTTAAACACGGTAGATATTAATTACTGACGTCTTTTCTATTAAAGGAAGTAATAGACTTTCAGAAGAGGTTGTACAGGACGTTCTTTTCGACTTCGTCGAAACTTTTACCCAATTATGCCAGCAAATCAGTAGGCATTTCGAGAGTTCGGTCCTAATAAATATTCGGAAATAATAAAATATATGAAAAATAAATTTCATTCTACAAAATTCAACTGCACCAAGAACTTAATGAAGATGACGTAGATAGACTCCTTCAAATTTGTGAAATTTTGGACAACCGAATTACAGTTGAACTTTGCCTGATAAGGAGAATTTGTTTTAGTGATGAGGCAACTTATTTTAAAGAAATGATGAATTGAATATTGGGATAATTCTAATCCTCGAGGAATGAGGGAATCGCACACCCAATACATGAAAAACTAAACGATTCGGCAGGGTCTTAGGGAACCATATCGTAGGATCTTTATTCATCGATGGCAATTTAAGAGGAGAAAATTACCTTGACCTCCTTGAAGAAATTATTTGCCGTTGACGCTACGGTGGAAGAAATTGGGGAAGAATTTGAGGAAGGAGATATTATTTTCAACCAAGTTGGAGCGCAACCTCACTGCACAAGAAAGATTTTTTACATGTCCGTTTCTCTTCAAAATAGATAGGAAAACTAGTGGTCAGCGAGGTGCGAAATGAAATCCACAATAGGATTTTGCTTTGCATGGAGATCGGTGGTGCCCATTTTTGAAATTTAATTTACTAGGATTAATTTAATAAAGTTATTAGAAGGTAATTGAATTAGTCATTAGTAATTAACTTAAAGTTACGAGGAGGTAAATGAATGACGATTGAGATTTGAATTTGAACTTTTTTTGAACCTTAGTAACTTCTTAAACGACAAACTATACAAGAAAAATGCTCGAAGTAAAATCTCAAAAAAGGACGTAGAATTTAATTCCGTGTTCAAAATGTTACTTTCCCATTTGAAAAAAAAAAAGAAATGCAGAGCCCTGGGGACGTACCGCACGTTGAAGAAAATGTTTGACTTCAGATTCTCATTCTATGTAAAAAAAAAATTATGTAAAGACCAGCCCTATTTTTTTAAATTATTTCCAAACAAAAGAAATAAAAGGCGGGTGTTTATAAAAAAAATTATAATAGATAGACAAAATGACTTATTTACAACATGTAAATGAACATAGTTAATAGTCTTAAATGCAATGGTTTGTCCCTTTCATGGAGTTATCCTCCCCCCTCTCAAAAAATGGATGTATTTTTTTATTATTGTTTTAATTGTTATTATTGTTTTATTATTATCATCCTCTATACTGGTATATTATTATTTGTCGTGTTTATATATTGATATCATCCTATAAGGCCAACGATTGTATTATATTTTCGGTAATTTAAACGACTGATGATAGATATATTGCACAAGTCTGCCCCAATTTTACGACATTACATTAATGATGTTAAAAATGCCCTTACGAGAGATTACATTTGAATTGTAAATTTAAGCATACTTGAGGTGTTAGGTTCTATATTCTGATCGGAAGACTAATATATGCCAAAAAAAGTGGGCTGGAAGCCAAGGAAGGATATTATTCTTTTTACAGGTCTTGAAATGCAAATGACCAATTGTACGACACATGGACACTGGACTAAAAATAAAACTGTACTTAAATCTTTCTTGAATTTAAAAAGAATAGCATTAACTTTTAAGCATTAAAATTAAACCCTTACACACACACACACCTTATACGCACGATAAGATTTAAAAAAAACCGGACACTTGTGTTTATTTTCCATAATAACTAGGTAGAAAGATTACATAATATTTGTATTAAAACATAAACGTAACATTAATAACTTGTTGTTTACCTTTATAGAGTGTTATCAATCCTTTGCAAATTGTTTTCTTTGATGAAACAATAAATTTGAATAATTTTTTTTCCTTAAAGCATGGTTTTAAATCGAGATCTCGCACGGGCAATTGCTATGGCAAACGATGGACGTAGGCGTCCGTTACGTAGCCCATGTCCTGGGTGTGATGCGCTCTACCATCCTCGATGGTCTACACCTGTTTAGAGCTACCGGAAGTCTCGATCGAAGAGAAGGTAGTGGTTGACTGCGATGTATAACCGCTAGAGATGATCGTTTACTGCTCTTACTGCACTACGGAACTATCATTTAACGGCTTCCTTGAGAGGTAGTCAATTCCAAACAGTCACAAATAGCGAGCTCTAAAACATTCATCAGAAGGCTTCGTGAGAATAGCCTAGTCTCTAGACGTCCCGCATCAGGTTCTCGATTATTGGAGAGGCATTGAGTAGACAGGCAACTGTTCGCAAATCAGCATTTCACTTGGACAGTCAAACAATGTGGGCCGTTCTCTTCACAGATGAGTGCAGTGGATCAGATGACCAGGACGTATGGAGAACTCTGCTTCATGTGCCATGCGTGAGTCGAAGCCTTTTCAGAGTAAGTTATGATATGGGGTGGAATCAACGTCCATGCCCGTACCAAACTGATTATCATACAGAACGGATATTCGACTGCACTAGGGTACATTGAGGAAGTTCTTCTGGGAGCTGTGGTACCATTCCATTATTGGGGACAACTTAGTGTTAATGCTCGACCGCATGTTGCTCGAGTTGTCGCCCCATTCTTTGGAGGATGTAGGGATTACCACAATGCATTGGCCAGCACTTTTTTCTGACATGAAGCTTTAGACCATTTCTGGGACGTGATAAAGAGACGGGTTGGACATCGTTCGCCACCTCGAACAAGAGTTGAACAGCTTCCAATCACTCTTGTCGAAGAACGGTATTTTGCTGCACAAGATGAAATCCAATCGTTTATTTACTCGATGCTTAGGAGACTCTTTAGGGCCCTCCGCGATGCCAGAGGAGGTAATGCACGTTGTTAAGAGCAAAGTTAGGAAATAAATTGTTAGTTTAATTTTAATGTGTCACTACTTGATTTTACGGTGTTTTACGGCGATAACAATAAAAATACATATAGTTTGAAATACAACAAAATATGAGTGTCCGGTTTATCTATTTATTTTGCTTTTGAGTGTATTGGCAGGTACTTTTAAATTAATCTTTTCACAATTTCATCATTAATACCAAGTCTGTTTATAAATCTGTTAGAAATTCAACCATGAAAATAATAATTTTTATACAATATGAACTTGTAACGATGAACTAGATTATCGACCTGCTGGATACAAGAAGTCTTTTCAGAGGATCTTCGGAAGAGGTCAAAACAGAGAAAACTTCCTTACGGTTTTCGCCGAGCTTTCGACAGTTTTATACTGTCATCTTCAGGGCCTGTTTTATTATCATATAAACAAACAATTAANATTATTAGATTTCCTCCGGTCTTCGGGAACTTGTAGTTTGGAAGTTTTTCTTTTCCGATCATTTTGGTCTTTTTATCGCTGTTTTGGTCTGACAGATCCATTTTGGCATTTGGCCAGCCATGGCAGCTGGTGTGTGTATTATTTTCACTTTGCTTTTCCATTCCTCTATCACAATTTTTCTCTCTCCCCCTCTTCCACCCTCTCATTTTCCTACCTATCCCACCTGTACCTCTCCATCTTCCCCCTCCATATCTCTCTCCTCTACCTTTCCATCTTCCCATCCATATTTCTCTCCTCTACCTCTCCTTCTTCCTCCTCTATATCTCCCTCATCTACCTCTCCATCTTTCCCCTCCATATCTCTCTCCTCTACCTTTCCATCTTCCCCCTTCATATCTCCCTCCTCTACATCTTCAACTTCCCATCCATATTTCTCTCCTCTATCTCTCCATCTTCCTCCTCCATATCTCCCTCATCTACCTCTCCATCTTTCCCTCCATATCTCTCCCTTCTACCTTTCCATCTTCCTCCTCCATATCTCCCTCCTCTACATCTCCATCTTCCCCTCCATATCTCTCTCTCCTCACCTTTCCCTCTTCCCCCTTCATATCTCCCTCCTCTACTCCATCTTCCTCCTCCATATCTTCTTCCTCTACCTCTCTATCTTCCCCTCCATATCTCCCTCCTCTACATCTCCATCTTCCCCTCCATATCTCTCTCTCCTCACCTTTCCCTCTTCCCCCTTCATATCTCCCTCCTCTACCTCTCCATCTTCCTCCTCCATATCTTCTTCCTCTACCTCTCTATCTTCCCCTCCGTATTTCTTTCCTCTGCCTCTCCTTCTTCCTACTCCATAACTCCCTCCTCTACCTTCCATCTTTGCGCATTTTTATTTATTTATTGCACCTTAATGAAATTCTCTTTAGTTAATAAAAAATTACATAACAGCCGAACCACTCATATGGTTGGCACAAAAATGAATGGTTATAAATAGCATTATAATAAATATTCCTTTCATTTTTGATTCGACCACATGAGGGGTTAGGGTTAATATTTTTTACCATTAATATTATAAAACCGTCCAAATACGCAAATCACGAAGGATAAAGGGAAATTTAATTAAAATAATATGTCAAATCTATCTTGATATTTTAATCTTTATACTTTACAACTTACAAAATATTTAAAAAATTGGCGAACATTTGGTTTGATTTATATAATAAGATCGGGCCCTCTACATCCATATACAATATATGGAAATTCAAATTTTTACCTTTGTAATAATGTAGCTGTTCATTGCCATACAAGGCTACTTATTGCCATTTATCCTTTCAATGTTATTTACGAAATTTAAATACTATTGTTAAACTTTCAACTCAATAGTATTTTAGTCATTACATTGCAATTAAACTGTGTAAACAAATTGTTTGATTAATCGATTTTGTTTTCTATTTTCAGACCAACAAAATATTGCAAAGATGCATAGACCTGGTGTCCTTGGATTATAGCCATGTAGTATGTATTGTTTTATGTATGTTATATGAAATAGGCTTTAAGTTGAATCTGTTAGTTCTGTACTTGTAGCCGATTTTCATGCTTCTACCATATTTATCGTAAGGAGCTTGCATGATTTCATTGTGTAATTTAATGTTGTTCCACAATGATGGATGCATTAATAAACCTGAATTTACCTTAGTTGGCTATGCATTCATCATGAAACAAATTACAGTAGTAATAAAACCCTTTTTTTAATGAATTGTGTGCATTTCATATTTTTATGTTGACCATCATGTGGATTATTATTAACTTGTATATTTCTGATATATGTAAAATGTTGAAAGTTAATTTTTAAGTTTAGAGAAAGATTTTTTTACTGATTACTGATTTTTTACAATTTTACTGATAAAATTAGATTTCAAGTCATAACAATGCTTGAGTCTTCATTCAGAAGATACAATTTAAAAAACCATTGACCTGTAAAGTTAGGATTTTTATTATCACATGTGTTTTTAATATAAAACTTATTTTATTGCTATAATCAGTTTTTACACATTTACATTTAGTTAATTAAAAATTACATTAATTAAATATTATATCCCGGTCTCATAAATGTTGGATTTGAAAACATTGAAATGGCCAATAAAAGAAATCAAAAAGAAAACCAGCACATTTGGAAAGAATTATATGTGATTCTGACTCAAAACAATGGGGCATTATTTAGAAATACAAAATTGTACTCATTAAATTTTTTTCTTATATATAGTGTAAAAAGAATTCTAAATCTCACCATATTTTGCTTATATCATAACATTTAGTTTATTACGAATCATACGTGTAAATTATTACTTACACTTTACATTATTTTGTTGAGCATTGATTAAAAACAGTTTAGTGTGGACATAACTGTAGGTTATTATCAATGTGAACCACATATAAAGGCAGATTCAATTAATATTTGTTGCATTCTGTAAATGAGTATTCCAGAAACATTTTGTCTATTTAAACAGATAAGATGGTGTACACGTGTTCTAGGAATAATTTCAACTGGCACGTGTACAGAGACCAATTTGATGTAACACCTCCCTCCTCAAGTTAAAGTTTCCATGAAGGTCTAAATCAACTACAGTTTACAAATTATAAAAAATTCATCAACGTCTCAGATATGTTTTGTAACCTTCTTTATATTATAATGATTAACATAATTACCCATAATTACATTTGTCTATATTACATTTACTGAGCATCTGGATTACATTTTTTGAATTGTTTGCTATAAATATTTCTTTTTGTTTCAAGAAAGTTATTGTACATTTGTTACGCTTGCTTCTTAATTCAACAAGAATGATTTGGAATCAATTCTGAATCCTGATTATTAGTAAACCGAGCCCCAGAGGAGTTGATAGGTCCTGAATACAAACCGATCAGATGCCTTTTTATAATACAAATTAATCCAAGTTTCAAAACAGTTTATTAACTACACAAAATTGAATTTCCTTTGTAAATTAAATTAAATTAAAAAAAAAAAAAACTACAAATCCTTTGCCAGACCATTTGGAACAAGGATGGGTATACACTATTTAATTATAGTCAATCCGCTGTGCACTATTGCTTTTTCAGCCTTCTTTTTTTAGGATCTCGCACAAGATGGGCTGGATTCTCTTTTTTACCCTAATAGAGGGGATCTTTTTTGTTTATCAGTGCGAACTAAATTGAAATGTGACAAAATTTCTCACCCTTAAAGGCCTGGGAAAAACAAGTTTGTTTACAAGATTCTCCCCACCGTACATTTGACCCCGGATAGCTAATGTTGGTCGAAGTCTAACTGCTGAATGGGCTCCTCTGAAGACATGCAAGTTCAAACACTTTCTGGATGGATGGTGTATCTCCGTGGGTTTCACAAGATGAGACCTCATGATATTGTGGACCCAGAACTATTAAGGTCTGGTCATAAATCCCAAAAGTCCAAAATTCTGTGCCTGGTTCTTCTTTTTTTATTGATAAATGCCATGAATCATTTTCTGCTATGGTGCGAGGTAGTTCGGGAACACGCATCTTTCCTGGTCGAACAGCACAAAGGATGTAGCTGAAGTCCAATCTTATTTTTCAATTGTAGTTCAGTTCGTTAGGACTGAATTCTTGCTATCATTTGGAATGGTATGTCGTCAGTTCATCGAGGTAGTAGTTTTGATGAAAAGGATAGCATTTGGAGGCATGAGAGGCAGACCTGGTATAAACATTGGTTTATAGAAGAAGTTTAAGAAAAACTCCTGTTTTGTAGCTTCTGATATTAGCTTTTATTATTTTGAATTTGAATTGTCAACTTTGTTACTTTCTTGTTTGTTTTTTGTTTATTTTTGTTATCATTATCATTTTTATTTTTTATTAATTTTTTACAATTCTAAAATTAAAATAAACCTTTTTTATAACTATCAATATGAAATGAACTTTTAAGAGCGTTATTTTGTACTTACTTTCATAAATGAAAATGAAATAGATTTTTTTAAAAACATAACTTATAAACCTACTGGAATCAAAATGAGCGTAACCTTTTGATGGATTTATTTATTTTTTATACCTATTTTGAAATTACAAACCTAATAAAACTTTAAAGAGACTGTTTTGTGTAATTGCAATAAACATTTAAGGATTAAAATATAGCTTAATTTACAATAAGTTGACTATATACTTTAAGTTGCGTTATGTGTGCCTTTCTTATTTTTTGGGGTTCATTTATATCTTCTAACACAAAACAGACCTGATTTATTATGTTTTTGACTAAAAACAGGCCTTGGTATTTATTTTGTAATTTCAGGTTAATATTTTGCGCCTTTTTTGAGATGTGATACGCTTTTAACGTGACCCAATTACTGACTGTAAATTTACCCTTAACTTCCTGTTTTTGTAATAAAATAAAGTTGTAATAAAATGCATGTCTCGTGTGCCCTTTTTAATTTTTTATAGCTCATTCCCAAATTCTTTTAGTTTGTTTATCTTTTCATCTTTGGTCTCAACTTTCCCATTTTTTTATAAAGGCGTATTTAAATTACGATCCAAAAATGTTTCTGCAGGAGATAGGTAGATTCATTAATACAATTGTTTAGATATGTGGTAATCCAGACTACATAATCATCCCAAGAATCAAGGTTAATCGAGCAGTTCACCCGTTTGGCATTTTTTAAATTAGCAACATATCTTTCATCATCACATACGTGATGCCAAATTTGAACAAAAAGTTTCGGTAGTGAGTAGAACGAAAATTTATCTGATATAATAAATCGAGTGATTCCATGCTGGGCGAAATAAAATTCCGTAAAACTTACAAAACGGTTTCTGGCCCAAACAAATTTGGCAAAACTATCGACTGCCGCGAAAAAATAAGAATTTCCCTTTAAACAAATGTTAAACAAATAAATGTTTGAAAATAACAAAATTACCCTTGTCTACCTACCAGGGCACACAGCACAGAGGGGCAACGAAGAGGCCGCTAAATTGGCCAAGGGAAGTTCACTGAGGACACTTATTGGCCCTGAATCCTTTAATGACTTACCAAACTGTCAAAAACGCGGATCATTAGACAATGGATTAAAAATAAGCCCTCCTCTCAATGGGAATATAGCCTAAGACAGGTATGCGAAAAATTGGACCAAAGGACCAACGCAGAAACTAACAGCAGAACTACTAAATCCAGTACGTGCCAGGACTAGAATACTAGTTGGACTGCTAACTGGACACTGCAGACTCCGGAGGCATATATATGTATATACTCGGAGTGGCAAAAACAGCCTGTGCAGATATAGAAGAAGAAATAGCGGAACACGTCCTCTTTTCTGGGAAAGGAAAAGCCAGGCCTGAAGGACACACACGGGAGCTCTTGAAAAAGCTTTGGGGTCTGGTAAAAACCTCAAGAATAACCAGCAGCTCCAGATTTAAAAAATGGAGAAGCACTGGTCCGGTGCACAGGTCGTAAAGAGGTCGACTCCTATATAATCTAATGGTTTTTGGTAATTGCAAAGGTCGACATAGATTTTCTCCAATGAGCTGAGTTTCTATTTGGGACTGCATAAATACTCTGCGCATAATTTACAACGTTGTCCTTTTTAAAACAAGGGTAGATGAAATGCTTAATAATTTTTTGTAAGGTCTTCGTAATCCCCTACATGTCCTCCGAATACGCATGTTATTGGGTCAAAGTCCATTACGCGCGTTAATTGTATCGTTTGGAACTGGTTCTCCCTTTAAAGTTGGAAGTAGAGGAAATTTCATCTTTATGCTGCCATTCTATTAAACTTTCGAACAGTTCCGGAAACCGAATCAGATTTGTTAAACAATAGCCTATGTGTTACTCAAGTTTTCTTTCAAAATTTTCAGTAATAATTTGTCGTTGAATAGATGCTCGTGTGAAAAGATCTGCTACTACATTTTTATCACCTTTAATATGAATTATATGGAAATCATATCCTTTCAAAAAATTAATCCCTGTTGACAATTTGCCTTTAACTTCCCCGGGTCTATTGAAAAGCCATTTTTGTGACTTAGATAACTGGAAAAATATTCTACATTATAAGCTATGCTTAGACATTCTTTTTCAATTGTTGAGTCGTTAAGTTGGTGCTTGTTATAAGTCTTAAAAAGAAAATAATCGGGATAATTATGTTCATTTTCTTCTTGAAAAAGAATTCCAGATATTGCAATATCAGATGCGTCAGCAAACTCTGTTCCAGGTCCGAAGTCCGGTATCTTCAAAATAGGTTCCGCACTTAGTTTCTTTATTTTTTTTAAAAGGCTATTTTATGACATTTGCGCCATACTCAATCTGTTATATAATATATTGCTTAAAATAATTAATAGAACCTAGATATGATACTATTTGTCTAAGGCTTCTTTGGCCTTACCATTTTACATAACACTTCTACTCGTTCTGAGTTTATACGAATTCTATTGAATGAAATAATATGCCCCATAAAATTTAATTGTTTAGTCCCGACTCGCATTTTTTTGCGGTTTGCTGCGAGTCCATTTTTACTTAAATGATCAAATACAATTTGTAAATGTACAATATGACTTTCCCAATCCGTTGAGAATATTATCGGGTCATCAATATAAAACCAAACAAAATCAAGATCATGGAATAATTCAGTCATTAAAATGCTAATTGCTTGGGAACCAATATTCAAACCAAAGGTACGCGATTGAATTGACATATTTTTTCACCATCGGTGAATGCGGTAAGAAATCGGGATTCTGGCGATAACTGCAATTGATGAAACGATTTTGTTAGATCCAGAGCTTGAATAATAATTATTAACCCGTTAACTTGTCCATGGCAGATTTAAGAGGAGGAAATGGGTACACAAAATATTTTAATTTTTTATTTATTTCCCTAAAATCTATGACAAGGCGATATTTACTTTTTTGCCCCTTTTTAACTAGAAAACACGGGCTGCAATAATTTGAAACTTTTTCGAAAATTATGTTTTGATTGTTTAAGTCTTCTGTTATTTCTTGGGCCGCCTTTTTTGAGCCGGGTTTAAAAAATATGGACGACAACGTGCTGGACTAGAATCTATTAATTTTAATCGAATTTGAAAAGCGCTGGCTTTTCCTTTTTTGGTCTCTTAATACATCTGGGAATTTCGATTGTAACTGTTCTTACAAATTTTGATACGATTGGTTCAAACAGTTCATATTGGTAACGATATTTGGAGGATATACAAAATTTTTATTGAAACCAAAGAAGTACTTATTTTGCTTCGGATATAAAATCAAATCGCTATGTTTCTGAAAGTCATTGTTGATAAAAGTCGCCATAGTATTTGTTTATTGCCTAAAAATGCCCACTGCAATTATTTTTATGTCGGGGTTCAAAATGTCTTGGTTCTTTCTGGTCTGATTTGAAATCGTCATTCATGTTATTTACGTAATGACTGGGGTATCTTCTCTCTTTAAAAAAATTTAGTTTTTTTTGCGAAGTCTCGATTCATATTCCAACGACAACAACGGGTCTGTCGTATCCGCGGACGTATTTTCTTTCTCGGTTTCGATCAGTCGGTTCGGGAAAGTTCCGTTTCCAGTCAAGATCAGTTTCCAGGCCAAACGACACGAATTTTCGGTATCCTTTTCTTGGTTGATTGGATGAATCTAATTCACTGTCCAAAGGAAAAAATTACATTATAATTAAAAATTTAAAATTATTGTGGAGTAGCCGCTCTATTGGTCAGAATCAATTCTATTTTACTTACTTCCTGGAATTTATATTTTAAATTTAGTGCCCAAATAAACTCAGATATTTTATGATCGAATCGCTCAGAAATAACATGAAATTTTTCTATTTCCATTGTATCCCATAATATTTTTGTATACTGAATTTGTTTGACGAAGTACTCCCGGATAATTCCTTTTTTTATTGTGCACGGAGTAAGTACTTTGTTTTTAATTTGAGGATTTGTTGTGGCGACACATGAAACCTAAATAACGAATCACCCAAAGATCTAAAGTTTATATATTTTTTTGTGCGCCATTATACAGTGAGGAGTTTACGGATCTATGGCTATTTTCTACTAAAACAAAAAGAATTTCCTAAGTTAACGATTTACAATGAGTAAAAAGAGGATACATACACACAAGAAATTGAAAATAGATCTGGGATCATTTAATATTAATGGCAGTAATTTATTTATACTACTTAAGAGGGAATGATGTAGCTTGGCTGCCCGGATAAATTTTTCCTCCAATTTTCTACTTGTCGCTGGTTTTCTTCTTCGTATTCGGAGCTTACACCTTTAGGAATAAATTGGCCATCGATAACGGTAGTTAATCGGTATTAATCCCGAGTTGTTGGTTATATGTCTTATGTCGGTATCTGAGGATGTGGCAACTCGTGACGAAGATCGCGACGGTCCTGGAACGGTTCAAGTTATAATTAATTTTTCGTGGGCGTTTAATGTTTGAAATGTGTATTTTCCTCCTTGTGTTAAAATGTGTAGGTCTTAATTTAGCAGTTTTTAGTGTTTTGTTGATTTCTTCAATTTTTTCATGTTTGTATATTGGTTTTGTTTTTGTTTATTGTGTATATAGACCTTTTCCAATATGTCGGGTGGTTCCTCCCTATTAGCAGTTATCCGTTCCAGTGTCTTTTCTTTATTTTTATTTGTGGAGTCTTGGGTTTTGATGTACAACAGTTTGGTTCTTTCCGTATGGTTTTCAATGTAATTGTTTATTAGCCGGTTTTCTGTTTCCATTTCAAAAGGGGTGTGCTCTGCTTCTAAGTAGCCATATAAGTAGCCATCGTGGGTTCGAATCCCGCTCGTGCCATTGACTTTTTATCTCAACTAAAAACCTTAAATAATTGTAATATATTAATTGGTCAAGCGGTCCACGAAATTAGTGAAGTTAATTTTAAGGTAGTTATATCTTCTAATAGTCAAGTTTCAAAAGTATTGATGAAGGTTTGTATGGAGTTTTTCAAATTTGGCCAATAGTGTAGGTTATTTCTTCTACTAAATGTTTCGTCCAGACCTCTATGATTTCTTTTGCTTACGTGATAATTTTCAATTGTTTTTTATAACCTCATATTTCTTCAACTATTTCGATTAATATTTTGTGTATTTAGTAAAGTCTATTTCAGAATGTTTAAATTTTTTCAAAACTACTGTAAGCGAGCGACTGCCGAACCATCTCTATATTCGCTTGTTTTTTTTCTTAGAAATAAAAGAGTAGTTGGCGTAAGATACTTATTCCTAGTAGGGTTCTAGAATTCAATAAATCAGAGAGTGTATTATCAACATTTATTTTAACACACTTCCGTTTGTTATGTACACAACCACAACAAAATCTTAATTAATTTTACAAGTCAGCCACAACTCTAAATTTGGACGAGTCTCTAAGGTGGTGTAAAATGCCTTAACCCTCATAGTTTTTTCTCAATCCGTGTTAAGAAACACTAAAAAATCTTAACTTTTGAACGGATTAAGATAAAACCATGTGGTTTACAGCATTCTACTCCATTTTAGATGTACTGTCCCAGATATATATATATATATTTTTTTTTAAACAACGGGCTGACCACCCTGCATATAAAGGTGTCAGGCTACTCATGCTACTAACTTTCACACCTCCAGAGTGCGAAAAAAGTTACAACTAAGTTAAAGTTAAAACTTTTTTTTTTGCAACCTTCTCGGTTTTCGTTATAAATCTATTCGTAGCTGTTGAACTATATTTTTGTGGGGGAAAAAATCTTTCAAAAATCACGTTTAGATAATTTTATATTATAACACGTACTACCTTTTCAATTATCCTTTTCGCGTTAAGGTAACTGAATTACGTCAGTTCTCTCTCTCTCTCACGCTCTCTCTCACACACTCTCTCTCCCTCCCTCACTTCCCTCTCCCCCTACCTCCCCTCTTTCTCATCCTCCCCTCTCCCCTTTTCCTCACACTTCCCTTCACTCTCTCGCTCCTTCCCTCTCACTCCCTCCTCTCCGTCCGTCATTCCCATCTCCCCTTCTAACTTCCTCATTCCCTTCTCACCCTCCCACTCCCTCAACCCCTCTTCCACATCCTCCACTCGTTCATTCCTCCACTCCACTCTCTCTCCCTCCCTCCCTCATTTCTCCCCTCCCACCCTCTTCTCTCTTCCTCCCTCCCTCCCTCTCTCTCTCTCTCTCTCCTTCTGTCTACTCTCCATCCCTCCCCTCCTGTCATCTCTCTCCTCCCCTCCCCTCTCCTCGCTCTCTCCCTCTCCTCGTTCTATCCATCTCTCTCATCTCTCCTCTCTCTCTCATCTCTCCTCTTTCTCTCATCTCTCCCCTCTCTCTCATCTCTCCTCTCCCTCGCTCTCTCCATCTCTCCTCTTTCTCTCATCTCTCCCCTCTCTCTCATCTCTCCTCTCTCCCCTCTCTCTCATCTCTCCTCTCCCTCGCTCTCTCCATCTCTCTTCTCTTTCATCTCTCTCCTCTCTCATCTCTCTCCTCTCTCTCCTCTCTCATTTCTCTCTAATCTCATCTCTCTCTCCCTCTATCCTCTCTTCTCTCTCTCTCTTTCTCCATGGAAGACATAAATCCATATTTTCTATATTAACTTAAAACAAGACATAAAAACAAGGTAAATAAATAAAAAATGCGCTGATGTGATAAGGGTCTGTAAGTTGGACTAATCAATGTTTTATATTGTATGAATATTTTAATTGGATTTGTTTATTATTATTATCATCGATGCAAGCAATTGGAGAATATTAAGTGCCGCTATTATGTCTTTATTAAAGAATTTTTTGTTATTGTTTTAGGAAATTAATAATACAAATGGGGAATTAAGTGCCCATTATCCCAGCAAAATTATTATTATGGAATATGAAAAAGCTAATGAAAATAATGAGCCAGAGTTAACCAACAGATCTTCGTCTAAAAAAGTGAAAAGTAATGGGACTATTTATGAAAGCGTGTACGACGCTGCAAAGCTCAAAGAATTATTTGGAAAAGCACGGTTTGCAAGGTGTCGAGCAAGGTTCCCTCTTCCTGTCATCCTCTATAAAGGAAAGAATATATGTAGGTATGTAAACCATTCTTTTGTGATATCATGTCAGAATTTACATAATACTGGATAATTTTAGAATCATTAAACAATATATAATTTTTTACTGTTGCTTTCATATTTACAGGGGTTGTTCGTATAAGCATTTATTTATGAACATACATTTCGGTGAAATTTATCAGTTAAAGACTTTATAAAATGTATAACTAAGTTTGTAACTTTACTAGGTCGGCTACACTCTCTGGAGGTCCTGAAATATATGGTCGTTCTGGCTTGGACTACCTATTTTGTAGTGAAGATACAGGGCAAGAAGATTCCAACGAATCTGAGGAAGAAGGAAAATATTCAAAAGATTGGCAACTCTGTGATCGAGTGAGAAATCAAGATATCAAACTTCTTAAAACCCTGAATGTTGGGGCAATAATTGATTTTATGGTGGAGAAAAAGAAAGTCAAGTTTGGTGTCAAGTAAGTGCAAAGCATGTTGTTTCGCATACAGGTTTGCTTAAATCTTTCATAATCAGTAGTAAGGCAGAGAATAAATTTCAGCGTTTTACTAGAACTTTTAAATATTTTGATGGAATGCCAAACCAGAGAACTCCATTTTTACTGATAATTTTTTTTAAAATTTTGATAGATAAGACAGGTTTACAATTAAAAAATGTAAATTTTTTATTGATTCATAAAGTATACAGTTCAGGGTTATGTATGGAATAGCATATCTGGGTAAATTGCCTCCAGGCTTTGCTGGCACATATGCATTTTTTTTAATCTTCCAGACTGTTTTGCATAAATGTGGTTGAATTATATTTTTTTTTTTTTGGGGGGGGGGGGTTACGATTTCGTATCACCCATGCCTCAGAGAAATGAGTACACCCGTCAAGCCCAGCTGGAGGGAAAACCAAGCCCCGGAACCCAACCCGACAGCCCGCAGCCAGCAAGAGTGGAAGGGGAGAGAAATCCCTTTACTTCTTTATCTTCTTTTATCTTTTAGCTTTAGGGTTTTCAGTGTTCACCCCATTGGAGGACGTGGATAAAAACCAAACATCTAGATATCATGGAAAAGTCCACGTCCTCGAGGTAACCGGGGCTAACACGCCCTATTTCAAGACTTTCAAGACAAGGGTGATCGTGGGCTTGTTGACATAAACCTTAGAGTTCATAAAAACCCCAAAGAGAAAGCACGTCAGTGTTAAATCATATAATCTGGGCGGCCAATTCTGATCACCAAAACGGAATAGTACACGAACAGGAATAGACTCTGTAGTAATTGATGTTTCATGGACTGTATGGCATGTGGCACTGTCTTTTTGAAACTACGAATTTCCACATCCATATATTGCAATTTAGCCACAAAAAACTGAATATTATATCACGGTATTAAGCACCATTGACAGTTATTGCCTGACCGCCTGATTTTCTCATTTTCATTTTTCTTTCATAAGCACTCCATTTTTTAATAACCATGAACTGTCAGCTGTCACCCTGTCTTTTTTTCCGTTGGCAACACTTTACAGTACAAATGGGGCAAAATTCAAATCTTGCCTAAATTCTGAGGCACCCTCCGATGATATTTCTAATATCAATATTGTATGGGAGTTGTGTAAATAATTTTTAATAAATGATTAATGTTTCAAATGTTGATATATACACCTTTACATTTTTGTTTATCAATAACCTGAACTTTACTCTGTGTGTATGTTTGTTTGTGTTTGTGTGTGTAAGCTGTTGTGTACATGGTTAGTTAAATTTAATTTCAAGAATTATTACAGGTGTAGCATGCCCCACCTGTATTAATGAATAAGAAATTTAATTGTTCTGGTTAATCTGTCATTGTGTTATGTTTAATATGTATTAAGATTAGAGATTTAAAGGTAACCTTTCTCTTGGTATTGACATGTAAATTAAGATTGTCTTCCAACTTCTTAGACTTTTCTGGCGGTTGTATACTTTTCGCAGGCTTTGGGTTATCATGAATGTTAATAAAAAATGTCTTGTAACAAATTCATTAAAAAAGTTTTTATTTGTTTGTCATAGGAAATACTAATGAGTTGTATTATTCACTTTTGAGTAAGTTATTTGCACAGTAAGTTTGTTGATGGCTGGATGTTCCCTAAAACTGCATATTTGTGAACTATTGTAAAAATGATTTAATATTTTGGGATTTTTAATTCTCTTAAAAACAATTTCATAGACTGATAGGTAATCGAAGTTTTTCTTAATGATGGATGCAGTAGTGCTGGCTAGTGATTTTGTTTTTTCATTTTTTTAGCGTGTTTATAATTGATTTACAACATACTGGAAGAAAGAAGAACGAATTACTATTAAAAGGTAAGATTAGTTTTTACATTTTACCTTTCACTGATTATGTGATTCATATTATAATTTTTTTTGCAATTTCAGATGGCCACAAACTATCAGTAGTTAAAGACACTTGAAGATTCAGTGTATAATATATTCCCTCTTGATTATTCCATTACAGAGACAAATGGATTCTTTTTGCTGTAGCACTTGCTATATATAAAAGAAAATGCAAAAAAAAGCTAGGGTGACCAAGATTTTAGAGACATTACACAAAATGGATGGACAACAGTTAAATTGAGAAGAGCGAATAAAATGTGCAATTCTTCATTAGAATGAAATCCATAGGTTAAACATGAAAATATGTAAACCATAGAAAAGAGAGGATATCTTTGACAGTGGAAAAATAGAAGTAATAACACAGAGGAACTGTTATTCTCAAATCACAAATCTAAAAAAAGTCCTGCTAGGAAAAATGGAAAATTCTGAAGAAAAGAGGGGAAAAAAGATGCATGCAGAGCCACTTCAGCACCTGAACAAAATTTATATACAGCACAAAAAGAAATGAACACACTTAGGAGAAAAAAAACCTTTATATTTCTTTTGGTTGCAGTATTTATTTTTTAGAATAACACAATGTAATAATTTGCCCAGAATTGTCTTTAACTGTCTTATAATTTGTAAGATTGTAAATTACAAAATAATTATCGCACATACTGTTTCTAAATTATTTTTATTGCATGTACCCATATCTTATAATAACGGTAATTAGTGTGACATGATGCTATTAAATGTTTGTGTATTTTTCTTGCGCAATAAACCATTAAAAAGAAAAGAAAAGACGTTCTTTTATCATATAGTTCCTTCTCTTTGATTTCAAACAACAACAAAAAACACTTCAAAATTGTGTACTCAACAATTTGTATAAATGTAATCATGTGGAGCAAGTCTGTTTTTGGCCTGCGTTTCTTCTTCTGTGCATAAATTGTCATCCAATGCTAGTTATTTTATTTTTAGAGTTGTTATGTTTTTACTAGCTTCTCTGTCATTGTAACCTGTCAGTAGATATTAGCTTGCGTCTTTTGGCTCTTAAAATAATGGTATAATAGTGTTAAGAGTCCAAGTTGTTTGGAAAATATGAAAAGCTCTAATTTTAATCTTTTGTCAAATCCAAATATATATATCGTCTACATAGGACTCTCAAGACCTATCTAGTATGGCTTTCTAATAAAATGTCTCATTTCTCAAATTCTTCGTTCTTCAGTTCACCTGTCTGTATATGGTAAAAAATTGTCCATATGATCCCCTTAGGGATGGAATTTCAAAAAATCCTTTCTTAGTGCAATTTTGGTACCTAGTTGGGTATCTCATGCAGTGGTCCTGTGGATACCCCTTTATAACCAGCCTTATTATGCTTAGTAGGAATAAAGCTGTCTATTTGTTAAAATAATCTTTTGATAATTTAAACAATTATTTGTTTGTTTCTGTGCACACATGCTGATTCACTACACAATCATCTGATAAAAAATCATACAATTTCAAATAAAATTGCCCTAAGATGTTCTGTTTTTATTATTATTATATCTTTTTGGGTATTAGATCAAATTTAATTTAAAACAATAGAATTTTTTTATCCGAAGCGAATTCATCTTTGAAATTTTCCATTTAGAAAGTAATTTATTATTTCTCAAACTCTAGTTGTTATATCTTCAACATACAGTTTAAATCCAATTATAACATTATTTTATATTAAATTTGGACTTATAAATGCACATATGAGTTGAAATATTTGTTCTGTTCATATAAGAAGCTTTCATAGTAAGCATTGTTCTTACCTTAAGTAATACCAAAAGCAAGACAAATAATTGCTTCCGTAAATGTTGTTTTGTCCACCATTATCAATATTTAGTGTAGTTAAATGCTTTTAGTGTGTAACAATTATAAAACTGAATAATGTTTGTTTTGTAGTGTGACTTCATCGGAAAAAGTTGACAAGGAGAATAGATACTCAGATTTTACCATCATCTCTCTGCCTTACCCTGGCTGTGAATTTTTCAAGGAGTACCGCAATAATGATTATGTTGCTGGTGGTCTGGTATTTAATTGGGCACAGACGCACGTTGATGCGTCCATAGGAATTCCTGATGACAATATTTCTTCACAGTTAAAAATCGATTGGGAAAATTACAAGGTTGGTAATTGAAAATATAAACCAATTAAAGTTTCTATAGTATATTTTGTATTTGTACAAATATATATAAAACTCATATCAGTGTTAACATTAAACAATTTTTTTCATGAGTACTTAAGGATTAAAATTTTTATTTTATAGCTTTGGGATTTAGTTACGCTGACTCAAAACTATATGCAGCTTGTTATACGATATCTCGTTGACCAACCACAAGGAGTACTGATACATTGCATTAGTGGTTGGGATCGAACACCTTTATTTGTCTCTTTACTGAGGCTTTCATTATGGGCCGATGGTGCCATTCATCAGACCCTAACAGCAAAACAGATTTTGTATTTCACTATTGCCTACGACTGGATGTTCTTTGGCCACAATCTTGTTGATCGCATAAGTAAAGGAGAAGATATATTTTTTTTCTGCTTTTATTTTCTGAAGCATATGATGGGTGACGAATTTAGTGTTGTCAGGTAAATGTTTAAGATACTTATTTATACTGAACATGTAGATGTAAAAAAATAATCTGGGTGATTAAGTATGTACTGCCTAATTCAACATTTGTTTTTCTGAAACGTAATCCTCGCAAAAAGTTAAGAAATGCCAAAATGCCCCCCCCCCAAAAAAAAAAAAAAAATTTAATTTTGCAAATGTTCAGGGATTTGTATTTAAAACTCATTCGCTCAATATTGCGAAGATAAGATGGTGGTGTTATAGAAATAGTGCAAACAAACAATTAAATTACAGTGCAGTAAAAATAAAGTATTTTCATTTCAAAGCGTCTATTTTCAATTCTAAAAAATAAAATATATTAATCGAAAATATCAATATGAAAACTGATTCGCTGGTAACTGAGAAAGAAAAAGCACATATTGCATTATTATTGTGTATACACCTGTAATATAGGTAATGCTGGTTGATGTAATTTTTTTAAAGTATAGTGCTGTCTCTCTAATCTGCACTAATTGCTGTAGGGGGTAATTGGGTTACAGGTGGTGTTAAAAAAATTGATACATATAAAGAAAGAAACAATATAAACACAACATTTTATGTGTGGTGATTAGTGACCGTTCGATATTTATCGATATTTATTTAGAAATCATAAGATGCGGTCTGGTGTGATTTAGGTTTCAGAAAAAGCCATGAATCCTTCCACCACAAAAACATAAAGATATACAAACAGATCCTCCATAACAATCTCTACCCTAAACACATAATTAACAGAATAATCAACAATTACAACTCAACACTAACACCATCCATTATTACTAATAATACTACATTAAATCTATCAAATACAAACAAACCAGCATACATTTCCATACCATTTATCCAAGGCCTATCACACAAATTAAACACATATCTCTCGTCCGATAACTTCAAAATAGCTTTCAAAAATTATAAAACAATTCAAACACTTTTTTCCAAAATTAAAGATCCCACACCAATAACAAATAAATCTGACGTAATCTACAAGATCAATTGTTTAAACTGTCCGGCAACTTACATCGGTCTTACATCCCAATATCTGGACAAGAGAGTAAAGCAACATATCTATGATTGCAAAAAACTCAAGCAAAATCCTATGGCACTCGCTACCCACCATCTTGAACACCAACACAATTTCGACTTCAAAAATCCAGAAGTATTACACACAGAACAAAACAAACACAAATGTAACTTTTTAGGAATGGTTTACATCAACAATGATAAACACAGCATCAATTACAGAACAGACGCATGTAAACTCAGTCGTAGCTACGCCAATATCATTAATCAAATTCAATACAGATAACATACCTATAACATCACATTACATTCCACACATCAAATATTTTTCACATAGTCTACTTTCCCAACAATTTAGCTTTCCTTTTCCTATTTATCCCTTTCTCTATAATCCTGAAAGGATAATCTGGCCAAACCATTACCAACACATTTTTTCCCTTCATCGGCTCTTTTCACCTAAAAAAAACGGACACCTTATACAAAAATGTCTTTTCTATACCGACATCCTTCTCCACCCTTTCCAAATCCAATTTATATAAACACAAAATAGCAAAATCTCACTGGCACTCTCGACACGACACGCAAGAATGGCACAATTACACAGACGACAAACACTTTGAGTGAGTAGAAATACTTTTATTGAATATATAAAATATATTTTGCATTGTATAAATTCAATTTTTCACATCCTAAATGTATTTGTTAAGTGTAACCAATGTTTGTAAATCCCAGGCCCTGAAGATCTCAATAAAGATTGAATCGATTGGCACGATAAAGAAAATGTTTTTCTGAAACCTACATCACACCAGACCGCATCTCACGATAAATAAACAACATTTTATTATTATTATTATTCCATAATAAAAAAAACTTTAATATTTAATGTTTAAACATAAAAAAGAAAAATTTCTACATTTATGCGATCAAAATAACCACTGGTACAGTGAGCCTTGTTCTACAAACAAACATAAGTCCATATCATTTGAACGAAAAATGTTGACTAATAATATTGATGAATTAATGTTATTAAGGATTTTAAAAAAAGCATAGAATAAAATTTAAATAATTTCCAAAACATTAAATGGACACTCTGATTTAGTGCAATTAACTCCATTCATTCTCTCTTTCACTCACCTCTCTTTTTTTCTTCCTCATTCACTCTACCTCCCCCTCTCCAAATAATTTTTCATTTTTTCCTCTAAAATTCTGACTTCTTGATTTTTTTATTGCTGGAATATTCAGATTACCGAAGTTCAGATTTGGAAGAGAGCAGTGTAGTGTGGTTTGCTATTGTTTTGCACATTAACTTTTAAATATGTTGGCTATATTGCTTTAATCTTACCTATTTTAATTTTATGTTTATTTTGTAATTGTAGGTTTAATAATACAAACCTTACAATGAATTGTATAGTACTTATAGTATTTTTAATAGGTACCTAATACACAGAGCATAAACTTGGGTTTTTTAAAGCAAAAATTTAACCCAATATCTATTTAATATATTATAATAATATTTATTAAGTGATTAAGAATAGAGTCTTGAAGACAGGTACAAAAAGGGAAGGAAATAACTAACACATGTTAGGGCATCACTTTAAAGCTAAAAGTGCTTGTGATGTATTCATCTCACAAAGTCATTAGGACGTATCTGTGTGTGACACATCCGTAGTCGACATGTTAATTTTTTTTAATATTCATTATTTTCCATAGTTATACAACTATGTATAACTATAGTAATAATATTAACTATGGTAAATAATATGAAACGTTCATTTACATATACCACCATTTACATTGTATGATGATGTGACATGTTCACATTGTTAATAGTGTTAAGAATTTTGTATGATGCTGTTTTGATTTCTTCTTTTTGTCAGGGTGTTAACATATTTTTTTTTCTTTTTTTATGTATATTTATTATACTTTTTTTGTTTTAACTTTTAGTAGAACAAACAGTAAACAGAGGAACAACACTGTTCTAAGAACTGATTCAGACCTGCAACTAGAAGGGATTCTGTTAGATGCAGAAGCCCCAGTTTGTTCACAAGGTTCAAACATGAGTTTAAATTCATCATGGAGTTCAATAAGTAGTAAAAGTCAAGAAACACCTCCAGTGTTCTTCCAAGCTGAAGATCAATGGTATATCAATTATTCACGAAAATTGGATCTTTATTTAATAATATATTTTTTCTTCCTAACTATTTCAGTAGTATCAACAGCTGTGATAGTATTAGTTGTAAGCAAGCAGGGAAACAAGACTTAAATCAAGGGAACTGTTTTCTCGCCGTTCCTCCACAAGCCAATCAAACTAGCAGTAATAATGCAAATGGGGTAGAAAATGGTTTGGGAGAAAAGCAGTATCCTCCAGTACCTGAGGTTAAAAATAATAGCGAAACACTATCGGCAGACCCAAATAGCAATACCAGTAAGATTAGTGATATAAATATTGGAAAGATAAATCCAACAAGGACTAGTCCTGTAGCTGTACCTACTCGCCCTCTGAACAATGTGAGACAGCGAAGTGAATCCACTAGCTCATTAAGTACTGGGAGGTAGGTGTGTCAACAAAATACAAGCAATTAAAAAAAAAATTCAGGTTAGTGTGTATTGTTTTGATCATTGTTGAAATTTAACCAATGAACATTGAAACAGATATTTTCAATAAACCAAGTAAATTGTTTGCAATATCATCTTAATGTTTATAAGTTGTTATCGATAAATGTCAAGTTCACAATTAACACATTCTATTTTCTTAATGTTTACATTTTTTTACAGACAGGATTTTATTTGTGTATCTCTTTTATATTATTATCTTTTTCTCTCTCTCTCACACATATACTTTTTGTCAACAAGTACCAATCCTTTCTAAAGACAAATTTATTTATTTAGATAAATTATTCATTTAGCAAATGATTAAATTATTAAGATTAGCCAATATTGGCCATTGTAGAGATCTTAGTAAGACAGTGGTTGTGGAAAATTTTTTAACTTTTTTTTTGCTTCTTAGTTGAATAGAATGTGTGTTTGAATGAAACAATATTGTACAAAAGATTAAGTTTTTAGTTGAGATAAAAGANCGATCCACTCGGACACCAACTTCCCATCTCAATCGCACCTTTTGAATTTTCCCTCCTTTTTGCCATTTTTCAAATGTCGTGTAATCGGATTGGATTCTCGACAACAAATGAAATGGCCACGGAAAGCTTTAGTGAAGTATACTTCATTTTCAATCATAAATTCACTAATTTCGTGGTCCACTTGACCAATTAATATATTACAATTAATTAAGGCTTTTAGTTGAGATAAAAAAGTTGGGAAAATTCAAAAGGTGGGGTTCAGATGGGAAGTTAGTGTACGAGTGGATCGAGGTCACGATAGCTCAAGTGGTAGAGCAGCGGCGTATCTAGCCGAAGATTGTGGGTTCGAATCCCGCTCGTGCCACTGACTCTTTTATCTCAACTAAAAACCTTAATTAATTGTAATATATTATTGGTCAAGTAGACCATGAAATTAGTGAATTGTACAAAAGTGTTCTGTTGGATTTATAACCAATTTGTACTCAGGTTCACTTGAAGTCCCCCTACTAATCTAAGTCATGCCACTTACATTAAATTCCAGGACTCTCACTCTCATTCTCCTCTTTCTCTCTCGCTGTCTTGCTCCATCCCTCCCTCCCACCACTATGCACGAACTAATAACACACACACACACTAGCCTACTGAAGAAATGGATAAAATTGAAAATACTATGGAATAATAAAGAAATGTGTACATATATCTTTATTCAAGTGGTGTAAAAATATTCTTGCTTCCATTCGCAAGACTAGTTAGGCCAATAATTGTTAGTGCAATAGGAGGTTAATATTTTTGTCAAAGTATGTTAACAACAGACCCAGATACCTACTGTTGTGTTCAAAAACAATTCTTATTGGATGGTATGCTTACTTGCTGTCTATAGGGCTGCCTTTCTTTTTTTTGCGACCTTTTTTTTGCAGGCTTTGATCTAAAGTAGGTGTCAGTGTGCTAACTGTGTGGCCTATTCTTATTCCCCCTTTTGTAGCTTTTATTTTATGTTAATGCTTTATAAAAACCTGGAAAATGATTAGTTGAGTGCAAATTAAAAACATTTTAGCATTATATAAATCCATTTATTAACATCTGTAGTAAATGCTATTTAAATACATTTAAATATTTTTAAGCTTACATTTTTCGTGTTTTTGTTTTTAGTTGGCAATTTATTTCTGGAACAGGCAGCCTACGTGGTTCTGGCTCCAATTCAACATGTGGATCTCATCTTAGTTCTAATAACTCCAGAACTCCTTTGTAAGCATTTGTAATTTTTAAAAACTTGATTTATTTTTAAATATTTATGCATATTTCTGTTCTATGTTCACAATTGAAAATGTTTTTCATTGTTGAGTTTTCGTAGTTGACATTGCTTTTATATGAAGCACTTGTTTTCATATTCTAAATGTTCATAAATTTCCCAGAAGTGATAGCCAATTGCTCGGAGACTCAACTACGACAGTTATTGAGGATGAGTGCTTTATGTATGGCAGAAATACCGATGCTGCATTGTTGTAAGTTACTATTTCTCATTTTCCCGGTGACCGGAATGTTTTTCTTCTGTTTTCAATATTACTGAGATTTTTCCCTATTTTCTGGCAGAATGTTCAGAATTGCCTTAGGTTATATGTTTTTGGCTTTTCAACACCAAAATTTAATGATTTGTGTGGCATATTGGAAAAGAGGCATATAAAAATATTGCGGGTTTGCATTGTCTTTTTTCCCTTAATGTGTCAAGTCCATTGTGTATACGGCTATAGAAAGGGATAAATAATGACAAATTAAATAATAAAAAACATGATAAAATAATATCAAGTATTTTCATAAAAATATGTATAATATATTGAATTACAATAAAATCACAATTATATACAAATATGACAATTACACTATGGTTTGTTTTTCTGATTTGGTAATGTATTTGTGGTATAATACATTATACCAAGGTTGTAGGCAAAGTCCTGGCTCTTCAGGACGTTTGGGGCTGTAGTAACAACTGTCAGTCCTAATTTTTTTTTACCTTTACTGCACTGATGGCTTTTTTTAAAATTTTTTATTCATATGATACAATTGCCCGAGAAGTGAAGAAAAGCCCACTGTAGTACTTATATTTCCAAATTAATAAGGATATGCAAAAGGATTCCTAAAAAGTAAAAAATAATATAAAACCTTTTTAAACAATAAATTAAATAAAATCTGGGAAACAGAATATGAACTCTCAAGTGCTTGGCAGAAATTTAAGACACAAATGGTTTTATATTTAGAAGCTAAAAAACATGCACTAACCTTCACACACTAAAGCATTTATGGATTGGTTTTTCTTGATCATAAAGAAAAAATTGGGTACTTTAATAAGTGGTAAATGTTTTATGTATACTTTGCAAAAAAATTTCTATTTCAACATTTAATGTTTTGTGAGACTTCTTGTTGACACCCGCAACGTTACGATCCAGTAATTTGGTAATTTCCTACTATCCTGGCCTGCCTATCCCTGTGATTCAATCTGTCTGATGCTTTTCAGTATTTTGCCATCTTTAGCCATTATTTTATAAGCCAAACTCACGCTGACTGCAGTTGTTGACTGCGTGTTGACATCCCCTTTTTTTTCTCGGTGCAGGCATCGACTTGGCTGTTGTTATTTTAAACCAGATAATCAATTCAGAAGCAGTATCGATACAGGTCTGACAGTCAACATGTAAAAGATGGCAAAATTGTGAAATACTTTTGGTAGACCAAACAGCAAGGATAGGTAGACCTGAATGGCAGGTATAACCAAACTACTTAATATTTTATTTGCAATCAGGTCTTGCAATTGCATTGAGTCATTAATCGTTAATTTACTTGTAATTATTGTATTCAGTAAATTTGTTGATTTGTATTCCAGCTCTAAACTGAGTAGTTTTTTCTCTCCCTAATATTTTTCAGCATATCAGCAGAACACCCCTGATTTTAAAAAATATATTTAGCCTAACTAATTGTCTCTTAATTTAAAGGAAACAAAACAAAATTGATAATAAACCATTATTTTTGTTGTATGTCCGCCAACCGTTATGTGCCACTGGATATTGCTGAGTTTTCACAGTACTTAAGCAAAATTGCATAGTCAATAGTTGGAACTCAATTCGATGTTTTGTTAAATTGTTGGTGTTTATACATGGATGCTTTATGGAATTAAACAGCTACCCAAACGTTTATAAAAAAAATCAATAAGATTTATTTGTTATTATAAAAACAGGGATGGGCATAGATTTTTTAAAAATAATACTTAATTACTGTTAATAAATAATTCTTTCTAAGTAAAATATAAAAGATATTCCCTTTTTGAAACTTATCAGGGAAATTTAGGGCCATTTACATTTGATAATTGAATATTATAATGAGGGATTGTTTAAGAAAATATACTTCTAAAGGGAAATTCAAAAAGTGGCTAAGGTTTTCTAAATTTGACAACCTGTAGACAGTCATAGTTAACAAATGATTCTTGAATGTTTTAGGAGACGAGAACGCCTGAGAAAAATCCGTTCCTTGTTCTACAAGAGTTATTGCTGTACAGTAGGAATCAAGCTCAAAGACGGTTCTAGAGTCCGGGGCCTTGGAAATCTGTTGGGGAACTTTGCAGAAAGAGTCGGCATTATCTCCACCCAAAGGACATCAGTCTGACACTTACCTTGTTTTAGACAACCTCAAACTTTAAAATTGTAAAAGACAATTGAGTAGATAATAATAATTGAATGAACTATTAATTATAAGAGTAATAATGAAAATTTTATTTTTTATACGTTGCATGTATTTACTGCAGTGATATGCGAGTGCTTTATTTAAAGATAGTCTTCTTTATTCTTATTCCTCGAGTATGGTTTTAGTAGTTTTGTATAAAAATAAACATTTAAAAATTCTTTAAATTGTTAAATTTTTAATTTAGGATGAAGTTATTTAAAGCAATAAGAGATAATCAAAATTATTGAACGAAAGGTTTTTCATCTTGGAAAATATATCTGGAACTTTTTTTTTTAAAATTCAGTGGTTTAAAAACATTAAGTAATGAAAATTAAGTTTTAAAAATGAAAAATGCCCAAAATTTAACAGTAAACAATGTATTCACACCAATGTGACATGTCGGCTCTGTAAAAAAATTATGTTTTATGTTAAAATGTATAGTTAAAATGTGTAGTACATATCCTAAAGGGAGGCCTATGTAAGACATTGCAAATAACAAGGCAAAAAAGGCTCACAAACATTCAGAATCCTAGTCAAAAAAAACTCAGAATATTTTCATATCTTCGAAATGTTAATATACATGATAATGAGTGAATGCCTAACACTGCCAATATAGCCAATATGTATTTATAACTAAGATGTGTATATGTAACATGTGTATGAGTGTGCATGTTTATATATGTAATGTATACATGTACACACATTCACATATACATGCGTTAGTGTTATATTTTTTGTAATTATTGGTAATATAAATCTTTAAATTTACAATATTTATTTGCACAAAATGTTAAGTGCATCAATAACTTTTATTTTAAATACATGTACTATATGTGTGGATGTACTTATATCAGTGTAGATTAATGTTGAATGTGTGTAACAGTGTTATTTTTTAGTATTTGAGTGAACATTTTTAAGTGAAGTGTGCCCATCTTTATCAGTTAACTGTAGAAGACTTAAGAACTAAAAAAAATTCATAAAACCCATCCTAAATTTGTTGACTAAGGGTCCAATACCTATATGTGGTGCTTTGCAAAATTTAAATCATCTGGTGGGCCACTGTTAATCATTTTAATATTGTTGACTGGAATACTTATGACTGATTAAATTGTAAAAGCATAGTGTTCATAATGTTGAACTTGACACATTAATTATTAACAACATATATACGTAATTTCCAACAACTTACACTTAAATAATTTGTTTCATTCTAAATTCGTGGGACATCAAAAAAGCTGTTTATCGTAACATTTAATTTGGAAAACAACAGAAAAGGTACTATGTTACAACACATGTTAGTTGTGTTTTTAAATGAACAAAAATTGATTACGCTTTCATAGTGATAATTACCTCATTTTAACTTCTACAATAAAAAGCTTAAATTAAAAGATCTTTAACCTTGTAATGCCCGAGACAAGGTGGATGGATTATTTCGCTACTGAAATTTTGGTAGAATATGGCCAATTTGATTACACCTTTTGTTTTGTAGTACTTAATTACACGAGTCAACATCAATGTGTTTGTAATTATTTCAACAATGTTTTGTAAAATGTTTTCAAACTTTTGATAAAGGCTGTTTATTATTAGTGAAGTAACGGTCGGTTACTACATTGAACAGCTTACTTTCAAGAGCCAAGGTGTAACCATAGTTTTTCTTCATCATATTATACACTTCAGCACAAGTTGTGAGAAAAAGAAGAATTATGTGTTTCAATGGGTTAATCAAATAAGGATAACTTAAGCAAAGTGGTGGTGGTGGTGGTGGGCCACTTGAATTGTTCAAATATGTCATACTCAATATGTAGCCTTTATAATGTTGTTGAGTTTTCAATAAATTTGCTGGTTTTGTTTAACTACTTTTCAACTTACTTACTTTAAAAGATTTTTTGATACATTCAAAAAGCGTTAATTATGCAGAAATGTTATTCATTTTAGCTAATTATATATGAATTTCTAGCAAAACTTCAAAATCTAACCAACAAATATGGACAACTCAGCATATACACATCATTCAGTTTTGAATCCATTTTCTCAGCTATTGAATTGTAGGTAAATTAACAAGCCGATTGATTAATTGTATTAAATGTTATGTTTATACCATGTTTTCAAATTGGTTATTTATATATTATTTATTTACTAAAGTTTTTATTAGATCATGTTCAAAAGATATATTTTGTTAAAATTGACATTTGCTTTTTATATTACTTCTCCACTAATGAGGTATAATGGTTTTTGTACGCAGCTTGTCATCCCTGTCTGCCTATTCTCATTGAACGCCACATAACAATGTTTCATAATATAAAGGTTTTGTTAAGTTTCCTTCAGTTTCATAATATTGCTGACAGTTAATTAAAAAATTTCACAAAGTAAGATTTATTGTAATATGTATTCTAAGAGAAATTGAAATAACATAGATTAGTGGGGAGGTCCGGAGTACCCGTGCTTACTATAGATCCAAAAACAACTGGAAGCAAACTACTAACCACTTGAAATAACAAATAATTCACTCTAAATATAATATAATAATAACATAGATTAGTGGATGCTTTATCCAATTGATAGTCTTCCCAAATTGGTCATTTGACACACAAATAAAATGTTACATTTGTGCAATCAATTTCATTTTTGATGCCACATATAAAAGGCAGGTTTTATTATTCTTTAAGAAACAATTTCCATTGTATAATAAAGGAAAAGTTAACATATCTTATTACCACCTGTAATATATTATTAAAACACTTAAATTAATAATTCACCAAACATGCCCTATCTTATTAAATGACACACTGTAATTTTATGTAATATTTTTCATTTATACTGACCAACAATTTAAAATTTTTTTTTTTCTGAAAAGTTATTTACTTTTTATTAAAATGCTGTCCTGCTAAGAAGAAATGCCAGATCTCTGTATTTGATAGTTTTGACGAATTGAGCTTTGAAATTTTTCTTGCTGAATGGCCTCAGTTAAGTTGACGTATGTTTCAAAAGTTTTGGCCTAAGACTCTTAACTTCTCTTTTTTTAAATAATCCTTAAAGCTTTTTTTATTATAATTTATAACTTATTTATTGATTTGCTCTTATTGTGTGTTCTTTGAATAAAAAAATGTTGTGTTAAATTTAACTGGCAATGATTTCTGATAATTATTTACGTAAAAGAACAAAACTGAAAAATTGTTTTTTTACAAACATATGTTTTTTTATTATAATTTCTCGCAATGCAATAGTAAATTAATGCATAATGGGTCATATGTTTAAATTAATACTACTGAATTTCCATTTCCTTTGTTCAGTACGATGCATCTTCCAACTAACTGATCCGTTTTGTGCATGAAACAAGTTTTGGTGGAAAATAACATAAGTGGCATATGTATTAATTTTATCTAGTAATACAAGCACTTTCTGTTAAGAACGGTAAAATTTCGGAAATACGGTTTTTTGGCTAGTATTTTCTCCAAAACTTTTTAAGCTATAGACAATACTTCGATATTTTAAGCTGAAATTTTTAATATATCTGGACCGATTTACATTTATTTCATCATATTTTTTTAATAGGAAATGTACCTAAAAATACAATGGTAAAAAAAGTAAAAAAAATTGGAGGTTGGTATTTCTTCTTATTAGGACAGGATAAGTACAGATATTTATTAATTACTAAACGTGCTTTAATTTATTCTATTAAATCTTATTTATGTGTACCTTCAATTTCATTGTTGTTAATATAGTTAAAAATGATTTGTGATTTAAAGTGCAACATAGCACATTGAATATGGAGGAAGTGAATTCAACCAGTTATGGAGATTTTCTTTATTAAAAGTGTGTCACACAGTCCAATGTTGCAATTTCCTCCACATTAATGTGTTCAAATCTATGTTATGACCAGTTTTGATACATTTTTATCATGATAAACATGAACAATATAATGACACCACTAGCATCGCCACTTTTTATTTTATGAATCTTATTTTTAATGATTATAATATCACCATTATCTTTCATTGAAGCTGTGTAAATGAATACTGTACAGTCGTGAGAGTCTCTTAATTTTATTATTTATTTATTTTTTTATCTAGTATCATAGTCATTATTACAGTGGTAAAAATATTGAACATAACTTCCCAACAATTGTACTTAATATTATATACACTCCATTATAGGTTTAATTTTCCTGTAAAATTTAATCGGATGAGCCAAAGTTGTTTATATTTATTACTAAGTTAAATAGATTGTTTTAAAATATGTAATATTTAATACCATTTAAATATTTTATTTTGTTGGTGGGTTGTAATTTCAATGATAATAATAGTGATATAATACAAGTCCTAACAAATTGAATATAATTTTCTGATCTATTATAAATATCAAATTGTTTAAATATTGGTTTCATATGTGAAAATTTGAATGCATACTGAAATCAATTTCTTATATCTCCATTTCAAGTTGTGCCTTTAAACAGCTCAAAACACTAATGTAGAGAAAACACTGTTTATCTATTAACTTGTGTAAACAAATTGCAAAACAAAGTTGAAGAAGTATATTAAAGATTTGCAAGTATTTGTGTTATTAGTTACTACTTTCTAAGTTAACTACTTATAAGTATACTTCTAAGTTATCTAACTTTATTAAATAAATTGAGATAAACAATATTTGGTGAGAATAATATTAGACGCAGAATCACTTAAGCTGTAGTTGAAAGCTGTCCATGGTGGGTTTAATTGTAATATTTTCATAAATTTTTTAATGGATTGATTTCGGTATGAAGTGTATTTTATTGTTATATAGTGTTGTATTATACAAATAATTTGCAAAGATGCTGGCATAAAGAGCTAATACCAGAGGTTAAGGTCCTTACAGTTGACAGTTATTTGTGGTTAAGTGATTAGAAATGGCAATGTAGAACTGATCTATGTTGTCATATAAGTAAGATGTAATTTTAGGAGGGAGTTATATGCTGTGACCTTTGAGAGCTACTGTATCCCCCATTTTATACCTATAACATACCAGTCATAGTTTGTTAAGAGATTTGATTAGTAGGCCCAGTTTCAGGGTTGAATTTCTTCCACGTTATGTTGTATGTCCCAAAACATTTCCTCTTGCAGGCAATTATGGCACCACAGTTTGTTAGCAGGTGGGTTGGTATCTCCTCTGTTTCTTTTCTGTATGTGCTGTGTTGGATTATACCAATCTTCAGATGCCCATTCAGTTTGCAGTGTCCTGTTAAGAATCCTGTCAGGGTTCAAAGTTTTTCCTGCTTCCTTTGATACATTCTGGTGTTTCTTTCCTTCCCAAACTTGCTAGCAGGTTCTTGGATTATTTATGGGCATTGGGTGAATTCCACTGTTTCCTCATTTTCATTTTGTCTAAGATACTCATAGTGTCGATCCCTATGCCACAGAAAGGTTAGGGACCCTTTAGCAGTATAGCAGCCCCTTCCTCAGAAGAGCACCCACTCTATCATTTCTCTCTAATTGTTCATGTCCTGTCACCATGTTTGAGCTGTTGAGCATGATGTTTAAACTTATCCTTTGATGGCTGCTTGGCTATCTGACATGAAAGTATATTCTTGTTTTTGTAACCTTTGTTCAGTTTGAACTGGATACATGTCTCAATGTCATGGATTTCAGCCTGGAAGATACTGATTTATTCACGCATGGGTTCCGAGAATTTGGTTCAGGGTTAATCCCCAATCTATCTGTTTTACTCAATTTCATGTGAATTTTAGACCATCTTGGATGATGTCACAGTGTTTTTTTTAATTTTCACCTGGCAGTCAGGACTAAATCTGCAAAACCCTGGCATTTTATCCCTTTGAGATCCAGAATCTCAAGCAGTTCTTCAACTTTTAGGCTCCACAGGAGTGAAAGTACTCCCCATGCAGGTGTTCTTTGGTTGTATTAACTTGAATAGTCTTCTATGTTTGTCTAAGCTTTCCTGGTTCTTAACATTTCTCCAATCCATCAAGATATGGTATGATCTGCATGTTTTTTCTCAAGATGCATGAGATACATTATCAAAAGCTCCTTCCATGTCGAGGAATGTGCAGATTGCTATTTATTTGGCTTCCAGTGTCTCCTTCGGTCACTGGTTAGCTGGTACAAGGCAGTTTTTGTTGATTGTCCTGCTCTTTATGCACATTGACAGTAATGAAATGGTTTGTCTGTCAACACTGTTATTCTAATATTGTTATCTATCAGTTATTCTGCTTTGTTTAGTAAAGAAACGTGACTGGTCTGTAGGATTTGGGTAGTGTAACTTTCTTCCCTATCTTTCGTTTAAACACTGCTCTTGCTCTCCTCCATGTCTATGGTATGTAACTTAATGCTAGGCTGCTTCTACATATGTGCACCAGTGTTAGAGTTCTTATTTCTGCTCCTTTTTTGGATGGAAACAGGGATGATGTTTATTTCTGGCAGATAATATGGGCTGAAAGTATTGATTCTCCAAGGATCTTTTTCTCTGTGATATTTTAGCTGCTTTCTTCTAATCTTCTTTTGTTGGTTTATGGGTTCTGACACTTTCCAGGGATAAGTTGTAGGTGCTGACTGAGAAATGTGTGCTTAGAAGTAGCATCGTTTTTTGCTTCTTCTACTTCCATCTACTTTTGTCAGGGCAGTGTTAATATCTACTTTGTCCTTTGCTAGTACTTTTTATACTCTAGCCGTTGTTGATGTTGAGGAAATTTCTCCACCGACCTTTCCAAAGCTTTCTCCCTTTGCTCTGCAAATGGTGTGATTTTATGAGGTAAGAATCCTCTTACACTCTCCCCAGTTGCTTGTTATTTTTGCTCAATAGAAAAAGCTTACCTAGTTTCGGCCCTTACCCCACTCAGTTCCTTATTCCACCGGAGTGGTTCTTGTTTCCTTTTGAATACTTTATCAGGGCAACTTGACTCATATATATCAATTATAGATTCTACAAGTTCTGTAACTGCAAGTGCAAGTTCATTTTAGGTTTCTTCTTTGTTGCATGGTTGGACTAGGACTTAACTAATAAGTTAGGAGTTGGACTATCCCAGCTAACCTTGCTCAGTCAGTGTTTCGTGGGTTTCTATGTGGTATAAGTTTTTTCCTATCTGATTTAATGTGAAACCTTATTATTCTGTGGTCTGGCATTGATTCTTCATTAGAAACCCTCCAATTCTTGATAACATTGTGTAGGACATAGCTACAAATGGTAATATCCAGCACTTCTTGTCTCACTGTGGTGACAAAAGTGGGAGTTGATACTATGTTAAAGATTTCCAATTTTTCCTTCAACCAAAATTCTAAGTCTCACCTCTTTTGCTGTTGTTAATGCTTACCCAAACATCATAGTGTGTGTGTGTGTGTTGGCTTCACATCCTATGAGTAAGGGAGGCTCTTTCTGCTGCAGTAGTCAGCCAGTTTTCACAGTTATTCTGGGGGAGGGTAGTCTTCCTCTCCTGGAAAATATGACGATGCTACCATTGTCTCTAGTTTTTTTGCATCTATTGTTATGCATATTGTGATGGAGAACATGAATTCTGCAAGACAGAGGTAATTAGTATACATGTACAGGGGTTTTCTGGAATCCCATACACGCTTACCGTCTTTGCAGGAAAAACCTCTTATTTGTCCTTTCTACTGTCAGGGTTCCTGGATGAGAACTGCCCTTAGGTAAACATCCTAGCTCTCACTTCCAAGGCAACTTTAGCATGATGGTTGTTTACCTGGGCCTTCCTCAAGTCTTCCATGTTTTGTTATTCTTTTGGCATTGGAGGAGGTGTCTCCTTGCCCAATAGTTCCTCCACACTGAGCATTTTTACGTTTTGGTGTGAGGTGGGTTCTGGATTTCAAGAGTCCTGGTCCATCCCAGCATTTTCTATGGAGGTAGCTTCCATAGATGGTGGTGTGCCTGCAGAGGTTAGCTCCTTTTGAATGGATGGGGGGATTTCTCCCGTTTTATATCCTCCTCCCCTTTTCAAACTTCTTACAGAGATCCTTCCAAAACCATAATTGAATATATATCCTCTTTTCATTATCATTTTTGCTTTCATCTATGCCCAGAATCATCACAATCCCAGGCCCCTCCGCCTAGTCTGAATGTGCCTTCCATTCCTCGGTGCAGGGTCCTTTGTTCTGTTTTCACAAGTGCCAGTGTTTTCTTCTCCTCTCCCAGTTTTGTTTTCAAACCACTATTGAGTGAGGTCCTGGGATGTCATCTCCGACCTTTGCTACCAGTTTCTTTTACTCATTTATCTTTAGTCGAGGAGTTATTTCTTTAAGCCAATCTACAGTTTTGCCATCCTGATAGTCAATAAACTTCATTCCTGGCCTGAAGTGTATTCCTTCAAACTGCAGTTTGGCTTCTTGTCCTTTCGCAATTTTATCAATTAGAGTTTCCTCTAGATGGGTTTTTCTGAGGACAGTGTAACCAGAGGGTATTCCTTTGGCAGCATTGCCACTCTTATCATTTTTGTTACTCCTGCATGGCTAGTACTAAACTGTGTTCTTAGCACGAAGGAATTGAGCAATTTTAGTTGCAAAACCGTTTAGTTACCGACAAAACACAGACTGTTTAGTTGATTGGATTTACAATTGCATATTAGTTGCAAGTGTGCGCACTTTCATACAAACCCTTTGCAGTCACTCCCGGGATCAACCTTTCATGCAACTAAAAATTGCATGTGTGTGCCTAGCCTAAGGCTAATTACTCTCTGAGGTCACCTGGTTCAGAGAGGTTCCATTTGAGACAGCCTATAACTCTGGCTGTGAATGATTAATTCGACATGGGTCGCATAACACCTTTGATTGGGGTGGATGCTGTTTTCTGTCTCACCCAAGACTTTTGTAAGCGGAAGCTGATGAGAGTTATGATTGAGAGTGTGTGGTTGATATTGTGGCGTGAATACCTCACTCTGGTGGTCCCTCTTTACTATGTTCCCAACAATGGTCCAACACATGGACCACTGTGTAGAGGGGGGGGGATGGCCTATATTGGTCAAGGTTGGAAATGGTTATTCAGATATCGTGAGATGCGGTCGGGTGTGATGTAGGTTTCAGAAAAACATTTTCTTTATTGTGCCAACGTTTCGATCTTTTATTGAGCCCTGAAGATGATCTCAATAAAAGATCAAAACGTTGGCACGATAAAGAAAATGTTTTTCTGAAACCTACATCAAACCCGACCGCATCTCACGATATCTGAATAACTATCGATTAACGGTCACTAACCTCTACACACATTGGAAATGGTGTTGGAAAACATTGGCTTTGGGAGCTGTCTGACTAAACTCATCAAAGGAGGCCAACATGCGCAAACAACCATCTATTGGCACAGTATGTGGAGCCAAGCCCATGGCCAGCAGGGCATGGTGCCCATCTTGGTGACCAAGGCATTGGCCTGTCATGGCCCATATTGAAGAGGTACACATTTAATAAACTCCCATGTATCAGGCAGCGCATGAAATTGAAACACTTAGAAATACATCACTATATGTCTCAGTTATTAACAGCCATAGACATTTTGCAAGAAAGCTTCGCAGCTACAATTTAGAAAATTCACCTTTGTGCACATGGATATGAAAAAACAACTGAGTGCACATGGATATGAAAAAACAACTGAGCATGTATTTTTAAGATGCACAGTCTACTCAGAATATAGAAAACAATGGCTGAATAGCATGCAAGAGCAATCTGATATAATAGACACATTGAAAAATGCTGTGTTGACAAAAATAAAATTTTTGCAACCCAGAATTGTGTATTTTCAGTAATGAAAACAAAAAGTGGCCAACTAAATAAAGTAAATTAAATGCACTAAACAGGTAATCTAGTCATTAAGCCTGTTAATATTTATTTGTTAAATTGTAAATAGTGTTAGTATTAATACATACAGGGTGTCCCAGTTCCTTCTGACGAAACGAAAGGGAATCGATTCTACTCTTCGTTTGGAGCAAAAAATGCCCAGGAGAAAATTTTCGGAAAGTTCTCTATTTTGAAGATATTCATCAATTTAGGTTTTTTCAACTTTTCACTACCTTACCACATAAAAACGCTTACAACGTCCAAAATGTTGAGACTACAACAAATCAAATTACACCATTTGAAAGAATGGCAAATTTGCTGTAAGATACTTCTATTTGCAATAATCTGAATGACATAAAATGTTGGCCAATATCAGTTGGAACATGTCAAAATTTTAAATTTTGGTCATGAATGCACGTTACATTTTTATTTTACAAAGCGAGCTCTAATTGATTTATTTCTCCCCTCCCCCCTTCGAATTTACCTTAGCTCACGTTTTCGAACATTCAATTGTTATTTTTCAACTCTACTACAACGTTATTTAAAAACCAGGATATAGCAACGTAAAGCATATTAGATGAAGAAGTTTTTGTGAAATTTGACAAGCTGTAGGTATTTTTTTGTAACCTCAGTAGAACGTGCAATCATGACCAAAATTTTAAATTTTGTAATTTTGACATGTTCCAACTGATATTGGCCAACATTTTATGTCATTCAGATTATTGCAAATAGAAATATCTTACAGCAAATTTAGCGTTCTTTCAAATGGTGTAATTGGATTTGTTGTAAACTCAACATTTTGGACGTTGTAAGCGTGTTTATGTGGTAAGGTAATGAAAAGTTGAAAAAACCTAAATTGACGAATATCTTCAAAATAGAGAACTTTCCGAAAATTTTCTCCTGGGCATTTTTTGCTCCAAACGAAGAGTAGAATCGATTCCCTGAGTTTCGTCAGAAGGAACTGGGACATGCTTAGCGGTCATAATTGACCAATTTAATTATTTCAATTAATTATACTTTTTATCTAAAGTCTTGGTTGAAATGAAAAAGTTAGTCTAACGAGTGGGATTCGAACCCAAGACCTTCGGCTCAATACGCCGCTGCTCTACCACTTGAGCAACCGTGAGTTCGGTATACGCAGGCCGGTATACGCATGATGGCCAAACAAGAAATCTCTGTAAGACTTTAAAAGGATTAGGAACAGAGGAAAAAGGGAAAAGACCTAACGGGGGATGGTCTGACAATGTTGTGGACTGTAAATGTACGACAAATAAAATTAAAAAATTGAAAATTAACTCACTCTCCGTTCGTTGTTTTTCTTCATCCACAAAGAATCCTGGGGGAACAGGGAAGGGTAGAAATTAATGAAAGGAAAAACTGGGTGGAAAACCCTTACCTCGTGGTGAAGCTTACCGACGAATTTTCGACAATCCGCGATGACAAAACGCAGGACAAGTGATAATCGCCCGAATAAGCGTAACGACAACGTAAANTTTTGGGCATGCAGACAAAGGTTGCTCGATGTGTCCTACCTAATTGAAGGGTACCTAATTGGCTCCGCCGTACAGAGATCGCACAGGAATGCCACCCGATTTGAGAATTGTTGAGAACAGCAGCGGGTATTTGGGTCCCCTGTTCCGGTTCTTGAGAATCCTGGGAGCCGACCTAGTCTTTCACGAAAATCCTAGACCCAGCTAAACAAAGCTGGCGAAATAATAACAGCTGGTGTTTACGATTGAGAATGATAGGTCGATCCTGGGCAATCGCCACGAAAATATTTACTGTTCGGTGGTGTTGCGCTGACAAGTGGTCTTATTACTCAACCTCTAGTATTAAGGAAAAGCTCAAAAACCTGGGGAAGAAAAAGGGGCAATCGGGTCACCAGGAAGCATTACTGTATTTCCTAAGCTTAACGGGTTCTCCACCTTCTCCCCGACTGATTGCCTTAAATACTTCCCTAAAGAACTAAGAGAGAAGAAGTCGAACAGTCGAAAGAGTCAAGAAATTAAGAAGGCCGGCGTAGAGAAGAGGATAAGAGTTGGGCATGAGTAGGCCAGAAGTAAGTAGGAGTCGACCAGGTGTAGACTAGCAGTCAGTAGGACCGATGCCGGTTTTGAGTTTAGTTATTATATCACTCCAGATCACAATGATTAAGATTAAAAACAAAATACGCAATAACATTGGCTGAGGTCCGGGGCCGTGAGTCGGATGACTCTATATCGATTGGAGGAACTCTGGTGCAGCAGTTGACCGAGTGGAGCGGTTTGCCTGTAGCCAAGTCGGCTATGTTGAGAAGGCGAGTTTGAGGCTAACGCTGAGAGTACCCATGCCATCGTCGTAGGTGCTTCATTAGTGATAAGCCAGAACTAGTCGGGTCGACGAATCTGCTGTCGTTGTCGATTAGTGATTGGTGAGTCCTCGTAGGGCTGACGAGTCTGAAGCCAGTAAGGCAGTGCCCCTGCTTATATACGCACTGGCTCTGCTC
This sequence comes from Cimex lectularius, assembly GCF_000648675.2. Lineage (NCBI taxonomy): Eukaryota > Metazoa > Arthropoda > Insecta > Hemiptera > Cimicidae > Cimex > Cimex lectularius. The sequence continues at coordinate 81,558 of NW_019392707.1, forward strand.
TGATTCGCTGCAGAGTGGAGGGCGAGACCATCCCAGAGCAGGTAGTGACACCTAACGGGTGCCGCGATAATCGTACGTTCCCACTACACTGGCATTCCAGCACTGTAAGTTCAAGATTTGTCAATCAGTTGGCGGGAGGGTTAGAGAACAGTTGGGGGGATTTCGAGGGTGCGGCCGAATCTTGAATACCTCAAGATTTAAGCCCACAGAAATAAGAGATTTGTTGGGAAGCTTGGGGTATCTATTTGTATATAAAAGTATTTATTTAATTTATAAGTAGTGTTGGTTAATTGTTTAGAATTAAGTTGTGAATTGAGTTGTAATAGGTATAGAGAATTGTTAGCTATAAGTACGGTAGGGATTTTTAAACCTCCCCCCACAGAGTTACCGGAAAGTGGTAGGCGCTTACACCGGGCAACCTGACACAGCCTAGCCAAAGGCTTGACGAGCTCAGAATTGAGAAGTTCACTGCTCACTCGGAGCACCTTCGCACTCGTGCTCACTCGAGCCGCTCACTACATTATATAATATGGGTGGAGGGTGATGGAGGAATATCACCCTAATTGAATAAAAAAGCACCCGTATGTGCTAGATGTGCAGCTTCACACAATACAAGGGACTGCAAGGAATCCACAAAAAATGCATAAATTGCTACAAGATGGGAAAAAATTATACTCACCATGCAGGCACCCGACAATGCGAAGCTCACATGAGAGCACTAATTCATCAAAAACATACAACAGATTACGGAGCAGAAGAACAAAGGTTGGTAATACAAATTTACAATGTGAACCAACTAAACCGTTATAGAAATGGCTACTACAGAATCTGCTCACAAAAAACACGAAAACGCAGCACCCTCAATAAACATACTTGTAACAGATACACAAAAAGACACATTAGACTCATTAGACACAACAGAGCAAGAATAAAAAAACACAGAAATACACAATGCATAGAACTAGTCGTATCAATCATATAGCACCGCCCATACAAATAAATGTAGCCCAGTTGAATTTTCATGGATCTTCAGTAGTACGTCCGACGAAGTACATGTGCTTGCTGAGGACCGGAGTATTGATATCGTTATGGCCCAGGAACCATGGAGGAGAGGCGTCAAAAGGGCCATGGGATTAACCACCAGAACAGCCATGACACCTGGATTTGAAAACCCAACTGCGGTAGTCTACATTTTGAATAAAAGTATAAAAGCAATGACCCTACCTGAAAGCGCTGAAGGAGTTACCAGCGTGATGATTGAGATGGGTGGCTACTCAATGCGGTCGCTTTAGTACACTGCAGCTGCTGCTTCCCTTTCCTTCGCCAAGCCATGATCTATAGAAGTAGTTGTCTCAGGCATTAAAAACTTAAAGCGTAACACTGCGCCAGGCAGCGACAAGTATTAATCGACACGATCGATGAAACGAAAGATTAATTGCAGCAAATTTACTCGGATTGCCTTAAACTTAGTTACTTTCCGCCGACATGGAAGACGGCTACCATGTGGCATTCCCCAAAGCCGGACGTCCTCCTGAGCTTCCCGGATCCTATCGTTTAATCTCCCTTCTATCGGTGTTGGGAAAGACCTTGGAAAAGCTGATGTACATGAGACTAAAAGCCTGTAACACGCTTGGCAGTTGGGCAGCAGAACGGACAGATCCACCAATGCCATCCAGTACGCTCTCCAAGTGGTGGCCGGCATCCCTGAGAAGTACGCCTTGGGATTGCTTTTCGACATCCGTAAGGTCTTCGAAAGGATGTGGTGGCCCAGAAATCATGAGCCTGTTAAAAAAACTACCTAACTGATAGATACACACACCTCGAGAATCACAGTGAGGGCTGCTTCAGGGAGGTCCGGATGGGAGAACCACAGGGGATCATTCTTGGCCCGTTCCAGTGGGAGTCCTGTTCGATGACCTCTTGAAGATCTTGGATCACAAAAACATCCGTGCCATAGCCTATGTGGATGACCTGATGGTTGACTTACCCGGTAATACCAAAGCTGAGCTGGAACGTCGAGTTAGAGCGGTGTTGGTGCTGTCAGTGTACAGAGTTGGTGCAGGTCAGTCAAGCTTGAGCTAGCGGCAGAAAAAACAGACACGATCTTATTAAAGGGTCAATTTAACATGCGGTCTCCACCCGTGATACAGATAGATGGTGTTAACATCAAAGCACCGTCAGAGGTCACACCTTGGTGACATGATGGCGAAAGGAGCTTAATTCAGTCCCAACGCAACAGCGGCTTCGCAGAAGGTCCTCCAGCGTACTGTTCTTTTCAAATCTGTAGTGGTCCGTCCTGAGGTGCGTCTTATGAAAATAGGCAAATATACTACTCCGCGTTATGCTAGTCCATCCTTCTCTACGCGGCGCCAACATGGGTGAGCTGTTTGAGAGAGGCGGACTGGCGACAACTAGAACGGGCGCAGCGTGTGGCCCTCCTTGCAGTCACGAGGGCATATAAAACCGTGTCGACAGAAGCGTTGCATGTGATTGCTGGCAATTGCCTCTAAACATCCTTGCGAAGTGGGACTTAGAAAATGACAGAACACCCGGAATGCCAGTTACTTCGGTCACCCATGGGCACTCCAACTATGGCAACAGAGATCTCTCTAGTAAAGGGAGACACACATACCGCATTTTCCCCATGTTAGCGGACCGTGTTAAGTGAGACTTCTTAGAAGTTGACCATTTTGTGTCGCAACTGCTTACCGGCCATGGGGATTTTGCTGAAAAATTGCATGGGTTTGGACAAAAAGACTCGCCTCTTGTGAGTCCGAAAGCCTTGACGTTGAACACGTCTTCTTCGGCTGTGGCATTTATGAGGATGTGCGAGTGACCTGGCTGTACGAAATTGAAGCACCAACTGCCAACTTTGAAGCACTCAGGAAAGCCTTACAAATGAAAAATGGGTTCAAAGTCTGTAAGAAATTTGTAAGGCGAGTAATGAGAAGGAAAGGTTGGCCCGCCTAGCGTTTTATATTATTTTATTTTATTATTTATTTATTTTTTTACTTCGGCACAGGAATATCACAGAATATCAACAAAAAGAACAGGAAACGAAAGTGAAAAGACATACCTCCTCCACCTGAAATCAATTGTAAAAAGCCGGCAACGGCTTAGGAACATTAATTGAAAGAAGGCCAAGACGGTTATGACTCGCTTATGACGGTACCAAAAACCAGCTTCTCATTGCAACATCGCGTTGGCGGTGGATCGGCGGGTTCACTCTTGTAAGTAATACCAACTGTCATGTTCGCAATTTCTTCCAATTGATGATGAGCGCTGAAAACAATAAATCAGTGTTTCAACAATCCAAAAGACTGAGGAGGGCTCAGCCTTCCTCGTACGTACCGACTCACTGAGCACTGTTTGGGCTATATGAGACAGGTTCTCTGTAGACCCTCTCGTCCTGCTCTTGGAAGAGATACGCGGAGCTGGAGCCTCTCTGAAAAACGGTGGTTGTTGTCTGGATTCCGGGGCACGACGGCCTGGAGGGTAACGAACGTGCGGACAAGGCGGCGAAAGTCGTCCCCTATACCGGCCCATCGCGATCAGGCTCTCTGACGCTAAGCACGCAGTGAAAACATGATAAAAAAAGATGGCAGCGTCAGTGGGAGGGGTCGTCCGAGAGGCTCTTGCCAGAAGAGCACGATCTGCAGATAACCCCCCCCCCCAGGCCTGGACCGGAAACAAGGAATAGTCCTTGTCAGATTAAGAATAGGTCATACGTGGTTGACTCATGGCCCTTGTTCGTGGGCCAACCCCTTGCCTGGGGCCTCCTATGCGGAAAAAGTTTATGTGTCCCACATAACTGAAGCGTGTCCTGCCTTGGCTCCCTATAGGGTCCGACTGGGCATGCCGCAAGATTTAAAAGGGGTCTCCGACACAGTAGCGAGTTTGAGGGTCCCCTGTTCCCCTTTTTAGGGGAATTGGTAATTTTTTATTGTATATAGCCGTTTTGTGTTTCCGTGTTTTGTATGAGTGAGTGTAGTTATTAGAGTGAATGGGGAGCTGTGTACGTGACTTGGGTGACGGCAGTATATTTATAAAAGTATCCCATCGACCCCCATTAGATTAGTTTGTTATTTTATGCAGGTCGATGGAGGACTATTGAGTACCCCATCTACCAAATAGAACGAAGGCAATAAATATGTGTGGATGCGTATTGAATGTGTGTTGTAATATTTCGTATGCGCTCGGGGCTGAAAAAAAAAAAAAAAATTGAAATGTAAAACAGACACATGTAAACTCAGCCGCAGCTACGCTAATATCATGAATCAAATTCAATATCAATAAAATACTCATAGCTCACAAAACATAATACAATTCTACATAGTCTAAATCTGGAACAATTTATCTCTCCTTTCCCTAATAATCCCGTCTATAATAATCCTGATAGGCTAGCCAAACCCAAACGACAAACCATTACCCCTTTTTTCCATTGTCGGTCCCTTTCACCTCAAAGAAGCCGACTCCTCACAGAAAAATGAATCTCTATCCATACTTCCTTCACAACTCCTTCAAAATTAAACATGTATAAACAAAAAACATTAAAATCTCACTAACACTCTCAAAAGGACACACAAAAGTGACATATCTATACAGAAAACGTTCACTTTGAGTGATACAAATACTTTGATTAAACCTAAAATTTCTATATTGTGTCCATCATAGTACAAATACATACTCATATCCTTTAAGTATTTAACAGTATGTAAACAGTCATTAATATTTGCTATATTTCCAGGGCTTTACTTTCATATAATTAACAAGATCCATTTAACATATAGCAAAGTTATTTAAGATTAAAAATATTAACGAAAACAATAAAATTTAACATATGCCCAAAATATTAAGGTGGGCTACCTTTCGTCCCGGACCTTATATCTTGCTGATATCTGGATGATTAATGCTTTGGTTTCTTTCGAAGAAAAAGTCAATATGAGTTAAGGTCGGACATGAAATTCTGACCTTCTTGCAACCCCCGACTCGCGTGTGACACGCTTCTTTTTTTTTAAAGATATAGCCAATATTTAAGTTAAGATTGATATCGTTTTATGTTTCGCGCTGGTGGCAAGCCTTCACAATTCCATGTTAAGCCCGACCGGTTCAGAGATGGAAATGTTTCTAAAGGAGCCGAAGGAGAGGATAGCGTGCAAGTTGTACAACTATTATGTGGGGCAGCGAGGGAACAGGGTTGCACCGTATTGACTAACGTCCTCAGTTCTTCTCCAGACTTCCAGCGAGAATCTAACCCGCCTCCTTAAACGTCTCGGCCGGGTTATGAGAAGAATTTGGAAAAAAAGCAAGCACAAGTGTTATGTTTAAGGGAAATCGCCTTGGCGAGAAACAACACGTCCAGCCTTGGTCCGGCCTTTTGCCCTTAAATGGGGTCTCGCGAGTGGGGTTCGCCACGCTTCGTCTTGTGGAGGGGGTAGTCGGCCAGTGGTCGACCCACAGTGGAGGATGGAGTTCCACGTCTTGTACTTCTTCTCGTTTCTTCTTTTTCACGTCCACGCCGCCAGGCCTGGAAGAAATCTAATCGTCGACATTAAAGGGCAAGGGACTTTGCTCGGAAAAGAACTGTTTATTTCTAGAACATTGAGGGCGGCTGCCTTCTTAGGTCAGTTATTGTCAACATCCGAATACTAAGTTTATTTGGCACTTATTAGCAAGATTGCATCTATTCTGAAGTTGTTTTTTTAAATAAAGTTTTAGAAATTATGATTTTTCTCTGTTACTTTTTGTTGATTGTTACCAAGCTTAATCCACAACACCCAGCCAAGAAACCGTCTTTTCAATTTCAGTATATCTTAAGAATGTATTTTCACATTGCAAAAAAGTGCACCTTTCAATGACAACAAAGCTTTAATATTTTATTTTTTAGCCTCTAGAACAGTTTTACACACAATTACTCATTACGCATTGGTACACATATATATACTTTGTGAAATATTCTCACTCTTTTGCTAAATTATTAATGCGCGAAGTTAAACAGGTGTTTTTGTAATGGACATCCGTAAACACAGAAATAATGTTTTGCGTAAAAGAACAAATTTAGCACGTCATAAGGTCTCCCCAAAAGTATAACAAGTAATAAAAAGCTCAGATTTGTCTCCCAACGGCTCACTAAAACTAATTTATGGCAGTGGGCGCTCACAGGCTTTATAAAAAGTAATAAATCGTCTACATTGAAATTTTTCAAAACTGATTCCAGACGGTATCAGCGTCTAGGAGGAACGTGTCTATTTATATACGTTCAACAAGTCTGGTCGATTTCGCAAACCTCCTAATTAAAGCTCAAAGGTGTGAAGAACGTGTAATCAACGGGTATGAATTTCAACAGCTCACTTCAAATCCGGAATACAACATCACAGTATATACATATATCGACCTTCGTGTAATTAATATATTACTCTCTTGTTATACCGCACACTTTGGATATTTTCTATTTTTTTTTTTTAGCCTACCATCCAGCCATTTTTGCATGTTTAACAAAAAGTAATGGCTTTTATTTGACATAAATACGAATTGTTAATAAGTAAAGGTAAATATGATAGTCCAGGCACAAATGATTTTTTTGTAATTGTTTTTAAATCGAAATAGAATTTGGGCTCAGCTAGATGAACAGTTTTTCATGGCTGTGAAAATAGTTCTGTAGGTTCTCTACATTGTATTATGTCTTAGTCAGATTTTCATATTTTTTTATATTGATAATTTTATTGTTTATTATTGCTTTGTTTGCAAGTTGACCATGGAATAAATTAGGAATAGGTTAAGTACGAATGACCGCTTGACCGTCGAACATTGTAAAAACTACACTTTAATACTATGTTATTTAAGATAAGTTTTTAACTAATGATTAAAACATTGTAATAATTTTTTGGCGGGATTACTCAAAAGCCTAAAGCGTCACCAAAACAATTTTTATTTACGTTTTGTTTGTCAAACTTTATTTCATTTAAATTTGGATTTGTGGACCAAAACTTGTACCAGGCTGAATGTGGCTTTAATAAGCTGCTTCCAAAGCGTCTTGTTAATCGGTGTCATTTGAGAAAATTTTTCGAAATTTTTCTTGCAGTACCATAAGCAATTCATCTAATATCAATTAAAATGATAAATACTTAAAATAGTTCTTGGGTGACGTATCTTGCCATTTAAAATAATTAAGCTTCTATTCATATCCCGCTATTCTAGCGAGTTATTTGAAAACTTTTTGGTTCATGAGAAATAACAAAAAATAAAAATTTACGTTTGTCGGGTTTTTTTCCCAGTGCCCCAATTTAAAAAAAATACGGGGTGCAACAGAAATTAAACTCATCCTATATAAAGAATGTGTACCATCTCACATGCTAAGATCACTGATATCTCTTCAAAAAGATAAAATAAGATAAATTAATTCTTTTGACTTCTAGTTTTTTTAAACAAATGTGATTTTTTTTCTAATCTATTATATATGTAATTATTTATGGCCATCAAATTCAACAGTATGTAAAATACTTGTAAATACAGGGACAAACTTTACCAGTCAATTTCACACCTCAACTTTTTTTTACAACTCTAACTTAAAAAAAAAACTTTTAATTTAATTTTTGGTAAAACAACAAATACAATCTTTCATAAACTGCTAAATTTGAAATTTGTAAAAAATTTAAATTTGCTACCTCATTGGAAAAATTAACGCAAGAGGTTGGCAAATTTCGTAAAAGCACACAACAAAAAAGACAAAAAATCAATGAAACGCATAAAAGAGACACAATAAACATCTTGAGCAACCAAATTACGGCGAATTTTTCTCTTTTTTGTGCTTTTTATTAGGTTAAAGTTGGTTTTTAGAACTTCTGTATTGTTGTTCTTTTTTTATGTATTTTGTTTGTTTCGTTTTTCTGTCTTTTTTTGCTTTTTTATTAAGTTAAAGTTCAGAAATAAATTTTGCCCAGGATTAAGTTAAGCCCATTCCCCCTGTTCATACCGTCTCCCCCTTTTCCATTGATCGTAAAATTTCTGCATTTTGGTTCGATGTAATTAAATGAAAGGGCAAACTGCTAGAAGGCTTATTAAATGAAGAAGTTTTTATGAAGTTTGCTAAGTGAATTTTCTAACGAGGTTGCAAATTTAATTTTTTTTCTAATTTTAACTATAGCAGTTTTTGAAAGAATTAGTTTTTGCTTTTTACCAAAAATTAAACTGAAATTTCTACAAGGGTGCCTTATAAAAAGAATTTTTACGCTCTTTTCAATGCTTTTTTTTTGTTTTCCACAAAAATAAATAATTCAAGAGATAGATTTACGACGAAAACAGTAGATAGTTTAAAAAAAAAACATAAAATGTTGAATATCTGCAAAAGGGTTGAGAATCGGACCATGGTTTATATGGTGTTTTTTCTTCCATTTGGGGCATAGAATGTGTTGGTAAAGTTAATGCATTGAGTAGAGCAATTAATGCTTATACATTTTAATGAAATAGTTGAAGTGTAGTTTTCCACTGAGAATCCATTGTAATTTTACCATTTCATTCCTCTCACTTCATCAGAAGTAGAGGTTTAACGAGTGCGCGTTATATTATACATTAAGCCATTTATTATATGTTATATAATAATATGTATTATACATTAAGCCAAGGTTCAATCAACAATAAGGTCCGACCAACTTCTGTAATTGTAAGTGAAAAACATAAAATATCAATCTCTGCGATCGAATACGATTTGAAAAATCCATCCCTCAAATGGTCTGAACGAAAAAGAGAACCTCTTCAGTGAAAATGTCTGAAAGGTAAGAGGTTGGTGTTGATCATGCCGTTCGAGGTTCTATTCTTAGAACTGTGAGATCTCTAGTTTGTTCCTTTCTCAACATTCCGGTCCGCTTATCCTCTCTGGTTTGGTCTTTCAGACGGGTTTAGGTGACATCTTGAGTGGTGGGTTTCTTCGCAAACCGATCTTCAATGGTCGAACTATAAAGTTTTAGAACGGCTGGCGCAATTGAGTTCACGTTCTCTTGTATTTAATTTTGGAAAAATGGAAAAATGTTATTTACGATAGCTATACAGTTATGCGCACTATGAGCATAGAGTTGAAAACTTGGCGTGAGGTGGCTCAATTAAAATCGAAGCATTTTAATAAAGTCCTCGAAGATCATCCTGTTCTCAAACACTGGTACCTTTTTTTCCACCACAATAACCCTGCAGTGGAGGTTATTTAACATGGTGATTACATGTTGTGCACAATTATATTGAATTAAGTTGATTAATTTTTGGGCCATCGGTTACCTCGGAGTAGAACGTCTTTTATTAATGTTGACCCTATTCTTGTTTTTCACAATGGTAGATGAGGTGATCCTGTGTTTGACTTACTGGTTATTGCAGACATGCTGGGCGGTCTATAACGCCAACTTGGTGCGTTCGTATTCTCTTGCAGCCATGTCCGGTCATGACCTGGGTCTGTTTAAAATCATTCATCAAAGATATGTGCACGTGCTGTTAAATGTTGGAAAGAAGAGTTTAGTTTGTTTTCCTGCCGTTTTTCTTCGATGAAGATTTTGTTTAAATTAAAACATAACTATATGGCACTTTTGAATAGGATGTTTCCAACCTTTCACTAAGCGCTGCTTTTTTTTCTAGTTTGTCGACTTCTTCATTTGTTTTGTCTCCCACGTGTGCCTTGATCCACTTCAGATATACTTTTTGTCCTCTATCGTTCAGGAACTTAAGAGATTTCCTTACTTTTTTACTATCTCTTCGTGATTTTTGTGATCTTTTATTTTCATAATCGTTATCTGACTATCTATTCGTATTATAGCGGTTTGTTCTTTTTTTTTTTTTTTTTTTTTTTTTTTTATTTGTTATAGATTTTATCTATTCTAGCACTGTTTTTACTGTGTTTAGCTCACCTTGATTATTTGAGCACCAATCTGCCATATAGATTTGGGCTGTATACATTTTCTCTATGCTATTTTTTCGTATATGACCGTAGCACATTCTACTCTAACATTTATTTACTATCATTTGTATAAGCAGCTAGGTCAATTCTTCACCACTTATATCAATGTCGGGTATTTTTATTATCATCTCAGGATAGGTTCTTTCTTTTAATGGAATAACTTTTTTAATGTCGTAAGAAGGGCTTCGTTTTTCAGGTTTTCCGTAAGTTGTCGAAAAAATATCCTCCATTCCTTTAATCACCAAGTCAATGGTTGGATTCCCTGCGAGAACGCATGCCGCTTCAAAGGAAATGGTCCTTATCCTTTTATTATTCTAATCAATATCTTTCATTGAACGCTCCTTAGTTTTTGTACTTTATTTTTCATGGTGAGGACCGCGCTCCTTGCTGGTGCTGCATTTGTTAGGATAGGCAAAACAGCACCTTTATAATTTCCAGGAGCATCGTATACAAGTCCCCAATAGACTTTAACTAGATAGATTTAAGCTGTTGATGAGCTGGGAAGATTTGTCGCAAATATACCCAATATGATCATGCCACATTTTTCGTCGAAAATTATTCATAAACATTTCCAAGCCGGGCTTCTTTAGTACGACCGTTAGGTTGCAGACGTAGCTTTTGGCCAATTTATAAAGATTTATAAGGCAATTATACTCAATTAGACGGTGCGATATGGCTGGTCACCATTCTGAGTCAAAAACACCCGTGATATCTAGATATCACTAGAGATATATCTCTAGAGATATCGTTAGAATATGTTCCTTTTTTCCCCACTTCTTCCTAAAAAATCCTTTCATGTCAACTAACTCGTGTTCAGCCCCATTCCGGGTGTAAAACAATATTGTTTGCTTGATAATTGATCTTCCTTTCTCAGCCAATACATCATTTTATTTATCCTCAATTTTTCGAGCAGTTTTCTCCAGTCGGTCACAAGCTGATTGGTCTAAATTTTGAAACATCTTTCGTATTTTCCTTTCCTGGTTTTAGTAGTAGAGTGATGTTTGACCGCTTCTATATTCTTGGGAATGTATTTTGTCAGATATTCGCTCACCAAAGTACTTGTAGTTCTGGAAATAATATTATTTGATCTTTCTAAAATCGTTAATACGATCTACCAATAAGTATTAATTAACAGTCACTAAATACCACACATTTCTAAAATACTTTTACTTAGACCATTTCATCCTGCTGCTTTTCTTTCTTCAAACTCTGAATTTGCGTTTATAATTTAGAAATCTGTAAATCTTTCTCCTTCGTCAGATATCTCCCTTTTACTTCTTTCCTAATCTGTTTATGATAATTGTCGCCTGGAGTGTCATCCTTTGGAACACCTTTATTCATTATCACTTCCATAGTTTCTTTGATGCTTTCCGTCCAGGTTTCGTCATTTTTTTAAAAGTGTTGTCTTTTCCGCACCCGCTTTGTATATCTCATTCCATGGTTTGGTGCGATATGTTGCGTTACAAATTGCTTTGCAGGACTCTTTTTTCTGCTCTTTCTATATCCTGGCCGTATCTAAATTGAAGTTATGGAGTAACCAGTTGCCCCTCAGACCGACACGGCAGCAAAGTCGAGCGGATCCAGACGCCCGCCCATCATCTTAATCAGCATCATATTTAAAATAGTTTAAAAACCCTTATCCCCAAATATTCAGGCCTTACTTGTGCGACAGCCTTCTCCCCGTCATTCTGTCGGCTTAAACTTAAACATTGTACAGTTTTAATAACAAATTCACTAATTTCGTGGTACGCTTGACCAATTAATATATTACAATTAATTAAGGTTTTTAGTTGAGATAAAAAAGTAAGGAAAATCAAAAGGTGGGGTTGAGATGGGAAGTTGGTGTCCGAGTGGATCGAGGTCACGATAGCTCAAGTGGTAGAGCAGCGGCGTATCTAGCCGAAGATCGTGGGTTCGAAACCCGCTCGTGCCATTGACTTTTTTATCTCAACTGAAAACCTTAATTAATCGTTTGATAACAAAGTTTCTTTTGTTGAACAAGTCTTGTTCGAGCGATTACTTATCTTTGATAAGATTTGTTTTGTCTTATTTCTCGCTGTTGAGGGTTTCCATATGTTCTTTGACATTTTCTTCTTAAAGTTCTTAAATTTTTTTTACTGTTAACTCCATTGTCCAGCAAGGCGTTCTTTGTTTTCCCCATTGTAATCCTCTCTTGCTTGCTATTGCTCTATCATTAGCTGAATGATCAAAAACATTTCTGCGCCTTTATTTGATGATATGCATTAGTAGTTATCATCTAATGTTATTAGTGTGTTTCCTCTATTTGGCAAAAGGTCATATTTTTTATCTATGTATGTCCATAATTCATTTTGCAAGGTTTTATTGATTTTATCCCAATTTACTAGTTTCGTTAAATACCGAGGTATGTCGTTTGTAGGGAAATTTTGAGTCGAAGTTAGGTTCTTCACTGTAAAATACAATATGTGATGGTCAGACATGCTTTCTGTTTCTTCATTTTTCCTTGTATCTATGTACGAAATTATTGATCGATAAACTAAATCAACTCTTTCCTCTTTTATTCTCAAAAGTAGGAATCTTATCAACTTCGTTAACAATTATTATATTATTATCTGCCAAATAATGATCACGTTTTATTCCCCTCGAGTTGGTTTTTATGTCAAATTTTGTTCTAGATCTCTCATATCTATCCTCGCCAATGACCAACCTTTTACTCTTAATTGACTTCATGGCTTTTGTCAAGTTTTCCAAAATATCATTAATGTTTTCTTTTTCATCAAATATGCAACATAAAATTCGTTCATTGAGTCATTTCAACTTTGACTAGATCTTCTTTCGATTGCTGTTGATGAATTAAAACATCTAGATGAGGGTTCGCAACAACAATTGCCGCCCTATTTTTCCTTTTCTTGCTTTGTAGATTCTCCAAGTTGTCGGAATAATATTTGTTTATTAAAATAAGGCTCCTGAATTATGGCTATATCTATCTTCCTGTTTCCCATCAGGTGAACGAGTTTTGCTATTGCCACTTTACAGTGGTGTAAATTAATTTAAAAACATTTAATATCTTCGATTTCCGTTATATTATTTATAATGATATTATTGGCCATAATCAATTGCTGTTTTGACACGATCACAGGGCGAGGTAATATAGACAGATTTTATCCGAGGCGGGATTATTTTCAGATAAGTTTTGTTTATTTTTACTTTTATCTTTGAAACAACTCACCAATACCCCCGAACCTATATGGATCTGTAAAAACACATAAACCCGAACACCCTCTAAGACCCATAATTTCATTTGTAAACTCACCCACATATAACATGACAAAATACCTAACCAACATACTCAACAACATCACAGATAACTCATATAATGTAAATGATTCATTTCATTTCATTAACAAAATTAATAATATCCACATTCCCTCACACTACTCTCTCATATCCCTAGATGTTTCATCACTGTTTACCAACATCCCAATAGACACAACTCTGAACATTATTAAAGATAAATGGCCCAACATAACACCACACACAACTCTATCAAAGAACACGTTCATTACAATGATCCGACACTGCTGTGTTAACGGATACTTTACACACGACAATCAATTTTACAAAAAACTATTTGGTATAGCCATGGGTAGCAACCTAGGCCCGATACTGGCAGACATAATCATGACACATCTACTAAATACAGTCATACCACAACTTCCTTTCACATTACCCTTCCTCACTAAATACGTAGATGATATATTGACAGCAGTTCCCACAGATCAAATTCAAACTACATTAGATACATTTAATACCTTTCACCCACGCCTACAATTTACACATGAAATCGAAAACAACAAAAAATACTATTTTTAGATACACTCGTAATAAAACAACCAGATGGCACATTAAGCACAGATTGGTATCAAAAACCAAGAAACACAGATCGCTTCCTGAACTTTACATTTCACCATCTACTTCAAACAATAATAAACACGTCCAAAGGGTTACTTCACATAAAGATATACAAACAGATCTTCCATAACAATCTCTACCCTAAACACATAATTAACAGGATAATCAACAATTACAACTCAACCCTAACACCATCCACTATTACTAATAATACTACATTAAGTCTATCGAATACAAACAAACCAGCATACATTTCCATACCATTTATTCAAGGCCTATCACACAAATTAAACACATTTCTCTCGTCCGATAACTTCAAAATAGCTTTCAAAATTTATAAAACAATTCAAACACTTTTTTTCCAAAATTAAAGATCCCACACCAATAACAAATAAATCTGACGTAATCTACAAGATCAACTGTTTAAACTGTCCGGCTACTTACCTACCAATATCTGGACAAGAGAGTAAAGCAACTTATGTTTGTAGTAACTATGATTGCAAAAACCTAAGCAAAATTCTCCAGCACTCGCTACTCGCCATCTTGAACACCAACACAATTTCGACTTCAAAAATCCAGAAGTATTACACACAGAACAAAACAAACATAAACGTAATTTCTTAGAAATGGCTAATATCAACCGAGATAAACACAGCATCAATTACAGAACAGATACATGTAAACTCAGTCGCAGCAACGCCAGTATCATTAATCAAATTCAATACAGATAACATACCTATATCATCACATTACATTCCACACACCAAATATTTTTCAAATAGTCTAATTTCCCAACAATTTAGCTTTCCTTTTCCTATTTTATCCCTTTCTATATAATCCTGAAAGGATAATCTGACCGAACCATTACCAACACAATTTTTCCCATCGTCGGCTCTTTTCACCTCAAAGAAGCCGACGCCTTATACAAAAATGTCTTTTCTATACCGACATCCTTCCCCACCCCTTCAAAATCCAACGTATATAAACACAAAATAGCAAAATCTCACTGGCACTCTCGACACGACGCGCAAGAATGGCACAATTACACAGAAGACACTTTGAGTGAGTAGAAATACTTTGATGAATATATAAAAAATATATTTTGCATTGTATAAATTCACTTTTCCACATCCAAAATGTAATTGTAATATGTAAACAATGTTTGTAAATCCCAGGCCCTGAAGATGATCTCAATAAAGATCGAAACGTTGGCACGATAAAGAAAATGATTTTCTGAAACCTAGATCACACCAGACCGCATCTCACGATTTTTAATTAAATATCGATTAACGGTCACTAATCACCACACATTTTTATCTTTGAATTCGACACAGTTAATATTTGTAGTTTCACGTCATGTTTTCCAGTACAGAAAGGGCATATTATTTTCTCTGAACATGGTGTCGTTTCACCATGGAAATGGCTGCAAGTGTAACATCTTCTGACATAAATGCAGTTTGCCACTCGGCATCTGGGATAAACGATCTTTAGTCTGTAGCTTCGATCATTTTTTTCTCGTTTCCGGATCAGTATGTATATTGAGGTTTCTTCTACTAACTTTCCGTTTGTTTTTCATCAAAATTTTTACTTCTATTTGACTTTTATAGTCAAATATTTCGGAGTTTTGTTCTCTGATCATTTCAACCGCATTAGTTGTAGTGATTTCTTCTGGCACATCGTACATTAACAAGTCCAACAAGACCTACCATATTTTTAACTCCAACTTTCATCTTAGTGGGATTCAGCCGATCTTTGATAATACCCTTAGTTTTAATGGAATCAATGTTTTCAATAGGTATAACTACAGGTTTTTTTTATTTATAAGGCAGCAACAGGGTTATATTTGCCTTGAATCTGTACTGAGTGAGGCCTGTGGGGGTAGGCAGCCGACCGACCGAGGAGCCAGGCTGCACGGAGGGTCACAGGGAGGAGGGCAGCACTCGAGGATTAGATATTCAACATAAATACTTATATTTTATCTTTCTTGCAGTACCTGCTATTGACGATGTGCATGGGCTGTGTTACATCCACATAGGCCCCATGTCTGGGGCTAGCATTGTCGCCCAGAAGTCTTCCCACCCCCCTCACCGCCAACACCACTACACTTTTTTTAAGGCGTTCAATCTCATAGGATCATATTTCGCCTAGATCATGACGGATCCTCACAACTACTTTTTCATTATTTCTGCCTTCGAAAGTATGTTTGCGATTTTTGCACTCGCACGCGCGCGCGCCCATATACCCATACATCTATATGCATATCTAATGTACATCTTCTATTTATATTTTCTGTATCAAACGCGTTGATCTCAGAAAGTCAAAGAGTCTATTGATCACAGGGGGGTCATCACCAAGAATCTCCGCTAATTGGCTTGGAAGATTATGAGATATTCTTTGTTGCTCAAAATTAAGGCAATTGGTCAAGATGTGTTTTACTGTAACCAATTCCCTGCCGCAATCGCATACCGGCGCCGGTTCTTTGCACATAAGGTACCCGTGGGTAAGTCTACTATGCCCGATTCTAAGTCTCGTCAACACAGTCTCTTCGAGCCGCGAGTCACGCACTGAGGAGCCCCAAGGGCCAACATTTGGTTTAATATCCCTTAGCTTGTTGTCCCTCACTGCTATCCATTCCTCCTGCCACTTCTGCCATATCTTTTCTCTCAAGTGGGAGATAAAATCTGTGTGAGGAGTGTACTTAAGTGGGATCCCATCAATGGCGGCCCGTTTTGCAGCAATATCCGCCTGTTCGTTGCCCATTATACCACAGTGTCCTGGGATCCACACGAAAATTACTTGTATGCCAGAGAGTCTCAATTGTTCCAGAGAAAGCAATATCTCCTGGACCAGTGGTTGCATAGTGAATCGGTTTTCCATTGCTGTAAGTGCCGATAGTGAGTCTGTGCAGACTAACAACGAGTTGCCTATGGGCGATACTATGTTAAGGCATTTATCGATCGCCGTTAGTTCGGCAGTATAATTATTGCAGACATTTGGCAGGGAAACATATACCTTTTTTTGTTGATCATGAATGCCGCGCCTGTTCCGTTTTCGCTGTGTGATCCGTCGGTGAAGGCAAGGGTGTGGCTTGGGAAAGTGGCCCTTATTCTTGAAAATTCCTGTCTATATAAATAAGGGGGAGTATTTTCTTTCGGGAATTTGGCGAGATCCAGCAGAACTCTAGGCTTCGGTATTGTCCATGGAGGTTTAGAAGCAGCTCCCTGTTTGTAGAGCTACACAGCTACAGCTTTAAAAGTGCCTTTACCTCTGACTCCTGGGGTTTTACGTCTATATAGGTTTTCGCATGTTGAAGTTGAAATTCATATTTTGCTTTGTTTATATCTGAAATTTAGAAGTATACGGTAAACGATCAAGTACATTAAAAACCTAATTAAAAATAATTTTAGAGCACAAGTTTAACAATACAGCGATTTGTATAACATGAATATTTTTACATATTTCATTTATCCCGCATTGGCGTAAAAGTATAAGTTATCCGACAAAAATAAATATATTTAAATAAGGCCGGAGGAAAAGCTTTATTTATTTATTTAGTCAAGAATAATGAATACTTTAAGAAAAGTTAAGAGAAATTTAAATGATCATAAAATCTTCATCGTGTCATGATTTCCCAACTGTGGAATAAAATTGCACGCGACGAAGTCCCTTGGAAGAATAAGTTTAATAAATAAAGAAAAGTTCAAGTTCTTTTAATTTTTTTTTCATTTATAATTTATATCTGATAGAAATCCATATCAACCAGTTGTATGCAAGTCGGCTTGGGAAATGGCCCCGTTATTCTTCCACACATGTACACATTTGAATCGATAGAATGTAAAATATCGTATTACATTACTTAATACAAAAAATAACGTTATCAGAACTCTTTCACATCAATATTAAACAAAAGGGGTAGCGAATAGTTTCATACCGACAAAATTTGTGTCATGGACAAGAACGAGATTATTCCGAGTAATCGGGTTACACGATATACCTGTGTAATAGAAAAATTAAGGTCAAAGATTTTGATTTTCAGAAAGCAGAAAGAAATTAGGGGCAGGCAGCTAACGCCAAGAACATCGAATAAACGTGTTCTTACAGTAAACTAATTTCCTCTTAAGAATTTTAGTGCCGTATCGCATGAAAGATGTATTACTTGTGCATTTCCCAAAATGAACGTAATATTCTTAACATTATATAATTTTGTTCGTGTGTTATTATAATACAATTGTGTGTTGTATTAGCACTCACTCGCGTAAATAAATTGTTCTAAGGCAAGGCGCATATTGAGGCGAGATGACTCGACGCGAACAAACGTCATGACGTCACTGCGTTACACGCGTTGCGTTGTGATTGTAAAGCCAGGAACACACTTACCCGATGCTACGCCATGCGACGCTACCCGACGCCTTGCCACGTTTTGGTGCGGTGTGCACATCTATCCGACGCTAGCACACGTCGCTTACAGTCCACAGCGTTCATCACAATAATCACTATCACAATCGCAACGCATCTTTTGTTCTTAATGCACTATTTTGAGCAAAACCTTGTAATAAATTGTTAGTTAAATTTTATGAGCACAACCATCTAATAAATTGTTTGTTAAACTTAATTGTTTTAAATAAAGTAACTCCTAACCATCATAATTAAACAATGTTTATAAAAACTTATCCATTTTTTATCTCGTTTAATTTGGTTTACATTAAAATAACATGTTGTAATTAATATAACGACAAAATTACATGTACTTAGTTTGAAATAAACTACAAAAAATATGAGTGTCCTGTTCTGATGCTACCCGACATTACAAAATGGTGTAATTTTACGAGCAAAACTATGAAATAAATTGTTAATTAAATTTTATGAGCAAAACCGTGTAATAAATTGTTCCAATTTTAGTATATGTACCGCCGAAGCGAGTACAATAAATTGTTAGTTAAATTCATTATATCAAAAAATCGTATTCCGGTGTTTTGATTAATTTTCTACCAAACCATTAAAATTAATTTTTTAAATAAAAACTAATTAATTTTTAATCACAGTTAATTTGGTTTATATTAAAATAAGTATGTTGTAATTAATATAACGACAATAATACATGTAGTTTGAATAAAAATATGAGTGTCCGGTTCTTTTGTCTTCGACTGTACTCGATGCGACCCGACGAAAATCTGGACAGTGGGGATCGCAGAGCGTCGGGTAGGTTAGCGTGGCATAGCATCGGGTAGATGTGCACGGGGGTAATGCAACCTTATGGAAAATCGGAGTTTGGATTTGCGTCGGGTAGCGTCGCATAGTGTAGCATCGTGTAAGTGTGTTTCTGGCTTAACGCAGTTCGACACTGCGTTCGTACAGTAGCCACCCATTTATTTTTTGAAGAGAGATAAGTTTATACTTTTATACCCATGTTGTAAAATACCCAAGACATCCGGATTGATACCCGGTGTCCCACAACTTGCACTATCCGATCAGCGGTAGGAATTCGGAAGATGGTGTGGTTGGCTGGGTTTAGGGATTGGGTGAACTATGGAAAACTTCCTCTATGGGGGAAATGAGTGGGTACGGAGAATTGCATTATACAGGGTGGTTAGGAAAACAATAGCTTTAGTAGGAAGTATTCAAAGGATTAAGGGGTACGAAGTCAAATCCACGAGCTTTATGAAGAGGTAGATTTTGATTTTTATATTTGACGTCAGAAGGGATGAAAGGTTTGGGAGGGGGGCAGATTGAGGTAGCGGAATGTGGAGTTCATGCTGAAGTTGGGAGTCAGCCATTGAGGTTCAGGGCCCATAGGTATCCTCATCGAACATTCCTCGGCTTATTTATCGGCCTCTTCGTTGCCCTTCTGCCCTGTGTGCCCTGGTACCCAGACAAGGGTAGGTTTGTTATTTTCCCCAATGTCTGATGTGGCTCCGATTAAGTCCCCAACTACTCTGGGCTTTACCGCCGATTGCCTTCAGAGTAGCCTGGTTGTCCGAGTAGATTCTTCTATTGATAATTGCCTTTTAATCTCCCTGGCACAGTGTTCAATAGCCGTAGTTTGCGCTTGAAGGATGGTGACATATTGTCCAAGGAGTTCGTCTGAATCTGTGTCACTGACTTTTTTAATCTCACATCTCGTGTTCAAAAATTAGTAAAATTACTTTTTATTAAAAATTATAAGTGTAGATGGTATAGACAGTCAAAAGACACAGTTATTAACGAGTAAGTTAAAATTTCCTAGATATGTGCGATGATTATGATTTAATTATCTTAAATGATAGATTTTCTTGTGACTACAATGAATATATGAATACACTTTTTTAGGAAAGGCTCATCTGTAAATCTCTGCTGTTTTCCCTTGCGATGTGATTGACGACTTCAAGGTGTTTTCCGAACAATTTTCCCCTTTATTTCTCTGTAATAGTAATACCCCAGATGTTAAAGTATTACCTCTTTTTCTTCAGTTAGATTGGCTAAGTGGTAATTCAAGTTCTTACACATCGAGGAAATTCTTTAAAATGCCAATGAGTTTCCTGTGGATCCTCGAAAGTACTCAGAGGTTTTCCAATTGTCAATAACTCACCCCGATCCCGAATCGAAATCCTCAGTTATAAAGTCATTCCATTGGACCGAAGGGTGTCCCACTTAGAGGTCTGCTCAATCCTGAATTGAATGCTGTGTCAACTTCTTCAGAACCATTTATTCATGATAAATATGCACCTTTTTCTCGGTAGCTGACTGCAGTAGTGTCTGGTATAAAGTGGCAACGTTCCTAGTTACGATAGGATAAGTTATAAATTCTTTAAATTTTGATATAATAAGAAGGTATTAGCAAGCATGATAGCCGAAAGTGCTAAGGCCTAATTCTTGTAACAAAAGCATAATATTCAGCTTTGATCAACGGTAATAAAATAAAGCTATAACAACAACGTTCCTTCAACGTGGATCATGACTTGCCACACCCTGTGCTTATCCCCGATGTAGAAGGAAGGCATTTTGAAAACTGCGAGATTTTAAATTTTGTAATTTTGTTTTGCCTTAAAAATGAAGGTATTCTCTTGACCAACTGGAACTGTTGGCAATTAAAAGTGGTGGAAAAAAAACAACGACAATTTATCATTATGACAGAATGTGCACATAGCAATGTAAGGTTGAGACACAGTTAGTGTTACGAGGCGGGGGATGTTAAAATAGCTCAGGGCTTTATTATTAACAGCAAACGACAGTACAAAATTTAGTGGGCACATTAGTAGTTAGAAAAGTGTTTTTGACAGTTTAAGTGATAAGATAATTAGAACTGTTTATACTATATTTATCGATGGGCCGGATTCTTCGAGTTTCGATTAGAACGTTAAATACTTAAGCGTGTAAAATGTGAAACGTATAGATATAAGAGGTTATGACCCTTTGGTCGAGCGTTCGAGAAACCACTTAACCTCATTGAAGGGTAGTTTGCTCCCCCTTGATCGAGCGCCTAGGTCATGCAAGCCTATCTAGAATGAAATTTAAATAAAGACGAGAAAATTCGCATACCCTGGTCAAGGGGAATTATCTCAATTCGAGAAAAGAGGAAATAAGGAAACTCACCGGTAGGTTTCAGGCGAACGACATTAAATACACTGACTGCCAAAAAGTTCTACCCAATTGATTTATTTTTCATGGTCTCGATAAAAGAAAATTCTGCCCTTAATTTGTTTCATTGTTTTTATCAATAAATATCGGTTTATAATGTGTTTTAAATTGGGAATATCAATTAGAGGTAAACACACTTTATCCTTAATCTAAAACAAGGATAAAGGATTTTTCAATGTTTACTTTTTACGGAATTTAAAATGTTTATTCAGTCATTTCAATTCTGAAGCAATTATGTTATTTTCATCTTTTTTTTCTTAATTTCAATTTTTAAACTTAAAAATACCACTTAGTACTGAGGATGTTGCGCGTGGTGTGGCACTTATTGATGATGGATGTTCCATCAGGTATGCGGCTACTGCCATCGGAGTTCCTTACGAAACAAAACAAGATGAACGTTTTTTGACTTTGAGAAAGTTGTTCAAGCGATCATCAGCTCCAGGTAGTTCGAGGTGTCCAAATTTCTGAACGCAATGCTCGAAGAAGATTAAATCACTATGGACTGATGGCATTTCGCCCCGTAAGAGGACCAGAATTGACCAGAACTCACAGAGTTGCACGGCTCCCAGTTGCTCGAGAACACAGCCATTGGTCTTTGGACGATTGGTCTGCTGTACTTTTTACAGATGAATGTAGATTTGCTGTACGATCTCCAGATGGGCGTGAAAGACTGTAGAGAAGGTGAATTGAAAGGTATGAAGCCTGTAATTTTTCCCAAAGCCAACCTTTTCAACGTAGCTCAGGCGGGAATTTCAATGGAGAGTCGCACAGAGTTGTTGCCGTTCTTGGAGGGTCTTTGATGGCCACACGTTGTATGGATGAAATTTTTGAACATCAGGCGTTGCCTATCCTCGATGAATTCAGCGACAATCCTATTCTAATGCACGATAATGCCCCTCCACTTGTCGCTCATTTAGTACAAACGTACCTTAAACAGCATAACATCAAGGTCTTAGCCTGTCCAGCCCGTTCTCCAGACTTGAATCCTATTGAACATTTGTATAACCTCAAAAGACGAATACGAGCACGTCCTGATATACTCCACAATCTTGAAAATTCTCTTCGTGAAGAATGGGGTACCCTCCAGCAAAGAGACGTTTCCAGACTGGTAGAAAGTATGCTGAGGCTTCTTCGAGATGTAATGCAAAAGGAGGAAATACGCGATATTGAAATGCTAATTAAAAATCTACAACAAATTTTATCTATCCGTCTTTTTTTTTCCTTAGCAATTTACTTGTTTTTACTTTTTTATACAAAGACTCGATTATTAAACGTTAAAAAGCGTGAAACTTTGATTAATGTTTAAAAACATATACAAATCAAGTTATATTACAAGTGGGTGGATTTTTTTTGCCTGTCAGTGTAACACCCGTTAGAGAAAAGAGGGGCGGATGGAGAGCTCTCACATATCAAGAGCACTGTCGATGGATGGCCCTCGGAGGATCTGACTTGTAGAAGAAGGGATATCCTCCCCCGATTAAGAATAGGCCATGCGATGTTGACACACGGACACTTAAGCCGGGAACACACTTACCCGATGTAACGCCATTCGACGCTACCCGACGCCTTGCCACGTTTTGGTAGGGTGTGCACATCTGCCCGTATAATAAATTCTTACGCTGGTTCTCCAAATTGATAAAGAAACCTCGAAATAGGTCCATTCTAATAGAATATCGTAGTATATGACAATTACAACTTTTCCTTAAAATGAATACGGTTTACACTTCCCCAGTAATCGTAGAACCCCAAAAATCCCTCAACTTTTGCAAAGGAGACCACAAAACCAAAGTGAAGCCGATGCCTACCGAATATTGATAGGAAAAATATCCCAACTAGAACTCATATATTAACATTTTCATCCTCACACCCACCCAAATCTATTAAGGCTGGATACGTTTTGATAAAAGTCAGACGTTATGCACCCAATTCCAGACAGGGTAGACGATATCATAAATTCTGACATGCAACAATTAGCTGCCCAATCGAAGAATTATGTCCTAAACGTGGGTAAAAACAACATCCTAACTCGTTGTGTTGAAAGATGCTTAAGTTGTAAGGGTACACACCCTGCAGCATCTCGTATGCGTGTATATATGTAAAAAAACGGAAATAATACACAAAATAAAACCAGTAAAACATCCGCGAAGGAAAAATCAAAGAAACACCAGAAACAAGCCAATAACTAAATGAAAAAATATCAAAACTAGAAACAACTCCAAATACTCCTAAATCGTCTACATCACTGCAAAGAGGGAGTAAACACCTTCTACAAATAAATGACAGAACATTTCAATATTATACAATGGAACCTAAACGGATTTCAAAGTCGAAAAGAAAGTTTAAAAACTCTATTGAAAGACACAGTACCTAAAATTTTATGTCAACAAGAGACACATTTTAAAAACAACCAAAACGTATTCTATCCAGGTTATGAAATTGTAAACAAAATTTTTTCATCCCCATTGAGAGTATCAGGTGGTGTTGCAATTTTCATAGAAAACTCCCTTAGTTTTAACATTTAGGGATGGTTAGGGAAATTTAAAAAATTAAAAATTAAAGCGTGTCCTTCCAAATACTCTTTACCTAATCCTCCGCTCTTATCTAACAGAGCGGTTCTTTCGGGTCCGACAAGGATCAGATTACTCCGAATACTGCTCTCTGGCTGCGGGAGTACCGCAGGGCAGTGTGCTCGGACCTCTACATCCTTTATACTGCAGATATTCCCATTAAACCTACCACCCTACTTGCATCCTTCGCCGATGATACAGCTGTACTATCCTCCAATTCCGATCCTGCGGTTGCTTCGGAAGATCTGCAGGAATATATCTCATGTATAGCAGATTGGTGTAGACAATGGAAAATGAAGATAAACGAAAGCAAGAGCGTCCATGTCACATTTACACTCCGAAGCAAACCTCCTCTCACGATATACTACAACAAGTTCCTATCCCCAAATCCGACTGCGTTCGCTACCTTGGGTTCCACCTAGACTCACGACTAACGTGGAATTAACATACACGACTGAAACGACAAAACCTAAACAGACGGTATGGTCTACTGCACAGACTTATAGGACGACAGTCTAAACTATCGACAAAAAACAAACTTACAATTTACAAAACACTACTACAACCGATTTGGACGTACGGAATAGAACTGTGGGGAACCGCTAAACTTTCCAATATCCAACGTCTCCAATCCTTTCAACCTAAAGTCCTCAGATCCATTGTAAATGCTCCTTATTATTTCTCAAATGATACCCTCCACAACGACCTTCAAATTCCTTATATCCAAAAATTTATTCCCCAAAAATTTACCAAATTTCACAGAAAACTCTCCCACCATCCAAATAGTCTTGCCCAAGCCCTGTCCGATAGTGAAGAGGGAGGATAACATTGATTATTTTCTCCCGTCAATGTAAATAGTTGTACATAAGTTCATGTATCCGCAAATTACATATTGTAAATAATAATTACAGATTGTAATAAAAATAGAAAAAAAAAGTTTTAAGATTGTTCCATTAAATACAATATTGCAAGCTGTTTCGATTCAGCTTGATTTTCCCTTTAAGTTTGCAATTGTCTCTATTTACCTACCTCCCGGCCAACCCTTTGAAGAACATTAATTTTCGAATTTAATTTCTCAACTACCCACACCTTTCTTAATCTGTGGGGATTTCAATGCACATAAATAACCAGGGGGAAATTTAGTGGAATAACTTAGAAATGATTTATATCTAGTTCTTTTAAATGATTAAACGATTTAAATATTTATGTAGTTCCACTTGTTAACATTCTAATATTGACCTTGCATTTTGTAGCCCCTTGATCTG
Source organism: Cimex lectularius (assembly GCF_000648675.2). Classification (NCBI taxonomy): domain Eukaryota; kingdom Metazoa; phylum Arthropoda; class Insecta; order Hemiptera; family Cimicidae; genus Cimex; species Cimex lectularius. The sequence goes on from NW_019392707.1 coordinate 106,829, forward strand.
GATACATGTTCAATGACAAGTATCTCAAAACCTATATGACAGCGACCACATGTCCATCGTTATCGAAAAAGTGGAAACTTCTCAAAGACTAACCAAAAAACCGAAATGGCAAACGAACAAGGCAGATTGGAATAAGTATCAGAATTATTTAAAACTTCCCAAGATTTCCACCCCCGTTGATATAAATAAAGCAGTTCAGAATTTCACAGATGCAATAATTTCGGCAGCAAATAAAAGCATTTCAAAATCGACAGGGAAAGTTCCTAGTCCCCTCGTCCCTTGGTTGAACAAATACTGCTCACAAGCCCTAAAAAACAAAAACGAGCTTTAAGGATTTTTAAACGAACCCGAAATAACATTAATTTAACAACTTACAAACGTCTAAAGGCCAAAGTTAGGTAAGTTTTCAAGCAAGCAAGACGTTCTTCATGGACCAGTTTCATTGAACATTTATTTCAACCTACTCCTAGAAATATTCACGGGGTTTGCGGTGGGTCTCATCTCAGGGATGACATGTTCTCCACATTAACTTTTCGCTAGAAATGCTCTGTAATTAATGAATCTTTCTACTACTTTCTACGCCGGTATGCGAAGATAAATCACTACCTATCTCGCAATTTACAATCCGCAGTTTACGCAGTGCAAACAAACCTATACGCCGAGAACACCACCTACGTAAATAAAAGTTTGACCACTAGAATGTTTAAGTTTTTTAATCTATCTGAACTCTCTTGCTGCTCTCACTCACACTGCCACCGCCCCCGACTTTAGTTTCTGGCCGTTTGGGCACCGTTCCGAACGAGTTTAAACTCGTAAAACGAAATTACACGAAAATCACTCGTTGACATCCTCAGTCAGGACTGAATTTTTCATAAGCAACGAAATGCTACTGAGATAAACAAACATTTTTGTTTGGAAGAGGATTAAAAAGTGTTGGCATTCGTGCAAAAGCATAATACATCAAACGTGAACAGTGTGTTATACAGAAAGGTAATTGATGGAAAACATGAAAACCAGTATTATTTTCCTGACAACCCAATACCTGCATTCTAAGATTTCAGTGAAGAGAATTTTTTAATATTATCATCATTTTGTTTTTTCATATTCTTAATATTTGAGCTCTGCGGCTTAATATATTTTTTGAGTTTTTTTTTCTTTATATTTTGATTATTTTCATACTACGATTCTTTTATAATATTCGACGGCCACAGCAAGATGCAGGGAAATATTTAGGGGAGGTAGAAGGGGTAGTATTGTCTCGGGAGAAAGGGAAAGAAACATATAAACAGTTTCCCAACTATCATATTCTAAATTTAACCGCAATCAACCCAAATACAGTGTATATTATTATATATAAATACGTATTATACATATAAAAAAACGAAACTTTATTGTCAAAACTGTACAATGTTTAAGTTTAAGCCGACAGAATGACGGGGAGAAGGCTGTCGCACGAGTAAGGCCTGGATATTTGGGGATAAGGGTTTTTATACTATTTTAGATATGATGCTGATTAAGATAGGGGCGTCTGGACCCCCTCGACTTTGCTGCCGTGTCGGTCTGAGGGGCAACTGGTTACTCCATAACTCCTCCGACCCTAGTTCGAAGCTCCCGCGAGAAAAAAAGGCAGTTCTGTAAAAGCAGACGCAGGTGTTGACTAGTTGCCACTTCTTGATGAGGTTCTTCTTTATGAGTTAGTTGTGCCTCTCGTGAAAGTAGTTTGTCTTCTTTACGGTGTCGGCGAAAATAAACAAAAGAGTATTGTCAGAATGCCATTACGTATTACAACATAAACATAAATTGTTGAAAATGTCGTGGGAACATCTTCTAATAGTTCCAATGGTTGCATTTTTACATTTAGGCTTCGTAAGTTTTCAAAAAATATATTAGCCTTCGCTACTCTATACATGGCGGGTGATGTAAACATAACTTTCCATTCTTTAAATATTGGTGTACATTTTCTTTTAAATTTAACAATACTTCATTTTTGTCTAATTTAATTAAAGTAGTCTTAAATAAGAATATTGTATCATTCACATTTTTTTAAATTACAATTGTTTTAGTTTTAAAAGCTAAATAAAAGTATATTAATGATACATATTTGATAAACGCTTGGTGTGTAGACATATTTACAATCAAAAAGGTTTTCATTTGCAATAATTCGTTTAATACAATTATTATTAATTTTTGATTTGTTGCTACAATAATTTTGATTACTTATATATATGCAAGTAGCAGTAAATAGGTCATCATTCACTTTAAGGATTAAAGATGGGTATATGTTGTTGTTACATGATCCTTTTTATTTATGGGATAAGATAATATTAAATATGTGCCAAGGATGGAGCTTTGTAAAGGTACGTCAATAAAATAATAAATGTGTGGTGATTAGTGACCGTTAATCGATATTTATTTGGAAATCGTGAGATGCGGTCTGGTGTGACGTAGGTTTCAGAAAAACATTTTATTTATCGTGCCAACGTTTCCATCTTTATTGAGATCATCTTCAGGGCCTGGGATTTACAAACATTGTTTACATATTACAATTACATTTTGGATGTGGAAAAGTGAATTTATACAATGCAAAATATATTTTTTATATATTCAATCAAAGTATTTCTTCTGTGTAATTGTGCCATTCTTGCGTGTCGTGTCGAGAGTGCCAGTGAGATTTTGCTATTTTGTGTTTATATACGTTGGATTTTGAAGGGGTGGGGAAGGATGTCGGTATAGAAAAGACATTTTTGTATAAGGCGTCGGCTTCTTTGAGATAATAAAGATAAACAATAAAGATCGAAACGTTGGCACGATAAAGAAAATGTTTTTCTGAAACCTACATTCACACCAGACCGCATCTCACGATTTCTAAATAAAATAATAAAGTTCGTTCTTCATAAGAGAGCAATGTACTTTGGTTAATTGCCAGGCCGTACTAAGACTGGACGTATAAATGTAATTAATAAATAATAAAAAATAAATGTAATAAAATTTTGGTTTCTAACAATACAAGATTTACAAATATAGCATTATACATTTTGCTTATTTCTAAATGGTTTAATAAAGGATTTGCTAATGAGTTTTATGTTCTTTTATTGTTTCCTATAGTCTGAATGACACGATTAAATTGGTCAATTAATTTTTTGCTAATGGCCATCTGATTTTCAACATTATGCTGTAAACGAAAAGAAATACTTTGGATGGCGGATAACTTTACCGTCGGAGTCCATATTTCCGGTAATCCAAGATAATGCTTTTCCTAAACCATTAATAAGCCCTCGTTTTGACCAGTTGTTTTGGTTTCACTGTTAATGGTCGAATATCTTCTTTGTGTATTGATATAATGCCAAAAGTGAGTCTGATTTGTTCAGTTTGTAATTTATTAGGTCTCGTGTATATTCTAATTCGTTTTTTATTACGTCCAAGTCAATACATGTATAAATGTATAGTTTATATATAAAGATAATGCTTATAGATAATATATATATAAAGCTACTATGTTTGCTTGCGGTAGTTGAATAGTAACAATCCCAAGTCCGTTCGTCAAGACAGTTATTGTACTGGTCTGGCCCGTTTCGCTAGAGTGAGAAGAAGCAGTGCGAGTAACATCCTCATCTAAACAGATAAAGGGTTTTCTGAAAATATCCGAGGTCTCTTTAAGAGACTGGGGTGTATTTTACATTGTTTTCTTTGAATTGTGTCTAGTTTTCTATCGTGAGAATAGTTCCCTTTTTATATTTAGGTTTTGCTTTTCCAAACTGTGTGTCTCGTAAAGAATTTCTCCTTTGGAAATTTCTATGTTGTCTCGGGTTTGATTTAATTTACGTGTTCTGTTTTATTTTTAATATTAATTAAGGTTTTTAGTCGAGATAAAAAAGTCAATGGCACGAGCGGGAGTCGAACCCACGATCTTCGGCTTGATACGCCGCTGCTCTACCACTTGAGCTATCATGATCCACTCGGACACTAACTTCCCATCTCAAAATTCAAAAGGTGGGGTTGAGATGGGAAGTTGGTGTCCGATTGGATCGAGGTCACGATAGCTCAAGTGGTAGTGCAGCGGCGTATCAAGCCGAAGAACGTGGGTTCGAATCCCGCTCGAGCCATTGACTTTTTTATCTCAACTAAAAACCTTAATTAATTGTAATATATTAATTAGTCAAGCGGACCACGAAATTAGGGAATTAAAAATAATATTTCTCGTAAGAGAAGAATGACCTCTCCTCCTGGAGAAGACATGGCTCATGTACAAAAAAGGCTGTACAGCCCTCTAACTCCAGCACTATAGATATCCCAGGAGGACTAATTCCCCATAACCCATGTCGTCCAAAAGAGAATGATGATGAGAGAAGTTCAAACTTTGCTCTCATTTGTCTTACGAGTAATTAACTTAATTAAAGACTCGCAAAAAGGGGATATTTTTTCGTCCACAAACTTAAAGAGTATAATACAAAGTAGCGTAATGAGCCTACCCGTTTTCCAAAAGGGACGAATCAATAATTAAGTAAATAAATTTAAAAAAAGAAGTAACAAATGAGTATGTATATGTATTTGTATCTATGTATGTACATGTTCGTAATTATGCGTATATGTTTGTTTGTAGATATATGTATATATATGTACAATTACAGGTTTCCCAATTGTAAAATAACGAAGGTCAATAAAATTAAATTTTTGTCTGACGGACTTACAGACTCGATTTTGTACCCTTTCATACTTCACACCTTTTATGATCAATTCCGACACCATTAATTTAAAACGTTTGCAATGGAATTCACGCTCGATCAAGACCAAAAAAGGAAGCCTAGATGTATTAATGCGTGCAAAGCAGGTTAATTTGGCCTTTTTGTCATGGCTATCCCCTTCCTCATTTTGTAAATTCGAAGGATATCACTTTTAGAAAAGATAGAAGCGATGGCTATGGTGGTGTCAGTATCTTGATAAAAAAGGAAATTCAGCTGGACTTCAATCTCACAGGCAACAAGCTTCATCAGTTCGCAATCAGTATCCGAATCATACATAGCAATTTGACTCCCCTCACAGTTGTCTGTGTTTATGTGCCCCCTTCGGAAAACAAACAGTTGAGTGAGTGGAACAAATTTTTCAAAAGTCTCCCCAAACCTTTCTTGGTCGCTGGTGATTTCAATTTACATCGTATTGCATTTGGGTCGGACTGGATTGACAAAAAAGGTGAAAACTTTCTAGAAGCGATCGAACATAATGGCGTGATATTTGCCAATGACGGATGACAAGGATTGGGTCTCCAAGGTCAAAAAAGAATTGAGCCGTTGATATAACTTTGGTGTCACCCGATATTTCTCCTGTCGTAGGATGGTGCTTGAAGACCCTATGGGTTCTGATCACCTACCAATCTATTTCTCCTTTTTTCGAGACAAAATCCGATGCTGTCCCATTAAGTCTCATGGTAAATCGAACACGAACAAGGCAAACTGGGCAGAATATGGTGACTTGTGGGAGAAAGAAATTAAGCTCAACAAAGGCACACTCTTGAATTACGAACAATTCGTAGACATTATGTCGAAAATCAGTATGAAAACCATACCTTTTAAAAAAACCAGGGTACAAACACTCAAAAAGTTCATGCAAGACCTGGTGGAACTCGGATTGCGACGCTATAATAAAAAGAAGGAAAAAAAGCATATAAAGACTATAAGTCAAATCACTCCTTCGACAACTATGAAGCCTTAAAGGATATCCAGAAAGAGTCTAACAGCGTCATTAGAAACGCCAAATTCGCTTCATGGAAAAAATTCTGCTCATCCTTAAACAAAAACACTCCAATTAAGACAATCTGGAATAAGCTTAAAGCTATAAAGAATCTACCTGTAGTTTGCGGTCAATGGACGACTGAACTTATAGATACTTTAACAAAAACAAGAATATAGCTATCATGTCAGATAGTCAAGCAGTCATCAAAGCACTAAGCTCAAGTATCATTAGTTCAAGGATGGTGCTGAACTGCAAAAACAAATTAAACACACTAGGTATGCAGAATAAAGTCAGCCTCTGCTGGGTCCCAGGACACATGGGAGTAGAAGGCAATGAGAAAGCGGATACCCTTGCAAGGAAAGGGGCTGCCACACCGGTGATAGGACCCGAACCCTTCTGGGGCATAGGAATCCGCACTATTAACGAATATCTCAGACAGAAGGACAAAATGAAAATGAAGGAACAATGGAATTCACTCATTGGACTAGACAATCCAAGAATCTTCTAACCAATTTTGGCAAGAAAGAAATCACAGAATGTGTCAAAGGAAGCAGGAACAGACTGCGAATCCTAACAGCATTCCTAACAGGACACTGTAGATTAAATGGACACCTAAAGAAAATTGGAACAATCCAAGATGGCACATGTAGATTCTGCAAGGAAGCAGAAGAGACACCAACACACTTACTAACAAACTGCGGAGCTACATTAGCCCGCAGGAGGAAATGTTTTGGGATGTACAATGTGACCATAGAAGAGCTTCAACCATTAAAACCGCGCCTATTAATCAAGTTTCTTGATGAAATAGGACTCACCGATGTGCTTTAGGCAGAGAACGGGGGATACAATAGCTCTCAAAGGGCGCAGTATACCATACCCTGAAATATTACATCTACATCTACATCTACATCTAGATAGTTTATGTCCTCCTGGACCCATCTCTCTCGTCTCCCATATGAACGTAAACACCCGGGTCGGAACACGACTATGATGGCGCAATTCACAATAAATGAGTTGGAAGCAGCGTTAAAAAACAGGAAAAATACAGCTCCAGGATTCGATCTAATTCAATATTCCATGATTTATAGATTAGACAAATCTGCCAAGATAGTCTTTCTAGGCATATTCAATGAATCGTGGTTAAAGAAAGCCGTACCTAATGCGTGGAAAGACACAATGGTCATTTTGATTAAAAAACAGGGTAAGCCTCAAGACAATTATAAATCCTAAAAAATTTCTTTGTTGTCGTGTATGTTAAAGTCCTACGAAAGAATGATCAAAGCTCGTCTTGAATGGTGTTTGGAAAAAAATTTTCTGCTCCCAGAGACGCAGTTTGGTTTCAGAAGGAACAGGTCGGTTTCAGACGCGCAATTATACTTTATTAGTGACGTTTACATGAGCTTGTCAGTGAATGAAAGCGTCCTAGCTTTCTTCTTGGACGTAGGCGGAGCATATGATAACGTGGATTTGTTCGAGATAGGCAGAAGGCTTAAAGAGATAGTCCTCCCAGAAGACTTTGTACAAAATATAATGGCCGTGATTTCGGACAGATCAATCACCATAAACATGAATGTGGCACTGAAAGGTTCATTCAAATCCTTCAAAGGTCTCCCACAGGGAGGTATCCTCAGCTCCCTTTTGTACGGAGTATACGTTGCGGACTTACCAGGTATTGTTCCACCCAGCATCCGGATAGTTCAGTATGCAGACGACATTTGTCTATATTCAAGAGGGGAAAACATTCTGGAATGCAAAGATAAGTTAGCCGAGTTCATTCCCGAATTTAAGAAATGGCTAGATATAAAAGGCCTGGACATCTCACAGGAAAAATCGTACGTATGTCCACTCACGCGAAAGCATGGGCTTCTGACACAGTTCAAATAGACGGATATAGTTTTCCAGTTAAGTCGTAAGCTAAGTTCCTTGGTCTTAACTTTGACTCAAATTAAACTGGTCAGGCCAAATTCATTCAATTCTGGCAAAGGGAGAAAAGCTGTTCAATATACTCCGTTGTTTCACAAGCTCACAATAGGGGCAGATCTTTTCACAGGTCTTCTATTTTTTAGATCGTCTATCAGATCAATGATAGATTTTGGAGCAGTGTTTTTCGGGCAAGCAGCAGACACCCACATAAATAAGATCCAAATTTTCATTAATAAATGTTTGAGACGAATATTGGGTTGTCTTCAAAGCTTTTCTCGCATATCACTATACGCCGACGCGGCCGAGCCTCCCCTAAAGATTCGTATTAAGAATCTCGCCATTAATAGGATAATTACTTTACATAGAACAGAAAGCGTAATTCTTCCAAAGATACTGGCCTCACTGGCCGAGTTAGTTCTAACCACTAACTACTGGCTCCACAAAAAAGCCCTACCAATTGTCTCAGCATTTGTAGACACCGTACCTGAAATATTTTCTATTCACAAAAGTAAAATTGACCGGGTTTACACATCCCAAATCCCATCAGCATTTGTCTCCCCCACTTGTTTATATCTAGATGACTACTCCAGGGTTATTGTTTTCTACAGTCTGAATGTCACGATTAAATTGGTCAATTAATTTTTTGCTAATGGCCATTTGATTTTCAACATTATGCTGTAAACGAAAAGAATTGCTTTGGATGGCGTTTATCTTTATCGTCGGAGTACATATCTGCATTATGTTTGCTTGCCGTAGTTGAATAGCAACAATCCCAGGTCCATTCGTCAAGACATTTCTACTGATCGCCCGTGTCGCTAGAGTGAGGAGAAGCAGTGCGAGTAACATCCTCATCTGAACAGATACAAGGTTTTCGGAAAATATCCGAGGTCTCTTTAAGAGAATGGGGTGTATTTTACATTGTTTTGTAGTTTTGTATCGTGAGAATAGTCTATATCTTCCTTTACTTCACTCGAGTCTGAGCGTATTGAGATTTCGGGGCATCTGGCCATTACATGTCTGGATTTGACATCGCAAGCTCCCTCGTTTTTTATATTATTATTATTATTTATATATTTTTTATTTAACTTATAAATTGATTTATTATTCAATTCGGGTTGCTCGAATGTAAGTTTCACTGGTATAATTAATAAATATAATATTATTATAATAATATTAATAATTATAAATAAGATCTGGCATAGTTCTATACCCAAGCAAAACGTCATATTTGTCCGAAAGAGGAAAGAGGTAAAATTTTGCTTTTACATCTGTTTGAAAGATTTCGTACAAATTTAGATTGCGAGATATTTCAACGTTCTTTTTGTCAGGGAGGGTTGAAATTATGCAGGGGTCATTTGATAAAATTGTATCTTTGGGTATTGCTGTAGGTATAATATAGTTTTCAGAAGATCCCCTATTAACCATTTCAGTCCGTGTTCGTCAGTGAAATTTGGTAATAATTGGTTCACAGAATTTAATTAATATTCGGGGAGGGGCTTCCTTTCGATTCTTTTCCTAGTCCTAAAAAATGATCGAATTTTTCTGTTAGTACTTCGATGGTGTTTTCTTATGTAGTCAGTCTATCTTTAACAGCATGATTCGGTTTTGTTTCCTCACAATGAGTCACTTCGTAGGGAGATAATAATCAGACATTCGCGATATACCTATGGAACGCATAGAAACTGTGTTTTGCCTATCATGTTTATGCGCTGATCGGTTTTTATTAAATGGATGATTTGGGTCGTTGGGATCACTCGGTTTTCTATAGTATTGTCTGTTATTTTATTGGCAGTTAGGTTGATCTTCAAATGTTAATTTCGAATGATTTTTTTTTTTGCCTTGAACTAGTGTACATCTAGCCATCTACAGCCCGAGACCGGCCTGGGCTCTCCATTTGTAACGGGTAGATTCTCAACATAACAGACTGCTCCCGATGGTGGTGGATAAAAACCTTACATGGTAAAGCTACCCTTGGAAAAGTCCAACACCATCACCCAGTCCGGAGCATAACGCGCCCTGAGAGCGCAGAGATGTCCCCCCAACGGTCCCCAGCCGAATCGTCCCCCCCCCCGGACGCCAACATGCCTCAAGGATCGTTATATATCTTAAATATCTATGTCGTTATCGGTGATGGATTTGTATATGGTATCTAGTACTTCAATAAAGTTTGTATAGTTTAGAATTAAGATTACTGAGGTGGGGAGCGGGATTTTATATTTCTTGAGCGCTTTATAAATATGTTCTCTTCCGGTAGTCTTCAGTGGGCATCCCAGTATGATATGGTTTGCGTCCGCCGTTGCGGTATCGTCGCACGAGCATTTGCTTGTTTGTGTAATTCCTATCTTATGCAGGTGTGATGGGAGTCTATTGTGGTTGAACCTCAGTCTACATATAGGGCTAAAGAATTTTCTATTTCTTTTGACGTTTGAAAACCACGGTTTAGGCTGGATGTTTGGTTGGGAGGCAGAGTACCAGATGCCTTTGCTTTTGGATGATTGTACGTACTCGCTTTGCCATTTCTTGCGTAATAAGACTCTATTATGCGATACAATGTCCCAGGCTGAGATCTCTTTGATGTCGTTTCCCGATAGAGCAGCCGCCTTTGCCAATGCATCAACCCGCTGGTTAAACGTTAAATGTTAATGTTAAAGTGATGTTGTTGTCGTTTATGATATTGGAATTTGTTAAATGATGTCTGTTGGACGTGAGACTATTGTTTATTGTAGTTGATGTTTGATAATACAAAAGAACATTTGTTTTATATTATGCTTCTAACTTCATATATTGTTTCTGGATTACATATCATAATGTGGTTACTTAATGGGGAAGGTAAATATTTAAAAATGTGAAATATAATTTCTTTATCTATCCTAGTCATTAATTGTTTCAAGACGTTTGTATTTAGTCCGTCTGGTGTTGGTCCAATGTAAACTAAATTTCGTAATTCTGGAATTATGTTAACAAATTCTATCGGGGATTCTTTTGGATCGAGTCTAGTTTGCATTATCTCTTCTTTAAGAATTTCATATGACCTTGAATCAGCGAAATTTTGTTTCAAATGTTTAATTAAAGTAAGTAAATGATTTATATCATGCGAAATGCTATAAATGCTTTTTGTTTTTTATGAATAAAACATTCTGGTTGTAATATCTTTCGATAATAGTTTCTGTACACAATACGGTTGTATGCAGTTTCAAAATTTTACAAAAGAAGGCTAGTTCCGAAGGGTTTCTATCAAAGAAATGAATGTGATCATAGTCTTGATTTGTTATTTTATAATGAATTTTTTGAGACTTGTTAGAAGGAAGGATTAATTTGGAAGGCTTAAGCGAAAGATGGCTACTTACTCCTACGGTAGTGTTCTTCTTCACCAGATTGCTGGTTCTTCTATCTTTTGTCTTGAGCGATTTTCAGGACGTTTCCTCCGGGATGAGACGAATGATCGCAGCAGGAAATTCTTCGGACTCGTTTTAACGAGTTTTCTTCGAACTGCGATCAAAGCTCTGATGTGCACGCTGAAAGTTCCGAGTCAAATGGACGCAACTGCGGGACAAATGGACCCGACTTCAAAACTTAAGCTACTCCCTATTCCGGGAGCCATTAATCGCTCGAAGAGGACTCAAAAAAAGAAGAGACTTTATTGTCAAAACTGTACAATGTTTAAGTCCAACAGAGTGACGGGGACACTATCGCATAGATATTTGCAGATGAGAGGTTTTACACTATTTTAAAGAAATGCTGATTAAGATGTGGGCAGGCGTCTGGACGCCACGTGTCGGTCTGAGGGACAACTGGTTACTCCATAACTTCGAGTTCCGTTGTGACCATTCTGACCGGGATCGTTCTTTTTGACCTGAGGACAACCGCGTGTTTTGTTGAGCCTTCGCCCTTCCCAGAAGATCCGCCTGAACTGTTGTGAACAGCGTGATTGTGAAGTGACATTTGTGAGTACAATCAGTGTAAATATATTCAACAATGTGGAAAAGCACATTTTTAACCGAAGCGAATCACTTAACGGTTAACATGAAAATCATTAACATATGTTTTTTTGTTATATAACTAGTAAGCAACCGTGGTCGAGATTGAAACCGATAAATGTTTCGTTAAAGCATTTGCTCATTAAAACGCTTTAACTCCGAAGATTAGACAAAATTAATAAACATAACAAACCAAGAAGAAATGTCAACAGAGTTAAAGAACACTGAAAGAGAGATGCACGCCCATTATGTTGTTACAAAATAATGCGAGAAGCTGAAACCGATAATAAACAAGCAAAATGGACGGGCTAATCTCAGAATTAAACTATTAATGATAAAGTAGAGAGTACTAACGACAAGTTCTCATTTACCCTGAAAAGGAGGAATTTTTGTTGAATCATTCACTTCATCCCATTTCGTTCAATTAATTGCTTGAGTAAACTTTGCACAAACTTTTGTTTCAACTAGTTCTTTCTTTATTTTGTTAAAACATGAGACAAAATATTGAAACAGTTGAACTGTAAATTTCAGCCGGGTTTTATTTACATGATACATCAAGACGTGTTCTTTTTTTAACTAAGAGAAGTGTGCGACATGGGACAGAGCAGTGCGGTGCTGGAAATATTGACACGCTCCAGTCCTCCCTCTTTGTTTAAAATGCGGGATAAAAACTTGGCCGATCGTTAAAGCTACACGCGATATTCGTTGAAACAAGGAAAGTTCTAAAAAGAATCTCTTAACGATCAGAAGGGGTGGCTTCGATCACGATTCCCGCCTTTAAATTACATCCCGCAACCCCCACACATCGGCTGCCCAAATCTATTTTCCTCACGCAGAAATTTCACCCCCTGAACTCGTACAATTAAAAGATAAAATTGCCATTCGATTTTCAAGACGGCAATTTAACTTTCCCTCTTTTTTATCTAGTTTTGGAATGTTTCACCTTCTACAGAGAATAAAAGGCAGCTCACTGAAGCAAACGGACTTGTGAAGTAACAAGTAAAATTTTTACTGAATTTACCCTTAAAGTCCTGTTTGGCAGATCATCGTCGGAGTTGCATTGGCTGAATGAACGTTGCATGAACCTGTATTCGGTCGTTTCCGACAACCTGGAATATCTATTGTCGCTAATTTACTATGTCAGACGCGTTTCTGCGTATGGCCGTCTTCAGTGGTAGGTTTGTCTGATTTTTTCTTTAGTCGGCAGGTAGAATGATTAAAATCCTGGTTTGCAATTTTTAGTAATTCTGCATTGTTGTTCACTGATTGACTGATTGATTGACCTTAGGCCATAAGGAGAGAGGGACAAAGCGATGACTCCACCCAACTATTCCTAAAAAGGTTGAAGCTAAATGGACAATTTTACAGATTAATACCTAAATGATAAACATTTTATTGATTATTACTACATATATTATTTGGTCCGTTAGTTTTCGGGACCGACACCTTTCCTTTTAAATAAATTTTAAAGTCCTCTCTGGAGAAGAATAACAGTGGACTGAAATGACAAGTCCCTCCAATGGAGAGGAAAACCTTTGCTCGGACAGTGTCCTGCCAAAATAGATAGGTATAAAAGAGTGTGCTGAAAAGAAAGAGGAAGATTATAAGTTTGTAGCTTATAAAATCGGTTCGGCTAGAGATTCAAAAGAATTTTGGATGTTGGTTAGCATTTCAAAGGTAAAAACCTGTCCTCTAATAACAGTATTTCAGTCAACTAATGTTCCAACCCCCAACGTATCCAATCCCTACAATCTAAAATCCTTCGAATCATTGTCAATGCTCCTTTCTACGTATCCAATCTTAACATTCACAATGACCTTAATATCCAACATGTCCTTGAAGTAGCAAAAAACTGCTACAAGAAGTTTCAGAAACAATTATCAAGTCACTGGCCTTGCGACCTCCTGAGTAACAATGAAAGTGATTAATGATAATTCCTTAAATTCACTAATTTCGTGGTCCGCTTGACCAATCAAATCATTACAATTAATTAAGGTTTTTAGTTGAGATGAAAAAAAGTTAATGGCACGAGCGGGATTCGAACCCACGATCTTCGGCTAGATACGCCGCTGCTCTACCACTTGAGCTATCGTGACCTCGATCCACTCGGACACCAACTTCTCATCTCAACCCCACCTTTTGAAAAATGGCAAAAAGAAGGGAAAATTCAAAAGGTGGGGTTGAGATGAGAAGTTGGTGTCCGAGTGGATCGAGGTCACGATAGCTCATGTGGTAGAGCAGCGGCATATCTAGCCGAAGATCGTGGGTTCGAATCCCGCTCGTGCCATTAACTTTTTTTCATCTCAACTAAAAACCTTAATTAATTGTAATGATTTAATTGGTCAAGCGGACCACGAAATTAGTGAATTTAAAGAATTAATATGAAGTACACTTCACTAAAGCTCTCCGTGGCCATTTCAATTGTCGTCGAGAATCCAAACCGATTACACGACATTTGAAAAATGGCAAAAAGGAGGGAAAACTCATAAGGTGGGGTTGAGATAGGAAGTTGATGTCCGAGTGGATCGAGGTCACGATAGCTCAAGTGGTAGAGCAGCGGCGTTTCTAGCCGAAGATCGTGGGTTCGAATCCCGCTTGTGACACTGACTTTTTTATCTCAACTAAAAACCTTAATTAATTTTATTAATGATAATATGTAGTAGTGACCACTACTGAGTAGTTCCTCTTTTCTGTTATTTATGTTATATCTTTTATATTTTGTTGTACTCATTTTGTTTTGTCCTCTGAGGTATTATCCAATTTGCTTAAGCGCAGCAATTGGCGGAAGTATAAATAAATAACAAAAAACAACAGAATCTCATTGTCAGTTAAATCTGGCCGAATGATGCCTGAGTTTGATTTTTCCCCCCAGCGTAAGTTTAACTATATGATCTGAGAATTGTGTTTAGGCATGTTTTATGTCACAGTAGCTACATCTTTATTATTGTGAGTAGAATGTGCTTCACACAGAGATAGCTACCACGCATGAGAAGAAAAACGGTTGACAAAAAACAAACAAAACAAAAGTGAATAGGCAAACCCAAGAGCGATTAGCAACAGGCAAACTGATGACGTACATAGCTAGTGGGGGTTCATTTTCACTCCACATCGCTTATCCAAAACAATCCTGTCTCCCTTGTTAACATTATGCTTATGCCTAATTAATTAGTTTAAAGTTAATACTGTTCATCTTGCGTCGAATGTGACCATTATACAATTTACAATAAAGTTTGGTTAAAATAATGTTATTTAATCCCTCTGAAACTGAACATGCAGTAGAGTATATGAGAATGGTAAATATCATGAATAATGTTAAGTCTGTGGTGTTCTCAGTTGTTTCATTCGGCCATTTTCTGAAGTCAGAATGTGAAATCTGGCGTGACTTAGACTTTAACGTAATGGAAGGCGGTCTTCACGAAACAACCTCCGTTGCAGTCTCGTAAATAGCAATTTTCAATTTATTGTATACCGATCAGCAGGAGAGACGGTCTTCCCAAACCTGACCTTGCGGAAAAGCAATTTTCTCGAGATTATATCCGCCCTTTCCCTATTTCCATTTAACGGTTCGCGTGATCCGTTATTGCACTCGGCGGGACGCGGTACTACTCGTCTGCCAGTTTTACATTTAAAAGGGAATTAATTGTTCTGCGAGGAAAAGAACCGAGAAAATGATCTGATCTTATGATCTGTTCCATAATTTCTTCACACATAATAGTTTGCCGCGACAATTCAGAAAAAAATCTGCTACCAATTGTAGCATAAAAGGCACAGTCCCTTTAATATTTAAAAACGACTGCTTTGTAACACCACTTTGGTAATATGGCGCAATTTTGTATGACTAATCAAATAGTGTCGTGAAATTATTATTTAATTTATAACTAGAGTACGTGCTTAATGCTACTGGTGGTGGTCTGCGTGCGTTCGTGCGTGTGTACGTTTTTTTAATGTCTTTGCGCTATAAAAATATTATAATACGCAATCATGGTTATGTTTTAATATGTAGTATTGACTATATACTAAAAAAAAGTCAACTTGTCATTGATATATTTTTTACTCTTCTTTTCCAGTTGTTGACATTTTATATTTCTTGCGTTTCTTTTCAGGAACTAGCCAACCATCAACCATATTTTCTTTTCATTGATATCGATTTCGGGGGCATCAGCCTCCCCTCATCAGTTTCATTTTCTTTTTGGAAACACAAGAAAACGAGACTGATGAGGGGAGGCGATGTCCTCCGAAATCGCTACCGATAAAAAGAAAATGAGGTTGATGGTTGTCTACTTATCGAAAAGAAACCCAAGAAATATCGTCATTTATTTTTTAAATTTTAATACTTAATTTTTTAAACTTAACTTTTGACTACTGTCCTTTGGGAGCGGGCGTGCTACAGGGCAGTGTGCTAGGATCACTCCTGTACCTCCTTTACACCTCAGTCATCCCAACTTCAGCCTCTACCCTCCTTGCATCCTTTGCAGACTACACAACCGTGCTTTCCTCTGATCTCGATCCTGCAGTCGCCTCAGAGGAGCTCCAGGCACATGTCCAACGAATAGCCTTATGGAGCAAACTTTGGAGGATAAAAATTAATGTAAACAAATGCACTCATGTCACGTTTACCCTCAGAAGCAAAACTCCTCACACAATATTCCTCAACAACATTCCTATCCATAAAACCGACTGTGTACTCTACCTTGGATTCTATCTTGGACGCTTGACATAGAACAGATATGAATAAAAAGACAGACTGAACTGATGCTTCAGACTTCCCTATAAACTACTTCATTGATATCTAACATATTGTCAAAAAACAAACTGACACTACAAAACATTGCTGAAACCAATTTAGACATATGTTCTAGAACTGTTGGGCACTGTTAAACCTATCAATATCCAACAAATTCAGTCTGTCCAACGCAAAGTTCCCAGAATCATGGTCAACACTCCCTACTAAGTTTTCAATACCACCCTCCACAACAACCTTAAAATACGCTTTGTAAATAAAATTTTACACATTCCATGAAAAACTATCCTCACATCCCTGTCCAACAGTACCCATCACTACAACCCAGTAAGGCAATTGAAGCGGAGTCGGCCCCGGGACCTCCTTATGAATAGTTCAAAAATAACTATTCAGAAAGCAGGGCGAGCAACAATGGTTGCCTCAGGATATATGCAAATGAAAAATATTGTATCTCATTACATAATGCATATGTTTGTACAAATAGTAAAACAAAACAATATTTAAAACAGCAGACCTTGCATGTTTCATAAATCAACTCATAAATATTTTCCATTTCACTTAACTTAACAAACTTAACTTTTGTCAGTTATCAATTTTGCTTTATTTGGTTTTGTACATTTTATAATGCTGTTAGTCATTGGAACAGTTTACTCTTTATGGTGAGTGATGTTGACTAATACAAAATTTACAACCATAACCAACCAGAAAGACATGCAAACGCAGTGTTTTGAATCAAATAATACTACAATAAATCTTTACATTGAGGATTCCAATTGTTTCCTATTAATTAACACATTTACACTTCTGCAAATTAACAGATATATAAATTTTAGTCCATAATATTTGAAATGATATATAAATATACATTATAAGTTTAAACAGACACATTTCTTCATAATAAACATAATTTAATTTTAAAAAAATGTTTGTTTAATTAATTGGTTCAACTTTAAATAATCTTAAAAATATTACATTTGAGTTCAAAAGTCGTGGAAAAGTTTGTTTGTAGAATGCAATGTAATGCATTTGATGAAATTGTTGTTTAAAGTTTGAGAGAAACAGACAACAGACAGACATCCACTGAAGATGAAAAAATGCCCAAACAGGGTGTGACAGAAACATTCCAAGAATAATGGGAAATCAAACAGTAGACAAACCAACAAAATATTATGCAAATATTGTTAAAATACAAACATTCTATATTTATGTTCTACATAAATTATGTCCTGTAGTTTGATTGTCCAGCACATTTGGTAGACCAAAATGATTGAAGATGATCCTGTAAGTTATAAAAAAGCTCACACTAATTGTTTTTTTAAACATTTTGTTCAATATAGGTATACCATATGCCCATCCTCCTCTAGTTGATCTAAGGTTTGCACCACCCAAGACAGATCCATGGCCATCATGGACTGGTGTGAGAAATGCCACAGAATACATGCCTTCCTGCCTCCAAGACAAAAAAAGTTTTGAAAACAACGATGTCCTCAAGCTAGCAACAAGGCTTTTTCCAGGCAAAGCACTGGAATTCAATGAAGACTGCCTCTATCTTAATGTCTATGTTCCAGATGGTAATGTATTTTCATTATTTCATTAATAACATACAAGCATTTTTTTTTGTTATACATACAACTAAAATAAATTTAATTAATATGCATGTTCTCCAACGAAACCTGATATTCGTATTCAATGCTAATGTCATATTGTAAATAAATTATATGCATATTAACTATTATGTACTTTACCGTGATATTATTTGTAGGTAAGACGCCTCGTGGGTTTGGATGGCCAGTTGCTATTTGGCTTCACCCTGGAGATTTCATGGTTGGCTCGCCTAATCTTTGGGATGCAACAGCACTTGCCATAAAGCAAAAGGTATCTAGTCATTCTAGGACCACCTATGTGAAATCTAGTTGTTAAGGTGTCAAAAATTGTTGGGGTCTCAATGGTGTAACAGGTTTTAATGCAGTTAATTTCTTTCCAGTAGGTCATGGGATTTCAAAGATTTCTTTCTAGTATTCCCATACAAAAGGCAAAATCTTAAAAAGCACTTCTTGTTGGTTTTGTCTGTAATGTACACACGTACTGCTGAGATGGTGAAATATTGAAACATTACGGGGGGAGGGAATCGGTGAAAATAGGCAGACTAGTAGAGATGTGATCAGAGATGATCACACTACAGATTGATCTGCTCATAGGCTGCACTGCAATTTATAAATCTAGCCATAGTTAGATCAAACTAAGTATAGGGTTAATTTTTTTATTTCAAAATGTAGATAGATAGACGGTTTTACTTGGACATAACACAAATCGTCAGGCTTAGACTAGGTGCTTGTTCAATCTCATAATTAATAACCTTCGAACACCTTTAACAAATTGTCTATACAATCATACTTAAAGATGTTATACTTTAAAATATAACAACACAATAAAACACTAAACATTAAAAGTATATTAAAAAGCAAACAATTATATGTAAATTAATTAAGGTTTTTAGTTGAGATAAAAAAATCAATGGCACGAGCGGGATTCGAACCCACGATCTTCGGCTTGATACGCCGCTGCTCTACCACTTGAGCTTTCGTGACCTCGATCCACTCGGACACCAACTTCCCATCTCAACCTCACTTTTTTTGAATTTTCCCTCCTTTTTGCCATTTTTCAATTTCCGCTTGTGCCATTGACTTTTTATCTCAACTAAAAACCTTAATTAATTATAATATATTAATTGGTGAAGCGGACCACGAAATTAGTGAATTATATGTAAATTTTCATTCAGTGTTTTAAATAAAGATATTTTTTTAATGTACAAGATAACTTCTCTGTTTTTAAAATAAAAAAGTGTGAAAACTGGAAATTTAAATGGTCAAAGCTCAATTTATTTCAAAAACAATCTTCTTACATACAAAATAAACTTGCCTCTATTTTATGTTCACAATTTCAAGGTGTTTTTATAATTTTATTTGTTCATAGGTGATTGTTGTCACACCAGCTTATAGGCTTGGTGCTCTTGGTTTTCTCTCAATGATGGATGATTCTGCTCCAGGAAATGTCGGCCTTCTCGACCAGCTCGCTGCGATGGAATGGGTGCAAGAGCACATACAGCATTTCAACGGTTCTGCCACTGATGTAGTACTTTGGGGCCATAGCGCCGGTAGCATAAGCACTTCTCTTCACCTCATATCCGAACTATCCGCTGGAAAATTTCACAGGGCGATAACAATGAGCGGCAACTTTATGATTCATAATGCGATAAAGAATCCCAATCCCAATGCGATTCTTTCCCTAAAGGAAGAGTTCTATTGCTCAGAGGAGCCTGCTGAATTACTGGCATGTTTGAGAAATGCACCAGTGGCCACTCTTTTTGCTAAGACATTAGCATTTGATGATTGGGGCCCGATTGTGGATGGCTTATTTAAAAACGTGACAAAACCTTTTTTAAAGGAAGATCCGAAACAGTTACTCGAAGACGGCCGCATCAATAGAGTGCCCCTTATGGCCGGTTACACAGACATGGAAGATGTGAATTCAATAAATGCAGATATATCAAAATCTCTGTTTGATGACACAATTAGACAAACTGTCATAGACGATGCTCTACCTGTAACTGATAACGAAACATGCACGCTCAATGAAGAATTACTAGTAGATTCAATTTTATTTTATTATACACCTACCTCGATCCCCGAAGACCCAACAATTTACAGAAGGAAATACATAGATTTTACGACAGATAAAAAATATGGCTCAAGCACATTTGAATTTGGAATGTTTGTAAGTAAATACAGTCCGACATATTTATACAGGTTTGATTATAAGCTAAAAACATCTCCAATAGCCGATGTAAGAGACTGGGTTACAGTTCCGCATCAGTATGATTTGCCTATTGTTTGGGGTATGCCCTACTGGACATCTCTTTCCCCTCAAGTCATTTGGAACACTGTCGACAAAAAGACATCAGACATTGTTATGGGTCTCTTTGGCAACTTTACCAAATATTCTATTCCTGTTCAAAGTAAAAAAACAATTCAATGGGATCCTTTCACTAAAGAAAATCCTCGCATTTTTTTAATTGATAAGAATTTTAGCATGAGTGATTCCTCCAGTTTCGATTATAAATCTCTCAAATTTTGGAATGAGTATTATCCTAAAATAGTTCTAGCAGCTAATAACTGCTGTAACATGACCGCATCTGCAAATTGTTTAGAGCCATTTCCATTAACAGTGATATCATTTTTCATTTTCAATTTTTATTTATACAGGATTGATTATAGAAATATATTTATTGTATTACATCTGTTTTAGATGGCAATTAAATTTTGTTTGTAAAATGGTTACTGTGCGTATTGTATATATCTGAAAACTAGAAATTACAAAAAAGTCCCTGTTTATACTTAAGGAATAAATATTAAGGCAAAGTTACATAAAATATAAAATAACTATTTTCGTTACTACAAATGTAAAAAAAAGTTGTATATAGGAGCAAAAATGTTTTTAACTGCCGCTAGCATTAATTTTTGTACAGTTAAAGTTAATGCAGAACCCACGGGAGGAATTGCCAAAGAACATCTTCAAAGAGGGTCTTCAAAATAAAGTGATAAATTTTATGTTTTATAACTGTATTAAAATAAAGACAAATGTCCTCAATTCTCACTTTTACTATTATTGTATTAAAATTTCATTTCTGATATATTTTCTTAGTACAAACTATCCTATACAATACACACTCACGACAAGAAAAAATTTGTTTTTAATAATGTTTGAAAAAATGTCAATTTGGAGAAAAAATAGTAACATAACTTTAATTGGTTTAAAATAAATACAAATTTAAATAAGCAAACATGCTTTTTTACACTTGTCATTAGACCCATTGAATAAATTTTTTACACAATTTAAAACTTTTGACAGCTAAGTAAAAACAAAGTCACAAGCATTAAAGAATGGTAAATACACTGTACACTTTCATTTTTTGATTAATTAAATAACAAAATATAGAATTTGTTTAGAGATTAATACTATATTTTGTAAACATTCTCGTTTCTACCCTATTAAACTATTTGTACTTATTTCCTATTTAAACACGAACATTTCAGGGATTTCAGATTTAGGTGAATCATAACTGTCAACTTATTTACGCTGTACATTTTTTTCTTTCTTGTCGTGGAAGTGTCGGGTTTCAGGATAATCTGTACCTATATTAAATGAATGAAATACATTGGAATTAAATACTTCTAATATATTTTCAATTGGTCTATTGCATTATAGAGCGATAAATTTACATAGTATAATAATAATTCTATTGATCAAAATGAACTTTGTATTTTATCATATAATAAATAAACTTATTTGTTTTACTGTACTGTCTTATTTCATCTTATATAATTTCATTAAACTTAAAATAATAATAATTAAATTAATATTACATACAAACAATCCCACAGTGAAATGATTGAAATGGGCTAAAATTTTATCAATAATTTCATCTTCGTCTCATGATCAGCAAAAAAAAAAAAATAGTGAAAATGGTTTTAAAAAAATCCAAAACAGATGTATGTAATTTTTTTTCCTATTATAAAGTTACTATGATGAAAGTATAAACGTAATATCAATGTTTAAATTGTATTTATTACTTATGACTGTTTTTTGTTAATTACAGTAATTTGGGAATATGTGTATCAAATTCAACTTGAAAAATTGATAAAAAGTTACTTTACATTTTTTCCCAATATTTTGGTCAGATGCATTGTTCAATTTCACCACCTCATTGCCTTTATGCTTCTCTTAACTTTAACCTTTATTGCTCTAATCTTTTATTACTCATTTGTAAGTGCTAAACTGTTAACACTTGATCACTCTGCAGGATCTGTCTACTCTCTTACGGGTTTAGGCATCATTCAAATAAGTTTCATCTTATGCCATCATCAGTGATTAACTAGGATCAAATGAATGTTCACAATTAAATTGTGAAAACAGTAAATTAAGTATGGCTATAAGATGGCTCCAAGAGTGCCGAAACATTGGGAAATATAATGTAGTCAGAAAACTAAAACTGTCTTCTTTCTTCCCTGGCTTACTCTATGATGAAAAAGTAACACAGATGATAAAATACCAATGAAAACAAAAACAACCATCTTTGTTTATATTCTGAATATTTTTTTATGTTTTGGGTTTTTTTGAATGTGATAATTAAACTTGGAATAGGGAAAGGTACAGAAGTAGGATAATTTTTGTTTTTGGTTTAAATGTTTACATACATCTTAATGAAATGTTATGATTCACATTATGATTGTTTTAAGTTAGTTAATTTATCTTTCTTTCTAAAATCAAAATCCATCAAGTTATATTTTTCATGTGGTGTATGGAAAGGGCAAACATTAGAAAATTAATTAGCGCAAAAACTGTGCGACAGAAGTGAAAAATGCCAATTGACAAATTAATGCTACAAAGACCTGATTGCAACTCATTTGACTATTTTTACAACAAAGTTCAATCAAGAAAAGCTAATAGCTACTATGTAATGTGAGTTTCTCCAGTATTTTCCAGAAGGTTGAACTTTGAGGCTATCCAGTGAAGATGGCAAAATTTTGTAATGTATCTGCTTAAGCATGTTGGAAAAGTGAAACCAGGATGATCAAAAAGTCTCGTAGAGTTAAAGTCCTAATGTCCGAATAAGGGCCAGCAAAGGTAAAGTTTGCTTGTTTTTCGAGCAGTCATTTTAACATGGTGAACCATATGTGCATTTAAGTCATGAAGCTGGGTTCCACATCACTTGTTTGTCCAGGTATCGTACACAGTTCACAACAGGGATGGGAACATTGTCAAAGTATATCAGTGGGAGTGAAATCACGTATGTCGATTTAGTTTCTTTGACCTTCATTCTCCACTGGACCGGATTCAAGGAATATGCAGGTGATTTTGGCGATTATGGAGCTCTAAGGATTGCTGTTCATTAGCTAGGGTAAGGGAGTAAAGAACAAGGATTCTGCTCTGTGGGACACCCATTTTGCTTGCTTATTGAATAGCATGCTTGCTTCCAAATGACCCATAAAATTTCATTATCTTCTATACATCCTTTTCTAACAGATACCCCAAAGAGTAGCATCCTCGCTTTTCTTCTTACACTACCTAGTTTTGGATACATCACAGATATAAATAAGCATTTTTGTTGTTGTTAGGTATAATGAATACTGCAAAACTATATTGATTTTTAATTACCTTGTATCATTTTTTAAGGGCATGTAAGGTAGCTGGAAAATAAAATTGAATGCTTGAAGTGCATAATTGCTATTACCAACTAAGCAGAAAATTTATTGAATAGCATAACATCAATTAAAAACCTCGCAGGCATTATTCAACCATCTTACAATTTGCTCTTAATATGTAAAGTAGTAGAACAAATGTTCAAATAGTCATCTATGACAGGTATAATGAATATTAATCCTTTTTTATTAAAATTAAGAGCGCAGTCGTATAGCATGAACTTTTAATCAAGACGATTTGCAAAAATAATCAAGACAATCAGAAACTGTGGTTAATAGAAAGAATCTTGACACATGGGCACCTGTTTTTGGGCCAAAGCCCGCGCAGGTGCCCCTTATGCAGAGAAAGGTTGCTCGATGTGTCCCACATAATAGAGGCGTGTCATGCCTTGGCTCCATACAGAGAGCGTGTAGGCATGCCGCTGGATTTAAGAAGAGTTCTCGAACACGGTAGCGAGTTTCAGAGTCCCCTGTTCTGCTGTTTAGGGGAAATTGGTTTTTTTTTATTGTATATGATATGTCTTATGTGTTGTGTGTCTATATGTTTTGTCTGAGTGCATGTATTTATTAGCGTGAATGGTGAGGGGTGAGGGTGAAATATAACGTCATCATCGCCCNAGAATTACACTGCTCCAAAAAAGCGGTGTATTTTGTTTTTTATGTACTTGCCTTTTCAGTAATATTACCACTTATACTTTTATAATTCAAGTTTCATTCATTCATTAAAAAACTAAATATTTGTTTAGTGGAAAATAAAACTTCCCCTTGAAAACAAACAAAAATATAATAAAAAAGAAAAGATGCTTTGTTATATGAACATAAAACACTGTAAAACAAATTTAAAAATCTTGCATTGGGTGTTACCTCCTCTTACTCTTATTACGACTCTAATCTCCTCAGCATGTTCACAATTAAGCCTTTAACCATGTTTTGAGGAATTTCATCCCAAATCTCAACTAACGTCTCACCTCAGCTAAGGATGTAGGAAGTTTATTTTTTCGTTTTACCCAATTTTTGAGCTCATCCTAAAAACTCAATAGAGTTCAAATCAGGGCTACTGACAGGCCATTTTGAGTGCGAATATCAACATCATGGGTCTTGCATTACCTTGCTTAAACAATAATTGCCCATCGATAAATAACAAGATCAAATGGCACAACATATTCCTCAAGAATGTCTGTCAAGAACCTTTGCTAAAGAAATTACACTCCACACCATTACTAAACTGAACCACCTCCGAACAACCATCTTCCAGCAATATTGCATTGGCTGTAGCACCTTGAAAACATCCGTCTGGTGAATGGAGAGAAAACTGGAACTCATCTGTGTTACGTCTCATACGGACTGACTAAGGTAAACTCCGATATAAATTGACAAACAAAAGACTTAGACTTTATTGGCTTTAGGCAGATGCCAAGCGCTTACATAAGACAAGACACACATTGCTCAAAACATCCAGCGTGAGACGGACTGGGAGAATTTGTAGAGATCAATCATCATTGGATTACAGATTGCTTCTGATGACCATCTGCATTGTGGGACATCACTAAAAGAACATACTCTTCTCTGTAAATCTGTTACATGTACTTTTCTATGATGTCCTCCTTTCATTCATGCTAACAAATACATTCATACACAATAAAAATCTTGCATTCACTTTCCTAAGTTAACCTAATTGGTTCAACAGGTCTGTGGATCCTCTATGTTCCACAAAGACCATGTCCAGTGACTGCTTCCTTCCCTTTCTCTTTATCTTGGCCCTCTTTCGTGGGCTTTCACAGAGGTGGCTTTCTTTGGTAGTGTCCAACTCAGTCCTCGCTGGAACTTTGCCACACTTTATTGTGTCCAGGATGGTTCACGAGGCAGCATACAGATGAAATTCAGGGGCGAGTTACTAAATGTTTATTATTTATTTATTTATCCAAGCAAATATACAATTTAAGTGTTTTGGGGGGAGAATATTCAATAATAACTGTTTCGACCGATGCCATTGATAAAATAAATAATAATAAAAATATAAAGTACAATTTAAAAAAAGAGAAGAATGGATAAGATCAAAAAAGAGAAAAAATATAAATAATTAATTTAAAGAAAAAGTTCTGCAATGAAAAGGTCAATCCAATACCGTGGGTGGGTGTTTTCTGTGATGTAATTTATTTAACCACTTCCTTCCTGAACGAATCGCTGCATGAAGCATAGGGAGCTCAGGCCCGATTTTTTCTGACTACATGGCAGTTATTTTGATGGATGTCCAATGGATTTGAGTGATGGTCAAATACAGTAAAATGTGTGTGGAGATTCCATGAGATATTAATGGTTTATGCTATTTATAATAAGTATTAAATAAGAACCAAATCATAAGGGGATGGGCAATGAAAGAGAGCAGGATCAAAACTGATTTAATGTATATTTTTAAAAGGTCAGGTGGGATCAGGGTAGGGAATACTTTATCATAATCAAAATAACTTAATCCTCTAGAGGGTTGGCATAAACATTCCGCCCACCAAATTTGATTAAACTTTAAATAAATAATAAAATGAAATCAAACTTTTATAATTTAAAGATGAGAATTTCAGCAAAATTTTAGAAAAAAAAATTTCTTTAAGTTGTCATGGGCTAGATACCCATGAGGCCACGACACAGTGGGTGAAAGGCCAAAAATCCTCATGAGGATGAAGGCAGGCGCGCTCAGGCCGTCGGAGTAGAAAGATATATCCAAAATCAGTGTTTAGTGACTGGGAATTTTTTTTTCCAATGTTGTTTTGTAGTGCTGAGACGATGAATTGAGGACGGACCTGTGTGTGTGTGTGTGTGTGTGTGTGTGTGTGTGCCATTGGTAGTGGTCCGTGACCAAGGGAACCATTGGCTGACGTCCAGGGCCGTGAGTCGGTTGACTCTACAGAGTTTGAAGTGACTCTGGTGCAGCAGGTAGCCGAGTGCAGTAGTTGGCCAGTATCCAAGTTGGCTGTGTTGAGAAGCAGAGTTCCAGGATAATGCTGCGTATACCCTTGCTGTAGATGTCGGTAATCCATTAGTGATTAGCAAGAGCTCGTCATGTAGACGAGTCTGACGGCGTTGGAGAGAGCTCGTTGCATAGACAGTCTCGAGTCTCAAGGCATGCAGTAAGATCTCGTCGGGGAGACCAGTCTGAAGTCAGTGGAGCAGTACCCCTGATTATACGAAAAGGCCATTCCAGAAACGGTAGTGGCACCTACCGGGTTCTGTGGTAACTGCAGCTGGCCACCACAAGTGAAAGAAGGATTGGACAAATAAGGCATTCCAAATTCGTAAATATATTTTGTTTTGGTGTGAGGGCCATTTATGCTTTGCGATTTTTTTTATTGTAAATAATTATATGACAAAGTTCGAAGGATAAGGTTTTTTTAAAATTTCACTTCCTTATTATTTTGTCCGCTCTCTATTCCTCCGCCCCACGTGTAAACAAAGGGGTAAGAGGGTGACAAAGTTAAAAGAAACAATTCAGAAAAATCTAACAAAAAACATTAAAAAATAAATAAATCTTGAAACCAAAGCAACAAAGTTACTAATATATTTGTGAATAAAAGAAAATTCTCTTGTTTGAAAAAAAATTAAATAATTAATAAAATAAACTACTCACTCTGAGGAAGAGTAATAAGGGATTGTATAAGTCTAACATAAGTGCTAGCATTCGTCCGAATTGTAATCGCTCTCATGACTCTATCAGCATCCAGATGTACATAGAATGGATCCAATCCACCGGTAATGGGAAGTATCTATCAGTTTGAAATAGAAGAAAAAGCCTGGCGGCCTAACCCCTTTTTGAAGCATCGCAAAATCCGACCAGATGGCGTTTTCAATTAGGAAGATGAAATGAATGAGGAATATTAAAGGCATGAGTAGTTTCATTTCCTCCACAAACGTGCACCAAGCCTCCAGCAGATAAAATAGTAGAAAAAGAGAAAATAACATAGAATAAGGTAATTAAGGCAAGGTATAATTAACAAATCAGTGCAACTCTCGTGATAATCAGTAGCGGAGTAGGCCTGGTCTGTGGTTACAACTCCCTGAGACCTCTCACGCGGCAACTACGGATGGAAAGGTTTCAGCTGAGAAACGTGGCTTCGACTTCTGGCTTCCTTAGGTTGTAGGTGTTTCCAGACTTCTACTCCGCAATGTAGAACGGACTTTCGTATTTAGGTGCAACTTTACTGGCAAACTCTTTGCCTCCTGAAGAGAGTAAATGTGCCTGCCTTAATACTATATCTCCCCCTTTTGGCATTTGATTCTCTCGTTCGTAAAGTATAACATTTTCCTTGCCTCCGAGAGGAATTACATAATTTTGCCTCTGCTACCTTCCTAAGCTCTTTTAATTTTTCAATGAGTTTGAAGCAGACACATATCGGGACGAACAATCGGTCTTGGTTTGGTGACATATCAATAACAGGATTGGGAAGGGAGCACTTCTCGCCCATAGTTCAGATGTGCCGGAGTAAAACCACTGGAACTGTGCTGCCAATTGTTTTTTCGCAGACATAAGTACTGATCGCACTGACTATGTTGATTTGTAAGGTAAGAATTGATGATACTTTTTACCACTCGAATGGTACATTCCACGGGATTCGCTTGTTTTAGTAAAGTGATATTTTACTTTACACACCTAAGTAGGTGGCTAAGGTTTCTAATAATTGTTTACGAATGGAATACCGTTTTCGGTTTGCAGGACGTGTGGTAAACCACAAACCGTCAAAAAGTATTGCGACAAGAAATAATTTCTGCCCATTTTGTAAAGGTGTCAAGAAAAATTAATATAAATGTATACCCAATGGCAGATCGAGGTAATGGTCCAATAAAGTCCGCAGCTACAACATTCCACGGCTTGGTATACGTCCTGATGTTCATCAGGCCCTGTGGGGCCGTTGAATGCGCTTCACCAACTGGTATGTCTTGCATTTCTTTAGATAGTCTACGATATATTAATACATGCCAGGCCAGTAACGAGTCGAGATATGCGGTAATGTGTCTTGTCAAGACCAAGATGACCATTATCTAGCCTATCATGATTTTCCTGCAGAATTTTCTCCATGTGATCTCTAGGTACTACCAGTTTCCATGCAATCGAATCATCTTCTGGATAAACATTTAACGAATCTGGGAGATTGTGGAGGTAAAGATATTTTCCCTCTACCTTCAAATCTGGTAAGTCTTGAGGACGCTTTAATTATGTGGGACACATCAGGCAACCTTTCTCTTCATAGGAGGCAACTGCGCGGGAGTTGGCCTACGAGCAAATGCCATGTGTCACCCCCAGGCAGAGTTGAGGAGGACTATGCGCCCTCGTCAATCTGCAGACGCACACAGTTTTCGACGCTGAGAAGGTAAACCCCTCCCCCGGTTTTCTCGGCTCTCGCAGCCAAGACGTTTATCGCCGACTGCATCCTACCGCCAACCTCCGCCAGATCCTTACCTGAATAGTAGAAGCAAATTTCCAAGTCTACAATTTCCTTATTATTTCTAATTCTCATCATTCTTCTAATGATATTATTTAGTTCTACAATATGAGTTTTTAACTCTACATTATTGATATTTATTTCTGTATATTGTTTATCTGTTTATTCGAAATTTATTCTAGTAGAAATTCGGATTATGAATCTAGCTTTATTTTCTTGTAACTTGACTTTTTCACGAGGGTTAGAACAACAAGACAAGAGGATCTTTAGCGTCCGCACCTGGCCTCTTCGGCCTTATCGGACGTTTTGATTCTCAAGATGAGAGCTGAGGCACCTCCGCATACGACGGAATAGTGTTACCGCCGCAGCATTGGTGTAGAGGCGCTCCAGCTCCTAAGGGCCAAGACAACCTCGCTCTTCGCTTGTCCATTCCGAATGGTCGGGCCCGCATTGTGCATCGGGTCGTATGCCGCACGCAAAGGGCTGACAAGCTGAAATATATCAGCCTGTTCTCCCGTGTACTCTCTAGAAGAGAAGGCGACTCTATCTCCCAGAGTATTGGGGCTTCCCATAGCGTAGAAATTACCGGATCCGCCCCGGCCGCGATTTTGTTTTTAGTGGAATTGCTAACCACCCCCTAGATGAGCACCGCCTACGGTAAAATTTCCTGTCGAGCTCAGCCTACATATGCCATGCGCATTCGAGGGACGCCATAGGCTTAGCCTAGGTGGTCCGATCCTTCGCTTCCCCAAGGGTACCACGCCGGTCAAACGCACAACAATGCAAAGCATACTCGAGTCAGAGAAACCGATTCACTACCCGTTTCCATTCGCTTACTCACGCATTCGAGGGACTATTCAGCATAATCATCGCGTCCTCAACGCTTACACGATGTCATCCGGTCGCAACGTCTCCGGTAAGGCCGGGGGTAATAACGCTGGCCATACGCAAGCTTTACGAAGGTCACAAATAGAAGACAGCCACTGTCTAAGTTCCCGCCAGGGGCGTCACCACGTACCACCGCGAATCCATTCCCAGTGTAACTAGGACTGAATTTGGAACTTTTCAGTTACCCCGTGGTACAGATGGCCACACACCCTCCCCCGTCTATACAGCCAGGATCTGGTGCACTGGCCCTCGTGTGACTCTGCTAAGGCACCCGCCGCCCATGCCGACCCTAGGCCGACACGAGTACAGCTTGTGCTTCAGAAAGGTTGCCACGCCCTCTAGGCTGCACCATTATTTTGTGTCCGGATACCCCCCTTGCAACCAAGAGTTGGTAGGGGCCACAGGATAGAATGAAGGAACTCGGATTGACAAAAGGGCTGTGGATGAGAACATGAGGTGAGCCGTTTCGGGGTCTCGAGCCTCAAACCACACTATACCACCCGTCGTCGCCGTAGATCCACACATAGTGGGCCACGACTCCCAAGGTGGGTGAAATGAGATGGCCTTTCAAGAGCCGAACAAGTCGGCCCTATCCCAGCCAGTCGCCTCGGGGGGATGAATCCGAGTCTGCGGGAACTCAATCCTGCAGGTCGGATTGGGAAACTCAATCGCAAGTATCCATTCTTCACAAATAGTGCGCTCGTGGTGGGCGACCGGTTCCTCAGGCTTTCGCAGTTTCCCTTTCGGTTCCCAATCCAAACCAATCCAACCATCCCTAAACGAGGGTTCGAACAGCAGAAGTTATATCAACCCTCGGGGTGCCGGTGTTTTTGAATAAAAAAAGCTCATTTGTAAGTAAGTCGGGCTCGAATGCAAGGCCGCTGAATTCGAACCAGGGACCTAACCTTCAGTGATGAGCGCCATGTCAACGCCGAACGTTGCGGCTACCGACGCCCCGATCTCGATTGTTATTACTGTATTTCCATCGGCGTTGGAATTAACTGTCGCTACATCGATATCATCGATGTTTACGATAACCGATTGGTTTTCCTGTCGTTCGTTAAGTTTCTGGAAAATTTATGGATTTTCTAGAAAGAATTGTGTAAGGAAATCGTCGTCCTCTTTGTCTACTGTGTCGGCGTAGTTTCACTTCGACACGCGATAACGCATCAGCGACTTTGTTATCGTTGCCCTTGCAATATTTTATCTGGAAGACGTATTCTTCTAGCTCAGCCTCCATTTCGTTAATTTTGAGTTCTGTTCTTTTATGGCGAATAACCATTGTAACGATTTGTGGTCGGTATAAAGTTCTAAGTGATTTGCAAATAAATAAGGCCTGAATTGTTTTCTCGCCCAAATTACAGTTGGAAGCTCTTTTTCAATTTCGATAAATCGAGTTTCAGACTCGTTTAGGGTGGGACTCGCAAATTAATTACACAATTATTAGAGCTTATATGGGGAAACGATCGTTTCACCGGATGTTACATTTTTATGGGTATTTTTATAATTGTTCTGTTATTTCGCTTATATTATAGGTTGCAGGTTCTTTACACGTTTTTATGATTTCCAGTGTGGTTTGAGGGCGTAACCAGCTGATTGTTTAATGTCACATGACATGGTCTAATGTCAAACTTAGGGAGATAAAAGACTGTGTAAAACCTTGGGCCTCATCTCATAGGAGTTCCAGGCACGAAGAAGTTGTCCTTGCTAGGCTCAGAATTGGTCATTGTAGGCTTACTCATTCTTATCTCATGGCAAAATAAGATACTCCGCTTTGTGATGTTTGTTCACAAAGAATAACAGTTAAACACATTTTGACAAATTGCAAAAAATATGAAGGAGAAAGACATCGGCTATAAATTCCAACCAACAACAAAGAACCGCTTGGTGATGACTCCGACCAAATAGACAACTATTAACTTTCCTTAAAAAAACTAAAATAATTTCTGAAATATGAAGATAAAATGATAAAATAATTTAATACAAAAGAATATTCATTTTATGCAATAATCTGTATTTTACTCAATGTTGGGAGGTGTCTTGGGGTGCGGTTTGGGTGCCCGTCGGGTGGTGGTTATGAAAGGGTGTCCGGGGCGCGTGATACTGCCGGGGCCCTGGTTTCCGCTGTCGGGGAGGTTCCTGGTCTGTGACCCACTCGCCACCCAGCTTCAAAATTTTTAAGGCGGAAAATGACCCAAGGTGGTTGATCGCCTTTTTATTTAAAAAAATTTACTAAATTTTTTCCGTCTAGGTTCCATATCCTGAAGTAATTTCAAACGGTTTAACTTTTATAGTTTTTAATGTTTGTGTGCTATTTCGGGGGTGGGTTTCTAAATTCTACATAGGATTGCCTGGTTACATGCTTGGTTTCTACTCGGTATCGACATGAGTGTCGGTTTAATGTCACGTCCGTTCGCAGACTGAAGCCGCGGTGCGTTTTGTGATATTTGTGTATTTGATTTTGGGGGAAAACGTAATGTACATTGGGGAACTTTAACTTTGCTGGGGGTCTTGAGGGCAATTGGAATGTTGATTGGGTAATAGATACATTGCTCACCTGGCAGCTGCATCGTATCCCACATTGCCCACGAAAAGCTAAGTTGTCAGGAGAGGTACGCACCGCATCGCATATGCTAAAGACCAACGAAATCTAAATCAACAAGTGGTCGCCTCGTATGAACACTGGCCCAACGAGTGGTAAACCAACTAGTAAGCGACCGCATCGTACTTGATCATGGCCCGCGAAAAGCTAAATACGCACCCACCCTTAAGAGCGAATTAGGCCAATAATTAAATTTTAGAGTGGTCGCATCGGGAAAAATACTATTTTTTAAAGAAAATCTTTTCAGGAAGAACAACTTGTTTTAAAAGATTTGTTAATCAGAAAAATGAGATGAATGTATTAATTTTTATTGTAACAGTAACATTGTCTTATATTCAGAACTTTCGGTAAATCCACACAGGGTTCATTAATTGTTGTTATTTTTAAGAGAAAAAATTGGTTATTTTTCTAATCCATTAATGAATCCGAGGACGGACCCACTGGCAGAATTACCGTGTGGAGAAAAGATTATTTCTTGGTATAGCTAATTGTTTGTGTAACTAATTTATAATTAATTGTGTAAGGACTGTATTGAACCATTAGAATGAGGATATGTGGGGTCGAAGTAACACATTTTGTCTTCCTTGGACTCCCCGATAATCACCTCCAAAGTAATGCAATAGTGAAACCAGAGGGTAGTAGCTGCCATGGGGAAGAAAACCTCACGTAGTGCCCTCTGGGGAGGTTTTAGCAAAGAACCGGTGCTACAAAAAGAGTTGTGGGTTAATGTTGAGGATGGGCAAACTAGTTCTTTTTGGGACAGTTCTTTTTATTGTACTAGTTCAGCGAGCTAGTTGTGTGTCCTTTTTAGATGGCCCGGCTGAATTTCTCTTGGACCAATGACGCTATAAAAAAAAGTGTTTAATATTTTTTAGTCTAGTTTCAAATTTTTACCTTTTATTGGAGAAAAATTATACAGAGTACCTCAGGCCCAGTTCAATTTCAAAATTTCTAATACAACCCTATACATCGTGACATATCATTTTCAAGGATGTTTTACGTAGAAAAAAAAATGGTGCGATCAGATTTTAAATTGGGCAAAAAATGACAAAGTTATAACAAAAAATTTGAAGAAAAACAGTCATTTGGTTTGCTATTTGTTAATCACATTTCACCAGTGCTCAGAGCAATAGAGTCAGGGGAGATGGATTGACAAGCATTTTCTCTTCTTTGCCCCTGTTCTTCAACTGAGGTAGCTGGGTTATGATTGGCGTAGATACCGTTTTTTAAAATATCCCCATAGAAAATAGTCAAATGGAGTTAAATCGGGTGACCGAGGAGGCCAACAGATCGGGCATGAGGTCCTATCCACCTATCCCGGAAGTGACGATTCAAGTACCGTCTCACCTGCAAAGAATTGTGTGCGGGTCATCCAGCAAGCTGGAGAGTCATTCTTTGTCATTGTTGCAGAGGAACATCATCTAATAGTGTTGGTAAAACCTCATGGCTCATTTGAATTCTGAAGCAATAAATTATTTTGTTTTCATCTTTGTTTTTCTTTTTAATTTCAATCACTTATTGATGATGGATTCCATCAGGTATGCGGCTATTGCCATCGGAGTTCCCTACGAAACACTGTGAGACGCAGTAAGACGTTTTCGAGAAATTGGGTCCTACCATAGAAAGCCTGGTTCTGGACACCCCAGGGTAACAGAACCACATGATGACCGTTTTTTGAATTCGAGAATTTTGAGAAACCGGCATCTTACTGTTGTTCAAGCGATTCATCAGCTCCAGCAAGTTCGAGGTGTCAAAATTTCTGAACGCAATGCTAGAATAAGGTGAAATCAGTATGGACTGATGGCTTTTCGCCCCATAAGAGTACCAGAATTGACGAGAACACACTGAGTTGCACGGCTCGCATTTGCTCCAGAACGCAGCCATCGGTCTTTGGACGATTGGTCTGCTGTACTTTTTACTGATGAGTGCAGATTTCCTCTATGATCTCCAGATGGGCGTGGAAGAGTGTGGAGAAAGCGAAACAAAGCTGGTAATTTTTCCCAGAGCCAACCTTTTCAACGTAGCTCAGTGATGATATGGGCGGGAATTTCAATAGAGAGTCGCACAGAGTTGGTTGTCGTTCGTGGAGTGTCTTTGACGGCCCTCGTTATGTGGATGAAATGAATCAACGTTCCCTATCCTCGAAGAAATCAGTAACAATCCTATTCTAATGCACGATACAGTACAAACGTCCACATAGTACAAACGTACCTTGAACTGCATAACATCAGGGTCTTCGCCTGTCCAGCCCGTTCTCCAGACTTGAACCCCATTGAACATTTATGGGATAACCTCAAAAGACGAATAAGAGCACGTCCTGATACACTCCATGATCTTGAAAAGAATCTTCGTGAAGAATGGGGTAACCTCCAGCAAAGGGACATTTCCAGACTGGTAGAAAGGTATGCCAAGGCGTCTTCGAGATGTAATTAAGGCAAGAGGAGGAAATACGCTATATTGAAATGTTAATTAAAAATCTAATAAACAAATTTTATCTGTCCGTCTTTTTTTTTCATTTTTTTCAAACTTTTTTTAGACAAAGACTCAATTATTAAACGTTAGAAACGTAAAACTTTGATTAATATGTAAAAATATATACAAATCAAGTTATATTACAAGTGGGTGGAATTGCCTATCAAATATATATAATTATATAAAATAAATAAAACAATTCAAAAATGATTATTCGAAAATCGTGAGATGCGGTCTGGTGTGACGTAGATTTTAGAAAAATATTTTCTTTATCGTGCCACGTTTCGATCTTTATTGAGATCATCTTCAGTGCCTGGGATTTATAAACTACGTCACACCAGACCCCATCTCACGATTTCCGAATAATCATCGACTAACGGTCACTATCACCACACAATTCAAAAATTGGTGCTTAAATCTAGGGAAGGCCGCATTACAACCGATGGGTGACAAAAATACGCAAAGAAACAAGACTAATTTTTAAGAAATCGGCAAGACTTTTCGAACGACCTGTTAGACGGTGAATTGAGATATTTTGTTGGGTTTTAATGTTTGTGAGGGATTATCTTTTTTTGTGGAAAATATCCGTCGGAACGGCCTGTCGGGAGCGGAAGGGTAAATTTTCTCTTCACGTGGAAGGATTGGTGGGGCAACACTGAATCGAAATCTACTCAGCCATCGCCCTGTTCCTTCTCTTGCTCCGTCTAACGGTATGACAATTAGAGTCTCCGTGTAAATTACAATTCGAGACACAGCAAATGCTCTAACCGTCTCTCGCATCCAACTCGGAATCGGAATCGCGTAATTCAATCGGCCCTTGGATTCGTTTCCGATCGGTTTCCGATACGGGCGTCCGTACAGGGGAGTCAAGAGTCGAAAGTAACGAACACACACTCACACACACTTCAAATCGTGTTATGTTTAAGTCAAAACCCGTCTGGTTTCCGTATAAATATAACATTTTGGAAATTTAAAAATCGGAAGATTGACTCATCCGCCAGCCGATCCGCACGCTATCGCCCGACAGGAAAGACGACACCAAAAGAAAAGTTGGAAGCATTTAAGGTGAGTTGGAAATTGTATTAACGGAAAATTTTATATTTTGCGTCTTTTTAACTAGTTGAACGCGAGTCGTTTGTACTCGAGGTTATCCGATCTTTTTTGTAATTTTTTCGCCTCGGACATCCGTTTCCTTTTATCTGTCTGTCATCGCCTGTTCCGCCTTCGCCGCTTTTCACTTATTCAGCCCAATTTTTGTCCCCGATCTTCGTCTCCTCCTCCTGTTTATGAACAGTTTTTGTCTCGGAACCTCCAGTGACTCATTTTCTATTTTTCAGCGCTTTTCCGCCCCCCCGTCCGAGCTTTTTGTTTATACGTTTAATAAGCGCGTGTGACAAAAAACGTTTCACACCCCGCAAAGCTCCGTCCACGTTTCGGCTAGTTTTATAAAATTTAACCCCCTCAAAAAAATAAAGGAAAAAAAATTTCATATCCGGGTTTACGATAACACCACAGACTCATGTTTTGATTGTCGTTTCCATTACTCAGCCCTTCTAGTTAGTTGGGTTTTTGAAAGTTGCGATTAACGGGGTTTACGTAAAGCGCGCTCATGATAAATTATTCACCGACGGAGAAAAATCAGTGCGTGAAAAAAAACCAGTGTCAATGATTATTTCCTCAATCAATTCCTATCTGGCTCCCCTCCCAGTGGACGTTTTTAAACAATATCCCACAGATTGCTTTTCAATTGCAAACACCATGTCGAGGATTTGTTGAAAAAAATAAAAATAAAATAAAAAAACGTGTAAAATACATTGCAATTTGTTCGTCGTTCGGGACAGAATTTAATTACAAATAGTTTCTGTTTTGAACAAACGTATCATATCTGAGGAAGTTCCCAGAGATAAGTTTACGTTACGGTGCTTTCCATCGTGCAAGACACTCAACATTGACTCAGTACGTTACATTGTTACTGCGATATGATCATTGCTATTCATCTGTTTTAAGTTTTGAAAACTTCAATATTCAGAGAGCATTTTTTTTTTAAACAATTTTCCATTTGATTTGACTGTACACATGCTTGTGAGATTCAAATCTCAGCCTTCTATATTTTAACAAATTGCTCATTGATAAGCTATTTTGAAACAAAGCCGTTCTATGAACTATTTAAACTAATCGAAATGCTTAAATGTAAATGATGTAATTCTAAAGAAAATATTTTTGAAGATAAGTTTATCTTTTGTTCGATGGAACTCCATGTTGACGAGCACCTTGTGGTTTATGTTGATAAACTTACTTTTTTATTTTTTACAATTGCTGAAAAATAGTCGATCAAATTCAGGATATACATTTCACCCATTATTTAAACCTCATAGTTACCCTTAGTTTCTTATATTTACAGTTAAAGGTGCACGTGTAAGACATTATTAGTGTACACAAATGTACCTATTAAACAATCTCCAGGGGCATAATTCATAATGCTACTAATAATATTACTTAAAATATACAAGCACGTGAACTACAAAGTGTCAACACTATTAATTTCTGTTTCATAATGGAGAAGGCCTCACTAATGTTTCATGTGATGTACAAGCAAAAAACTATAAATGTACAAGTCGGCTGTTCAGTTTTTAGAGGGGAACTATACAAAACGTACAATTTATTTAGTGTCCTGAGATGCAAGGAAATAGAGCCAGATCTAAGGAGGAGCCACTACAAAATTCTGGAAAGAATCCAAATAATGAGACGGCCCGGTATTTGAGAAAAACAGCTCAACATTGACAGATCTTTCCAAGTGGACATAGGCAATAGAAAAATTTGGGAAAAAGGCAGCCCCAAATTTTAAGAAGGGGCCTAATATGGTACACGGATAGATTGAAGATAGAACAGGGAGTAGGTGTAGGGATAAAAGGGCCGAACTATACTCTAGCGAAGCCCCATGTACTAACCCCAACAATTTTTTTACTTAAGGTCCATGCAATACAACTCTGTGCACAAGAATTAATAAAGAAAAATATGGAAGGTGCACAGATTTACATATTCTCAGATGGGCAGGCAGCCATAAAGGCACTAAATGTGTATGCTTTCAACTCCAATCTTGTCTGGGAGGACGTAAATTGCCTGATGACTCTAGGAAAACACAAGATTACTATAAAGTGGATTCCCGGACATGAAGGTACTGAAAAAAATTAACAAGCTGCTGTCTAACTAAACAAAAAAGGTCCTTTCACACATGGGACCAGAACTAAGTGCACCAGGCTAAGAGATTTATATATCTCAAAATGGAAGGCGAATGAGCTCTTCACTCTCAGCAGGCAGGATTTGAGGAAAATCATAGGCCACTGCCCCTCTCAGCTATCATCTTAAAAAAATGGGCAAAGCAGAGACAGAAACATGCCGACTCTGTCAGGAGGAATCAGGGATATCAATCATGTCCTTTGTGAATGTGAAGCATTTAGAGTACAGCCTCTTCGATAGGACATTTGTCACACCAAAGGATGTCTGCAAAACGGCACCAATGGAAAAGCTTAGTCTTATTAGGAAAAAGCACACTTTTCCAAGGTATGGTTATAATTTATAAGGGTTCCACAATAGATTACTTAGGTCACATCGGAGGAAAGGATATTGTCATAATAATACAATACCCCACAACCATCTTAAAAAAAATTACAGCAAGTGATAATTTTTTATATATTATTAACACTATAAATTTTAATATTATTTAACACAAGCAAAAAATTACAAAAGTACAAGTCTCCTGTTTGGTTAGAGAGGGAAAAACACAAACATACAATTTATTCAATTGGTTCCATGCCGATTTACAAATGCTGCTTCATTTTCAACTGGCACATCTATCAGAATCAGTTCAACACATTTGAGGAAAATGGGCCATAATAAAAAATTTATTGATAATTGTGGTGAAGTTTTCTGGCCATAGAATTGTGTGAAATAAATGAGTGTTGACTGCATTCACCGCACGTTTTACACACCTACAAACGGTAGCTGTACTTATAC
This sequence comes from Cimex lectularius, assembly GCF_000648675.2. Lineage (NCBI taxonomy): Eukaryota > Metazoa > Arthropoda > Insecta > Hemiptera > Cimicidae > Cimex > Cimex lectularius. The sequence goes on from NW_019392707.1 coordinate 145,861, forward strand.
CATGCATGTGACCTATTGTGTGGTACTTGCTACCACTTTCCAGCCAATGCGATACAATGCAGACTGTTTTGCCAAAAGTGCACCCCTTTTCTCATAGGGTTTTCTACTATCCCTAATACCTTCAGCTGCTGTGCTAATAGTAGTAGTTAGTATTTTATTATGAAACAGGGCCGTGGATTGTTTTCTAGTTTCAAATGCCTTATTGAGAATCTATTGAAAATGATAATGACTCATGGCCAGAACAGGCCGTAATTTGATTAAAAATTGTTTCGATTTCTAACAAACATATCTTATCCAAAAGTATTTGTGTAGATAAGTTTACATGATTTGTTTTTAACAGTTGCATCCGATTCGGTTGTGCTCAAATAGCCGCCTTCTTTATTATAGCAAAACATATTCTTTTGTGATGAGTGACAATTTAAAACACAGCCTTGTACACGTTTTTTAAACCGATCTTAGAATCCCAGTAGGAAATTGCACCTTGCAATTCTGGAGATAATACAATTTTTTAAAAATAGCTGAAAAATATGTTTTTAACAATTTGGGGACAAATATTTTGTTTTGTCAATAACTATATTGTTACTCTTCATAACTGGTTATTACGTTCTGCCACATTAGCGAACCCAAAGTAAATGATGAATTTTTTTGGGGGGAGGGAGAAAGGACAGAAATTCCATGGACGATGGTGGAAATCGAACCCAAGACTGCAGGATCTACAAATTTAAAGTCCACTTGGCTTCCCCCCCTAACATAACTAAAAAAAGTTACGCATGTATAAAATGTTCAAGCATACACAAATATACCTTTTAAACTATCACCTGGATGGCAGCTTTTCAATTTCAAAACACCTTGAGAATTATTAAAAAAGAACAGTTAACAGTATAATTAACGTTTTAAGCTAAAAGTTTAAAGTTTTGCTAATTGTTTGCTGGTTTGGCTGGGACATACAGAATTTAATTAAAATAGGTTCAGTTTTGAACAAACTTATCCAAAGAAATTCCTGTAGATGTTTGCATTCTGGTGCTTTCCTTGGCATGACACCCCATGATGACTAAGTCAAGTCTGGGTTTCCTAGATAGCCTTACAATCCACCTGTTATTTAATAAGTTAAAAACTTCAATATCAAGGATAAACATTTTTTTAACAAGAAAATATTTATTTTGATAATATAATGTCTAGTTTTGTTGTATTTCTTAAATACCTAGGCATAACTATACAAAACGAAAGTTTACAAAACAAAAGTTTCTCTCGTATATTGGTTTGTAATTTTTCGTTTTCTGTGAACATGTTGTAAATCGGCTTTGAAATTTGTGTCATTTGAGTGGATTTTGTGAGGATTTGAAATTTGATTTTGCTATGAGTGATGAACAGGAAGCTGGACCGATTGGGCGTCCATGATCCCTTGCTAGGTTGGATTGATTCCTTTCTGTCTCTTAGATCATTTGCAGTTAGATTATGGTCTCTGAGGTGATTGAGATTGACTCTGGCATTCCCTAGGGATCTCACTCAGGTCCAATTTTGTTCTCTATGTCTTTTTAATGATGTTACCAGCTTTATTAGGAATAGTTCTGTATCTTTATTGGCTGATGTTTAATGCTGTACGTCTCAAGTTGAATTGTGCTGCCATTCAGGATGATCATAATGCATTTGTTCATTGGTGTCATTGCAACATGCGTAAGGTGAATGATGAAAAGGCAAAGTTATTTGTTTTTAAAAAAAGGAGATCTAAGGATAACATTAAACCTGTTTATTTTATTGAGGGTAAGCAGGTGGAGGAAGTCTCCAAGGTACTAGATCTCGGGGTAATTTTTAACGATCAATTCAACTTCTCTGAGCATATTGATGGTGTGATCTCTTAAGACTACTAGGAACATATTTTACTGACTCATTTCACATAACAGTTTTGTTCCAGTACTTATGTAGAAGTCATATTGTGTATGCACAAATTGTTTGTTAAGAAAAATGCTTTAATAATTATACCTGATGTCACCTGTTATATATATATAAAGCCAGTGGATAAGTTTTATATTCATGAAATTGCCATGATATGCCTTTAAAATTGGCCTACAGTTTGATTTCATTCATTTAGGTTTCATTGATAAAATTTTTGTTTCAGAAATCAGGCAAAATGCGAGAGTACAAGATAGTGGTTCTGGGAAGTGGTGGAGTCGGGAAGTCAGCACTGACTGTCCAATTTGTCCAAGGCATTTTTGTAGAAAAGTATGACCCGACTATTGAAGACAGCTACAGAAAACAAGTTGAAGTTGATGGGCAGCAGTGTATGCTTGAAATTCTTGATACTGCTGGAACTGTAAGTAACGATATATAATATAAAAGACACATAGAACTAAAGATGTCCACACTCCTGCTAACTTCTTTAATTAATTCTGATTTAAACTGAGCTTTTATTTTTTTTCTTCTGTTCTTATGGGAGTTCACAACAACAAAGATTATTCAACCTCTCAGAGTTCTGGTGTTTTCGAAAAATTTTGTAGGTCCTTGGGTTCAAATCAGGGCTGCTGAGATTTGAACCTAGGACGGACCCTAGGTTATCCACTGCACACTACAGATTTTTAGACGGCTTACGATTTAGTTGGTTGCTTATTCACCGTTGTCTTATATTAGTATGCACATTCAAGTGAACACACTTGGATAGGCTGCCTAATTCCTTTCCAACTGAAAAGTCTGTTGGCAGACTGTTTATTCAGTATGGTGTACTGTTCGGAAGTGCACATTGTCGACTACCCGGTCATTGATTAATGTGAAATTAACTTGTTAGTTTGTCCAATAGGATTTGTGTGGGGGCATCGGTTTAGGTGTTGAAACAGCGCTCCTCACTGTAAGGTATAGGTCTCTGGTTCAAATCCAACAGGCCTGCATTCAAACCCCACATACAAATTTTTTTTTAAGATAAACAATGGCACCCCGAGGGTTCAAATAACCTCATAGTTGAAATACTCTTGTAAAAAAAGACCGCATCTCATGATCTCCAAATAATCATTAATTAAAGGTCAAGTACTACACACTTTAAAAACAAGATTTGTGTTAAATATATTTTAAAATTTAATTTAATTTAAAAATTTGGTTTCTGAGTTGTATATGCCTTTCCATAAGAAGAAAACAAGATATAAAAAAAGTTAAATTCTAACTTCCTTTATTTATTCTATATGAGATACAGGTTATCATAATAGACTTTTTTTAAATCTTTTTTCAAATACCTACCTATTTTTTTTGCTGCATATCAGTTTCGAATGAAAAATGATTTTTAGTCCCTTCCAGGAAAATCACCCAAGGATTTTTTTAAATATATTTTTTAAAATAATAGTAAAGAGGTTCAGTCTTTTGGAATGGTATCTCAAAACACAATGAACCATTCACTATTTAAATTGGAATCGTAAATGTATGATCCTTTTAGCATATCCCCCCCCCTATTAACCCACACCACGCTTTTATTAAGCAAATAAAAAAACAAAAAAGCTCCAGCTTAACCATGATCCCATATTTGTATTATATTGCCTCATATTACTGAACAATGCTGTACGGTCTCTTTGGCACAAAGGTTGCTGGCATTTATAATAACTTAACCCATTTGAATCAATAGTAATAACAATAATAACTGATTTAGTTAACATTATGTAGAACCACTGGACAAAAACTGTTTAATGCAGCATTGACCTGCAACTACACATAAGAAATTGGCCAGTTATGCAATAGTATTGGACAGTGTGCGCATCACCAGCCTACCAAACAGTTTAGTTCGCCTAGTATGCACAGTTGCAACCTAATCTGTTTGAAATTGTCAAGACTAAAGCTTAGTCTGTAGTGTGCAATGGCCCTTACAGTGAGGCCCCCCCCCCAGCACAGAGTATCAATACAGGCTTAATATTTGAGTTCAAATAAATCATTATTTTAATTTAATTTAATTAATATTATCGTATTGTTTCAAGAAAAAAATAATTGTTATATTTTATTTTCTATCATTTGTTCAATGGACAAACACAAAATCTTATAATAAACCAATTACGTTGGTGAAATGAAATAATTTTCTCTTACAGATACTGAAAAAATATATACATACATATTTCTGAAGAAGTTATTAAAAGCATACTAGATTCATTTTGTATCAGTATTATGCTCCGTGCAAGTAATTAATATATGTATATATTGGGCTATTTTTTTAGATTTAAACACAATAAATAGCAGTTTTAAAACAAACAAAAATGTATTAAATTGCACATAGAGGTTATTAATTAATAAACAACAAAAATGAATATAAGGGAACCTAACATAAGATGACCTATCAATATTTATATTATATATATAAATTTGTCTTAAACGTATTATGTACTATTTGCTGTTAAATGTTGTTTCAGGAACAATTCACTGCTATGCGTGATTTATATATGAAAAATGGTCAAGGATTTGTTTTAGTTTATTCAATAACAGCACAATCCACATTTAATGATCTACAAGACTTGAGAGAACAAATTCTTAGAGTAAAGGTAAACTTAAATTTAAACAAAAGTATTTTTTGGAGGGGGTTAGTAAAAGCAAAAAGTCCTAAAAATGGTATTGTATTAACCCAAATAACAAGTACCACTTCATGTCTTGATTGTTATGCAATTCTAATTCAAAACATTCATACACCTTCTCTTGTTCAAACACACTGTTGGTAAATACTTACACAATTTGCCAGTCAAAAAAATATTATTTGTATAATAACCATTTTTGAAAAAAATTAAATTATGCTCAGAAGGAATTTAATTTTATAAGACATAAGTGATGTCCCTTACACACAGCAGATAAAGCATAACCTTAGTATACTTCCTGTTCATCTCCCTCTCAACCCTTTTCATACTTTTGAAGTTAAGTACCACATTCACAAACCCCAAATAGAAAATCCCTGGGCATGATATTACCTCACCATATTTTGAGTTTTCTTAACCACAATTATATAATGCCATCCTATGAACAACTCACTTTCCACTCATATGGAAATATTCCATTGTTATTCTCACTTCTAAACATCTCTTCTGCTCAGAACAAAGAGTATTGCTTGGGAGCATTCCTACACTTAGCACAGGCTTTTGATAGGGTCTGGCACCTGATCATGCTTCATAAACCTAAATGTTTCCAACCCTTTCCTTACTATCTTATCATTACATCCTATCTGACCAACCGCTGCTTCAGAGTGAGGTGGGTAACAACGTGTTTGTGGAAATCAGACTGATACAAGCCGGTGTCCCGTAAGGGATCATTCTTAGTCTCATCTTTTATATCATTTATACTGCTGACCTACCTATACAACTTAATATCATCATCAATCACTACTTACATGGATTTTACTGGAATTTTGTTCTCTAGAATCCTATCCAAGCTACCTCCAACATCCAGAAACACCTTGAACTTATTAAAGACGTGCAAAAAGTGCAGCAGTACAAGACTGAATTTAAAAAAACAATTAATCAGTGTGTGTTCGCACTGAAAAAACAGTCCTGCCCTCCACTGTACATCATCAATGAAGAGATAACGACTTCCATTCAAGTCACATACCTAGGACTATACCTAGTCAGCAGACTGATAATTCCCACGCAAAATTTAAGAGACAAAACTTAATAGAAGTTCAGTGCATCCAATCCTACCAATCGAAAGTCCTCAGACAAATAGTCAAAGCTCCTTACTATGTCACTAATCTCTATTCACGACGATCTCAACACTCCTTTGATTAACAGACTGATCTCAATCCCTTTCTATACATTCCCATCCCAAGAACCCGCCACGTCGCCTTATTCAACGATGACCTCGAGACCTCCTTGTCCCTTAATCCTCAGACTGAGTGCCAGCATTGGCTGGATTCTCATGGCATTTCTCCTCCTCCAGGTGTAGTACTGACCTTAGTGTTAGCGCTGTGACTATGTGAAAACATGTTTTGTAATCACATTTGTAATATGTACAGAGTATGGTCAAATAAAATAATAAAAAAATTACAAGAACATATTCCTGAGCTAGCATAATGTAATGATGTTAGATCAAAGTCCTAAGTATGGAAATGATTTTTTAACTTTCATAAAGTTTTTAAATAAATATTTATAAATTTGAAGAATTCAAGAAGAAAAAACTTCAAAATATTTGCCAAAATTATAAAGTGTAATAAAGCGTTCTTTATTAACTGCTTTTAAGTGTAATAGTAATAATAAATGATTTCATTACAATATCACTGTTTTTTATTTAATTTTTTTATCACAGTATATAAAATGTTAATCTTTTATTTTAAAAATATATACATATATTACAATTAATTAAGGTTTTTAGTTAAAATAAAAAAGTCAATGGCACGAGTGGGATTCGAACCCACGACCTTCGGCTACATACGCTGCTGCTCTACCATTTGAGCTATCGTGACCTCGATCCACTTGGACACCAACTTCCCATCTCAACCGCACCTTTTGAATTTTCCCTCCTTTTTGCCATTTTTCATCGTGGGTTCGAATCCCGCTCGTGCCATTGACTTTTTTTATCTCAACTAAAAACCTTAATTAATTGTAATATATTAATTGGTCAAGCGGGCCACGAAATTAGTGAATTTAATATATACATATATCTAAAAATTTTGTGTTTTGTTAATTGGTATTTCACAAATAACAATTAGTTATTTGCATAGGTGTAAAATTTATGCAAAATGAAAACAAGTGAATGACAAAGTGATAGCCCAAGGTTAACTGCTAATTTGTTATTAGTGAATTTATTATGTTTTAAAATAAACTTTTTTCAACTATTGAACAGCTAAAACTGTAACAAATGTTTATAGTTTCAGTTATGTATTTAGATTCCAGTATTACACAATTTCTCAATATCTTTTTGGAATTTTATTTCATTGTGTTAACACTTACCATGATTTTTTTAAGTTTCGACTGGACACAAACACAAACAAACCCCAAAAAATTTTTGTTGTGGAAATTCAATGGACTTTTAATTTAAAATATAAACTATTTTCCTGTAGGTTGAAGTATGATTTTTTTTCCTTTTAGGATACAGATGATGTACCCATGGTGCTAGTTGGTAACAAATGTGATTTGGAAGACGAAAGAGTTGTTGGGAAAGAGCAAGGAGCTAACTTAGCCCGCCAATTTAATTGTGCTTTTATGGAAACATCAGCAAAGGCAAAAATTAATGTAATTGATGTAAGTATCCTTGTCTATCGACAATTAATGTTCACAAAGGATATTTAGTTAATTCAGAACCGATTAAAAAAAAAAGTATTCAAGGCACTAGGTAAAAAATCATATACATATATTTAGATTATATACACTGCCATCATAGTAAGCAAGAGTAAAAAGGATGTGAGATTGAAGAGTAACCATCAGTCTTAAAGTTCAGAAGTAGCTTAAATTTACTGTTGAACTAAATATATTAGGTGTTTCAAAAATTTAAAATAATTTATTATAGTAATGGAAAATGAAGCAATATATGATGACAAGATTTCCAAGATTGAATCCACAGAACTTATTGTTAGTAGTGATAGTGAGAAAGGAAGTGACATAGTAACGCAATTTACGTGGAGAAATAAAACGCGGATAATATATGATAGTAAATCTAGCGAAAGTAACTACGATACAGATAATCGGTGGAGAAAACATGATCCAAAAAGAAACTTAGAAATGTTTGCGGGTAATTCAGCAACAGCACATGTTTACAATATTGATATTTCAAAATGTAATTTATATTTTTTTATCTTCATCCTTACGATACATGTTTGTGACGACCAGCTTCAGATTTCATTATTTTTGCGGGTACTCAGTATTGGAAGGTTGCGAATGTGTCAACTTTCACAGATCTCTCAAAACCCACCTGAATTTAGTGGCATAATTTAATTTGTTTCATCCAACACTTAAAAAAATAACAAATAAAAATAATGTTTTATTTTCAATGTTTTTATTTTTCAGTGTTATTACTATTAATTTTACATTTTTAATTCTTTTCACATATATTGTGTCAAATTTCTCCTTGTCATGTAGCCTTAAAAAAATAATACTTTAACATTAACTTTTGTGTATTTCAGATATTCTATGACCTTGTTCGACAAATAAACAAGAAGTCCCCTGAAAAGAAACAAAAGCAGAAAAAGAAGTCACCATGTGTTCTTGTTTAAACCTTTGATAAAAGAAAATTAATAATTGAAAGCTCTTTACAATTGTCTTAGCTCGTGTATAGACTTGAGAGTTTTTTTCCAATAAATTTAAATTATCACAACATGTTATTTAAAATATTAGATATTTTTTTATTCAAAGTTTAACTTCTTTATTAAAGCTTACAATTATTTTGGACATATATTCTTATGATAAATTAATTCATTATTACATTATTTAAACCATATGTTTTCACAGATTGGTTCAAGTCATAGTTTTTTGTTGGCATGTTTTCTTATATTTTTCCCTTTTAACTATTATATAATAATTATTCTGACCAAGTTTTAGAACAATTTTATTGTTATTTTATGGAGTTCACAAATTGCCAAATTAGCAAGTCACATTGAGGGTTGAATAAAAGAAATTTATATCTATATACTAAAAAGGTTATGTTTGTGAGCTTTATCTATTTATTCTTTTATATATAAACCATTAACAAATTGAAAATTGCTTTTTTCCTGCAGTGGTAATAATGGCAAAGTTTGTTTTAACTTCACTTAAATAATTTGCAAATAAGCGAGGTATTTGACCAAGTATTAATTTAAATTAATTAGTTAATTAGATTAATTCCAAAATTCTGTGTTTACAAAGTTAATGAAATGTTAATTGTCATTATTGTATTTTTTTACTTTTCTTTTTTATAAGCTTGCAATTTTTATTATATTATTTTTTAGCTGTTATTTTCATGCTCCAAAGTTGAATTGTACAAATAAAAATAATATAACAAAGTAACCATTATAAATAAAAAATACATTTAATCAATGAATATTAGCAAATACAAGAGAAAGGGGAATAACTAGTAAACCGTTAAAAATATGTAATACTAAAACAAATGCAGATAATTTAAATCTTTATCCTTTTGATTGTTGAGTTAGCTCTGTTATGGTAATTCTGTGTATTTCATTTGTGTAAATAAAAATTATGTGTTAAATAATTGTGTCAGTTTAATGTTGTAATAATGTAAGACCAGATTTGATTAACATCAATTGAATTATTCTTCCAAGACGCTTATATTCTTAAAAATCAATATTCTATAATTTTTCAAAAACTTTTATAGTCCTTGAAATATGTTAAATGTGTATCACTGCCATTTAGAAACATATATTTTCTTTGTAGAATAAAATATCTCTTCAGAAATTATTAGTGTTCTGAACAGATGATGTGCAAGATTTTTTACCTGATGCATTTGTTGTTTCTATAAAGTAATGATTTTTTTCCTAACATTATATCTGAAACTGAAGAAAATATATCAACAAAAAGTATATATTAGTTCTCTTTGTGAAAAACTAGACCAAGTAAAAATAAAACTGTACAAATATACAATAAATTTAATATCCAAATTAAATGTTGTTTGTAGTTCATGGTGGACTCTTGATACAAAGTACATTCAAACAAAGGACCAAGGGATATTTTGCCTTTATTTATGTTTAATATTATAATTTGAACAAATACCGATACAAAACAGGCAGAACAAGGACTTGAATAAATTTAAAAAAGTGCACAACTTGAGTTAATTCAGCACTAGAATGAATAATAAACTTATAAACAAATAATGCGAATGAATATTAAAAGTTGTATAGTAATCTAATATTACCCTCCATTGCTCAAGAAACGACTACCCTGTGATGAATCAATGATAGATTTTAAATTGTTTGATGCAAACGATTTTTGTTAAATCAACCTTTTCTTACGAGTAAGGGTTTTTCTTTTGTGCAAAATTAGCCACCCTTTTTCTTAAAATATATTCTCAGTTGTGATTTTTATAAGCATATAATTATAGTCACTATTAAATGATGTTAGTAAGTTACAGAATTATCAATGTTTCTTTTCTGTTTTCTTACTTTTATATTATTCAGAATTATGTTCATAAAAAGTGATACTATACTTCTATTATATATACCAAAGTTAATATTCATAAATTATTATAAATAAATTCTTCCTTTTTAGTTTTATTCACAAGTTGTATTTTATTTCAACATTCACATTACCAATTTATCTTTATGTTTAATGGCTGAAATCATGTCAAATTTAATAATCCATTTGTACCGAGTAATTATATAAATGATTATTAACAAAAACAAATTGGAATTTCTTTGTCTTGTCGATAAGATATGCGCAAGCAGCTTGTTTTTTTCTGTTTTGTGCTATAGTTTTAGGTGCTCTCTTCGAACTTCTGTAACATGCTTATGACAGAAATCTATACATTGACTTCCCGAGTGTTAATAAATTTGGGTTATAAGCTTTTATTTGTTTAATGTTTAAATATAATCGATTAACAGTGCTCTTTCGAGTTAAAATCCAAATAAAAGAGTTTTAAGTTGTCCTACTTATTTTGCAATATGTTGTATTTAATTAAATTAATTAATTATTTAATTTTAATTTAATCTTATAATTGATTACACTTTGACCACATTGTAGTTAAATTTGTGCAATATATCAAATTCATTACGTATAAGTAGTGAACAATTCCAGTCCAATGGTGTGTAGTTTAAGGAAAATATATAGCTGATAGCCATCGGCTTAAAATTGAAATGCATTTATTCTCATAGAGTTGGGTTATGGTTCACAATTGTTCGTGTATGATTTCAAGATGTGTGCTCTGATATAGGAAAATGTATGCATAACTTGAATTATGTACATATACAGAGTTATTTCCTTTTGAACAGAAAGCTGCTATTATTATTAGCCCGAGCAAAAAGAAATGACTAGGGACCAGATTAATATATGAAATAAAATATACACGTACGTATTTATTTATTTTTTAACAATTATTCAAGTAAAAAAGATGTAAAATAAAAGACATCTAGTTATGCATTTTTTAAAAAGGATTTAATAATTTACACATGTTAATTGACTAATGTGTAAAAAATAATTAAGGAATTATACAAGTGTAATTATATTATGTATTTGAAAAATGTGAAAAAGAGGTAAAATAAAAATGTAATACTTCGTACTTCAGTAATGTACATTTTCAAATTCTTGAAATTTTTGTTTATGTCGACATTTTTAGTTCTCTAAATCCCTTCTTAGGTTTGTGCTATTTTTTTTTTAAATTTTTAATAATGTTTATTTTCATTAAACATGGAGAAAAATATTTAAATTAAAGTAAAACAAAATACGGTTTGGTTTATTTACATCTAAATAGTATGAAACATAAAATAAAATTTCAGAAATGGAGTCTAAGGCTCAGTAAAAAATATGTTGATACATATAAATCCTGTCCCTAGAAATTATATTTGAAGTGCAATTTTTAAAATAGCGGCATTCGTGTCAATGTTTCTCCGACGTAAATTAGCATTATGAAAAAATGTGAGTTACTATTGTACCATATATAAATATGTATGCATAAATGGTATTCGATAAGTAATAATCCTTGTTCATTCTTTGTAATTGTAGACAGTTTTTAGTCTAACACTTGTTACAAGTTGAAAGAAATTATCGGCCATTGGTGCTTGTTAAGAACGACATTATATTTTTCATTGGAAACAAAAGCTTGTAACCCATGTCCCATACATTACTGTTGAAAAACTAAACATTTCTTTGAAAAAAATAAATACAGTGTAAAATAATTGTGCAATATGTATATAATACATATACATACGTATATAATATATATATATACATATGTAAGTGTTATACATTAATTATTATTTGGTTACACTATAATTAACACATTTAATCTTTAATTTTGTATCCTTCTTGTTGTAAATTAACTTTGTATAATCACGTAACAGGAGTATTTTTGGATGATCGCACATACAATTATTATTATATGTATATATTATAACATGAATTGTGTGTATATATTATAAATATATGAAAGTGACACAGTATGTGTGAGGGTGATGTGTGCACAATGATAAATTGTAATAGTGAGACTGTAAATAATTGAAACTGTAAATTGTTTCAAGTATCAAAATACTGAAAGCGTACTGAATTTTCTGTTTAGTATTTCTTTTTATATGCACTTCAGGTAAAAAACAACAAGCATGGCTAGTTAATGGCTAAAGTACTATCACAAATATTTCTGAAAGGGGTATAAAACATATTGTGTAGACAATCTATTTCCCTCGGCTGCACTGTAAACCTTTAAAATGTTACATTGAATATGATGAACGTGTGTAATGTGAAAAATATATTGTTAATTAAAAAAAACTTTTTGTTTTAAATATCACTCCTTGCTTTTTTTGGTTTTATCATTATGTATGTTTTATTGTTCTTTAAGCATTGACCCAAATCTTTCAAAGTTATAAATTGTCTTAAGAAGGGACCATTTGTTGTTGTCAATAGTCAACGTTGAAAAAGGGTTTTCCCTCATCCTATCATCTAAATAAATTATATTGACATGAAAGAACATGATTGATATGTTCAAAAATAATTTTAATATTATACAAACTATCACGTATCATTTGTCAAGTTAATTTTAGGATTTTAATGTCCAGAATAATTTATTTTCCGCATTCCATTAATTCTGTACACTATACTGTATGAATAAAGAAAATGTGCTAAAAAAGTGAAAATTGGCCGACTACATATGTATAATTTTTAATTGTATTTCATTTAAAAAAATCACGAATGCAAAATTAAAGGTGATGAATCGACTTACATATGAAATTTTCTATCTTGGGTATATTTATATTTATTATAGTGCGTATTGTAGATATGCAATACTTTAAAAGAATATATTTACAAGGATTGTATATTTGGTCTTATTGATTATTCATATCCTATTTTGTTTGTTTTGTTTCTTTATATATATCTTAAAACTGACAGTCAAACAGACATATCTTAAAAACAATGTGGAAATATCTGATAATAAAATATATTGGTATACTTACCATTGTTTTTTTAAGTGCGGTTTTCTTGTTCTAATTGTTTCTAATCAATGTGTCTTGGTGTATATATATATATATATATATNACTTGGGTTATTAGTTTGCTAACTGAAATGGCCAAATCAAAGTGTAATTCATATATCATTTGTATAATTGTATGCAAAGGGACATGACATAATTTAAAAAAAATCAAAACTTTTATACCCACATTAAATGGGCCTCCTCACTCAATGAAAAATATAGATTATCTTAGTAATATATAGCAAATGAGTAAATGGAAGCAGTTGTACGCAAAGCATTACAATATTACAAGGTTTATAGAAATGTCAGGGAAAAGGAGAAAAGTGATCTTAAAGATGTTTTCTGGCCTCGGGATTCAGGATTGGGCTCAAAAAAGACAGATGTTATATATACCATAGCCTGCCAGTGGCTTTTTTCTTTTCTTTTTTTAATGTTTATTTATTTTTTATTGTATGTTAAAAATCATGAGATTGCTACATTGCAGGCATTTTAGACAGTAGGTTAGCTAGAAATTAAAAATGATTTTTTGTATTGGATTTTTTAAAAATATTTACATGTAAAAATGCCTGATGAGGGGACTAGAATAAAACTGGGACCCCAAAATGCATTAGCAAATAAAAACAAAAAAACAAGAATTGAAAATACATTTATTTGTTATTGGGTTTTTAAATTTGTTACTTTGAATATTGTACATTAATATATTGGTGTTGCAAAAAAAAAAAAAAAAAAGAGGAAAAGTAGAGAAAGGAAAGGATAGACGTAGATATGAATAGAAGGAACCGACAAGTTAAAATTAATATAAAATTATTGCGCCATAAACTCTTCAGGCTTATCAAGTATAAGGGCAGTATCATCTGTAAAACAAAAAGCTGTAGACTTTAGGGGAAATTTAAATAAGTCATTTATGTATAGTAAGAAAAGAATAGCGCCTAAAATTATACCTTGTGGAACACTTTTAATGTTAACTTATTACACACTTAACTTTTCATATTAAATTATTTCTATGAAAATCATTTATTTGAACAAATATTGTTGTCGGTCATTAATGTAAGATTTAAGAAGATCTAAAGGTAATCCCTTTGTCATACTTCTGTAATTTTTCTAACTGTACATTGTGATATATACCAGTGATCCCCCTATGTGTGCTGCGGCTCCCCAGGGCGTCATGGCTGTACTAAAGGGCACTTTTACAAATTTTCCATAAAAAAATATTATTTTTCTATTTATAAAAAATTCTATTCTATTCTAATTATAAAAAACCCTAAAAACTAAACCCCCTTTATAAAAACCCTATAAACTAAGACCCTGGTGGACATCCAAACTCAATATGGATGTTAATGAGACAGCTGCAATTGTGTATTTTATATTATTGTTAAAAAAAAGTAAGAAAAATTAAGAGAACTAAGATATGCTAAAAATTTGCTGTATAGGTACTGTGATATGTTGTTTAATGGAAATAAGTACTGAGTTAAATATGCTATCTTTTCCTTTCAATTTGCAGATCCTGAAGGAGTTTATGGCACAATAATTTTATATTAATTTTAACTTGTAGTTTTCTTCTGTTCTTATCTACATCTATCATTTCCTTTCTCCTCTCTCCTCTTTAATTTCAAGTTGCCTTTCGATCATCCCTTTCCCAAATGACACACATTGTTGCTGGCCATTCTCAAGGCTCTATCCTTGGACCCAGCCTATTCCTTGCAAAGGAGACAATATCTCTCCTTGGGGTAATCCTTTCCTCACTATTCTTGGGCCAAAATGTTTGTTCATTATTTTGACATAAATCAATCTTTTGGAGACTAGAGATGTTATACTGTTAATGTTTCTGGCCGGCATTACTATCTTCCAATTTTTCTTTTAGGACGTCTGTAAGCACATTATCAAATGCTCCTGTATTATCATCAAGAAACAGAGGTACTCTTGACTTTGGTCAGAAAATCCTAGCTGAATATCCATTACTACCGATGCCAGGTTGAGAATAGTGGAACGTTCTTTCCTGAATCCAAATTGTGATTCTGAGTTTATTTTTGATCATCCATTTCCCAACTGACAGACATTGTTACCTGTGGTTCTCAAGGCTCTATCCTTGGACCCATCCTATTCCTTTCATATTTCAACAAAATACCTTGCACTAAGAACGTAAAAATAGCTCTTTACGCTGATGATATCTCACTCTACTCGTTTTCTTGGAGGATGGTACAATATTGAACAGGTTAGACAACACAATGGACAGTTGGAAAATTAAAAGTAATCATAGTAAAATAAAGGCAATAGTTTTCAGCAAGCATAGACCATTGCTATATAAAAAGATCCAAATTGAATGTGTAACTGTGTCATGGTCTGAGTTTATATGTACATATATAAACAAATACATTTATTTTTCTTGTAAAAGTGTTTTTTCTCTCTTTGTTCTTTCATGCTTATTTCATTTATTAAAACAATCAAAAACTCAATATAATAATGAAACATTCCTGATGAAAAATAATTACAAAAACGATTAAACCTCATTTACAATGAAAAATAATTACAAAAACGATTAAACCTCATTTACAATGAAAAATAATTACAAAAACGATTAAACCTCATTTACAATGAAAAATAATTACAAAAATGTAAGGTTTTATAATAATGGTGATTGTGCAAGACAGAAACTGTTTCTCTTGTAAAATGAGCTTTATTTTGACAAGACTTATATAAATTGCTTTGTTTTAATATAAAACTATTCATTGTAAATATTTAAGCTAATTATTATAGGTAATTATGTTAATATATAACAAATGTACACAACCAGTTTTGAAATGATTGTAAATACATGTTCTTTTTTTTAAACTTGAGTTATTAGTTTGCTAACTGAAATGGTCAAATCAAAGTGTAATTCATATATTATTTGTATAATTGTTTGCAAAGGGACATGACATAATTTGGAAAAAAAAATTAAAAACAGATAACTTTACTTTCACAAACAAAATAAAAAATCTGTGTTGTTTTTGCTCTTATTGCCACACATTTACCCATTACAACCTGGAAACCAGACTTAATATTTACTACAGAGCATGTCGAACCACATGATTCACACTGAAGGAAAAACAGACTAGTGTCTTTTTGAAGGTTAGTATTGGGTGAGCGACATGTATGACATGTCACATATTCTTTAATATATCACCTTAACACATTTTCTATTTGCTTTTGTTGAAATCTGTTTTTAATAATCAGTTGACTGTTTGCCGGTTCCAAGCTCAGACAAGAGAAAATTGACTAAATGTTTTGGAGTTCTATGCAATGCTTTGCAAATTTCAGTAAAGTTGGCAAACGAATACTTGCTAAAAAGGGAGCCTTGGAACAAAACCACTTTAAAGAAAAATTGGAAAGTGGTAACTAAAGAACAAATTCTGACAGTGTAAACTAGGCGTAAGACAATGAAAAATATACTCGCCAAAACAACCTAATGTGGTAAAGAGGCAATCCTACTCAACAGAAAGGAATATTATAATATATAGGGCATTCTTCAATAAAATAACACTTAAAAATAGGAGTATCAACAGATGACCAATTTATTAATTATCAATTTATTAATTTGAAAAGAGATGGAAACAACAGAACATATGCAACTGCCCCGGAAAAGGTTATGGTACAAAGGGAACCCATTCTAGAGCAATTTTGGTACTGTACCCCTGAGAAGAATTCTGTACTTCACAAAACAAACAAAAAACTTCACGGAAATCCATTATTAGAAATTGACCGGAAAAATTGGGACCGAATAAAAAAAAATTGTAATAACATAGAATAAAAAAGAAAAATATCATATTTTACTGTTTACTTTTTTATTGGTAGTTCATGGTTTTAATTTTGCATTAAAAAATAAATAAATAAAATAATTTTAAAAAAATCAAAACTTTTATACCCACATTAAATGGGCCTCCTCACTCAATGAAAAATATAGATTATCTTAGTAGCTTTTACTGTAGTATGACTAAGCCTCAACTATAACGCACTACCATTATTTTTTTCGGGTTGATGAAAGCTCCCTCTACAGAAAACCAAGTCAGCACTTACCTTTTTTTTCTTTTTTGAGTAACTCTTGATTAGTCTTCAATTCCAAAAATACACCATCACTGAAGAACAATAATACTTCATACATGTGAATCTAAAATGTCATAGTGAAAAAAAATTGATCAGGATATATAAACAAAATGTAATTTTTTTATATTCAAATCCAATTAATATATTCATTTACTAAAAAATACATCAGTAATACAAGTTTCGTCATTCTTCTATGAAGAATTTAACCTATGTATCTATTTTAATCTACAATATATTGTTGCCGTTTCCAACTGGAAATGTTGCTCTTAAAGATGAGATTCAAAATTACACATTCCAATACATGAGGTAAACATAAAAGTAATACAATCAATGGACATACATAATTACAAAAATTGTAGTTATGCATGTATATAAAATACTTAAATGTAATAAAAAAATATTTAAATATCTTATCCAAAAATTTTGCTCCCTTTGGCAATTATTTCAAGGCCTAACCAAAAACTTGAAATCAAGCAGATTTAGGATTTTTAAAGAAAATAAAAACAAAAATATTTAAATTATATTTATAGTAATTCAAGAGGGGCATAGTGTGAAGGTGTGTGTATGTTTGTGTGATATGTTTCTCTCTCAAAAAATAAAACTGAATAAAAATATCCTAAATTAAAGGAACTTATATAATAAATATATAATCACAATTTTTGGAATTATTGCATACCTTAGTTGCAAATAAACATTTAGGAAAGAAAGTAATATTACATTGACTAAGTGTATATGACAAATTGTAATAATTTGTACAATGATATTAAAATTAAATAATGTGCAATTTTCTTCGTACATTAAAATGGAAAAGAAAGATTATTGTTTTCTAATTAAAATTATTGTTTTTTGTTGTTTTGATTCAATAACACTCCATGTCCAATTTATACTGTCTTTATCAAACATGTATTTACACTTCTGTTTTTATCCAAATATTACTGAAAACATTATAATTATAATAATGAACATTTACATGGGCAACTAGTTGTAAACAAATAGAACAAACTACATATAATTTTAGGCACAATCTGAATCTTAAAATACCCAAATATCCCTAATATTATAGCAAATAGCTGTTTTTATCAATTCTGGGAGACTAATTTCTAAAACCAGTAATTTTTTTTAAATATTTGAAACATTTTTATTGCACCACAAGTACAAAATAAAATTGTCCAATGCCTTTTATCCATTTTTATTTATTTGTGAAAGCATTTCTCACTTGTATTTTGTGCTTTATAGAAACAGACAACTGTTTTTCCTTTGTGTGAGTATGTGACATTTTAATTTAATAATTAATACACAAGCAAAGAAATTTTTATTTTTCTTTCTTTAAACATTTTTATCATTCTATAAAGGTGTTCATTCACACAAAAATATGTCTCTTAAAAAGTTCTATATCAATTTTGTTTATATCAGGTAAAATAATTACAAATTTCAGGCACTACGAGCTGATTTCTAAATAAAATGAAACAGAAACAATTAGAATTACAATTATAAAAGTAATGTCTTCTATTATCAAACACATGTGCCCATTCAACAAACTGAATTTTTATGTATTAAATATATAGACATTTTACTCTCTTCTCAACAATTGCCCTTTAATTATTAATTGCCTGTTCGTCATTTATTTCACAAATACTAAACGAACTAATGCTATCTTAAATGATTATTAGTATTATTTTGTCTTTGATCCCTCATGCATTACTGAATGAAACAATATAATTAACGGGCTTTATTTAAATTTTAATTGTCAATGATTCTTTGTTTTGATTTCCTTTTTTCCCAATACACACATACAATATGTATATGTTATATGTATGTATATATTTGTGTATTTGTGTATATGTATACACACGCTTAATCTCTTATTCTTTATTTACAATTATTTAAGAATATTTCATTTCTAATAGACAACAAGAAACAGCAAATTGATTAAATTGGATGTTATTTCATTTTATTACACACTTTTGTGTTGCAGTAAATTTTTAACTACCAATAAATTATAAAATTAATTATTCACAGTAACATCATCACACAATAACAAATTTGGAAAAAAATATGATTGATAATATATACTATAAAGCAATAGTGTCTCAACTCCACACATAGTGACTATAAGGCATATTTACAGAAAACAAAACAACAAAAAGACTGCATATGTTTACACAATTTTTACTACATTATAGTCTGTTCATATAATAGAATTATTTACATTAGCTATATTTTGTACTTTTGTACATTTTATAAGAATTAAATATTNTTCTTCTTTTCTTTTTTTAATAGAAATGTACATTGTTATTTTTATTTATATCATGGCAAAACTACATTACAAATACTTTATTTTATAAACTCTTTAAAAAGAGATTTAATCTTTTTTTACATAACATAAACTTTGTATAAACCTCTTCATGCCAAGTTCTTTGATTTTAGGTTGTCTGCTTGTTACAGAAGAATCATCTCACAATAGTGAAAAAAGAAAAGAGAGGGCAATACAATGTAAATATAAAAGCAAACAAAGTTTAGCTTATTTTGTGCACTCCCTTGAATTAGCATAGAAATTTACATCTATTAGTGAACCGGACGAAGAGCACAATGGCTCACAGAACATTGATTTACGGTAATACAAATGAATTTCTATAATGTAAATGAAACATGTAAATATTTTCTAAATCATTTATAATAGCTGTACATACTTCTTTATTGAATGTGATTGTCTTTTCACAAACAGATTATACAGATAAATACTTGTATATTTGCTATGTTTTATTGTTTCACATGAAATGCTATCTTAATTACGATTTTTACTATAACTAAAACCTCATTTTTGAACAGAAAACCTGTATAAAGATTGAACTACACAACTAATTGGATTATGAATTTGCAGATATAGAAAAAAATAATTCAGTTGATATTTTTTATTAACTGATATAAATTTCTCGTAATTCATAGATGCAACATTCGACAAAACTTTACTAAAAGTACTACTAACATTAAATTTTCGAAAGTCCAAGGATTAAAGCTAGTACAAGACCGCACTTTCATCTGAAAACTTTTTAAGGATCAATATTTCATATAAGTGAAAAGGAATGGACGATTAAACAATGTCACTAATTGCACTGTCACAATGTCACAAATGGAATCATCACCTAGAAGGTTTTTGTCAATATTCAATGCAAAACTAACAAAAAAATAATAAAATTGATCATATATATATCAATAATAATATTAATAAGAATCATAATAATAAATAATACAGATAAGCACAAGTGTATACTACTTTATCCTGCAAATCAACAATTCATTGATTGAATGTTTACGATTTTACAAATGCTTAAGACATTTATTTTAAACAAACAAACTTGACACTGAACAAGTTGCAAAAGTGTGAATTATAAATTCCTGAGATATCTACATGCAACATATTAATTTAATGTATTTTTACATATAATTTAGATTGTAGGATTTTTATCATTGGGCTAACAGGTATGTTGAAAATTTCATTAACAATATTTTGTTTCTCAATTTACACTAATTAACAGCATATAAATACATGTGCTCTCAATCAACTATTCTTAATTTATCCATTTATATCATGCATACCAATCAATCTTTACAAATTAAATATTATATATATATATTATTTACAAGGTAATGTTTTATTTACAATTTCAGTTAAAGCATATCATTTTTCCTTGATGCCACAGACTCTTTTCCTAACAATATGAATTGTTACATTTAAAATGTTAATGTCCCATTTCTATAAAAGAACAAATCACATATTTGATACATTTTTAAATTTGGTTGGAGTCAATATATCAATGATAATTTCTACAACTTCTTGTTCTTGATTAGTTTTCTTTGTGAATTACCAGTGTTTCTTCAAAAGCTTTTATTTGTAATATTTTGTAAATAGGTAAAAAGTGCTTCAACACCAAGTAAATCCTTGTTAATGAGTAGTTTCCCGATTCTGACCCATGATAAAATCCTCAAAATTTTAATGGTGAAAATAATTCATTACTTTAAATTAAAAAAAAAAGCGTAATAATTTATGATGCAACTAAGAGAAATAAATACGCTTGTTTCTCATACAAAAATTAAATAAAGGAAAAAGTGTAAAATATGAATAGCATTGTGATATTCATCAACCCAGTAGGTGGTAACTTTAAAAAAATATTACGCATGATTCTTAAAAAGTACTTTTTACTAACTTAATCCATTTTTCAAAACTTATCAACTTTTATAAAAGATATGCTAAAAAAATAGATTAAAAATAAAAGTATATTTAAAATAAATAATAAAAATATATATGTGATGGTGTTTGTGATGAGGATACTAGGGTTTGTGTCCCCCCCCCCAAAAAAAAATATATATATAAATTCATTTTTTACATAGTAAAAACCTTCTTTGGCAAATTATCATTGGAATGTTAAAACTCGAATTCGAATCAAGACTAGTGGAAATTGTTTTTTGTTATGGTGAAACCCTTGACTTTAGGCATATTAACAACATTTTTTTTTTTGACTAGAACAAAAACTTTAACAATAAATAAATTAATTCATTTCTTTTTTTGACTAGATATCTCTATGACATTTCCTTAAGACTAGATACAATATTGAAGGAATGTTTTAATATCACTTTACGTTTTAACTGATTAAAATAAACATACATCTTTAAGAATGTAACACAGAACATTTGGAGTCTGTTTTGATAAAAGCTACATAAATTAAATATAAAATTTAAATTAAAAAATTATATATTCCATGACTGTCCGAAAACAATATCTACTGAAGATATTAATGTAGTATATTTTTACTTAAAAAATCAGTAATAAATAAATAACTCTGTCGATTAATAATCGTTGTTTTGCAAAAATGAATAATAATCTTTGGTTTTAAAATGAAACAATAAAATTGTAGAACTTCTACACTTTCTCAACAGCATACACTGCTCAAAATAATTATATTTTTCATTCATAAATTAGAAAAAGGTGGCTGTAAATAATAAAATATGGCACCTCAAATGCTAAAAAAATCATTAAATAAATAAAAAAGTTTCAAGATATTGCTTTGAGCACTGCATTTTGTTGTCACAATTATGAAGTATGATTCTGATTTTTTTTCAATAGTAATTTTTAGTGTTAGGACACTTGTTTTATATAAGTACATTGGCAATGGAGTACTTTAAAGCTTCATCTCCCAAAGGTGCTATTGTCTTAATGCAAGGCACAACTATTTCCTCTACCCAATCATACACAGTTCTTCATATATTTAATTGTACATTATAAATAAGAATATCTAAATTTTTGTCCATTTTATACAAATGTGCGAGTTCAGTTGTACTAATTTCATAAGTATATCCACTTAAGGAAAGGGTGAGCGTTATTCGAATAACATTCATTCTTTTATCAATGATTACAGCAAAACCGACACTCTACCAGACTAGATAAACCGCTTATCCCACAGTAACTAGACAAAATAAAATAATTGTCTGTTACCAAATAACATCACATCTTTGTTTACTAAGTTCTGAAACAATTAGAATGTTAGAATCTGAAGAAGTGAAAACTTTAAAAAATATATCAAACAATATTTATTATAATAGTAGTTATTAATTATTATGCTTTGTAATATAGAATATTCATAGAACAGTAACCAGGGTATATATGTTGTCACTGATTTTTTTTTTAAACTTTTGGCAAAATATGGGTTCATTGTACCCAGTGGACGGAATGTTAGATATTTCCATATGAATCTCCTTTGCACTATTGAAACAAGTACGGCCCGATATTTCTATATGATATTGTATACAAGAACTGTGCAGATCGTACTTGAGAAATAGGGTGCCAACAGTCTGTGCAGTGAAGACATGGTAAGCTCATAGAAAGACGAGATGTTGTACTGGAAATGGACTATGTCACAAGAGGTCTTGCTGGCCAATGTTGTCACTAGGTGACTGGATGTTCCCAGATGGTTTTGTTTCAGTCTCGTCTTTCCACTTATCCATTGATCGTCTTCTTGCATTCATGAAAAAATTGCCAACTGTTGTTGGTTCTAGTCCGAGTTGTCTTGCGATGGTCACCTGCATCTCTTTTGAAGGCCTTTTCGTTTCCTAGAAAGAAGATAACAATTTAAATCAAGATGTAAAAATATTGTCCCAATTTTATCTGCCTAAGTTGGAATTATGTTATACAATTAGCAACAATGGCTTAGTTTTGAAGTACATCAGAAGGTTCCTCTGGCTCAACAGCAACAGCCAGCTCGTATCCTTTTCACCATTAAATATTACTAATGTCCTGATACAGAAACACCCATCCATCATCAATCTTATCTATAGACACAGTTGCTTTGTGGTTAATGGTCTTATTAAAATTCTCTTTTTCCATTACATGCCAAAAGTACATCAAGATACAAAAATTAATAATCATCTTTAACATATGTAAAAGATAAAACTATTTTACAAGTTAACTGTTTGATAACCAAAATCAGGATTAGGTGGATAGAATCAAAACACTAAAACTAAACTAAACTGTAAACTAAAAATAGCAATTGCATATTATAAATAAATATTTTTCAAATTTTTGTTTAATTTTAAAACTATTGTGTTACACAATTGAAGAAAGTATAGATTTGTTATAAGTGAAAACAATTTTCTTTGAATCATGTTATCTTCATCAAGGGGAAATGATTAGTATAAAAAGGGACGGGTTGCTGTATATATTTACTCTCATGAATTTTCATGCTAACAGTATGGAAATAACTGGGTAGATGCAGATGTTTAAAACCCCTGACTTCTTGTAAAATTAATTGTCTGTCTACAAAGGTTTCTTGTAAAATTGGCAATTTAATTGAAATCACTCCCCCCTCCATCTGTCTAAGCAATTAGAAGGAAAAAATTGAAAGGCAACGTTAAATTATAGAAATGTATGGTGATTAGTGACTGTTAGTCGATAATTATTCAGATATTGTGAGATGCGGTCTGGTGTGATGTAGGTTTCATAAAAACATTTTCTTTATCGTTCCAACGACTGGCACTTTCAACACGACACGCAAGAATGGCACAATTACACAGAAGACAAACACTTTGAGCCCTGAAGATGATCTCAATAAAGATCGAAACATTGGCACGATAAAGAAAATGTTTTTCTGAAACCTACATCACACCAGACCGCATCTCACGATTTCTGAATAGTTAAATTATAGTTTAAAAGTAATGAAGTTTAACTGAGCACTGAATTATTTCCATTAATTAGTTAGATGTTTACTTAGTTACTATTTAACTGTTAATACTCTTACATCTATATATTTTTTGTTTAAAATGTAAAATTTGTCTGATGATCATGGCAAGGGATCAGGTAATATTACCTTAAAAATAGCCTGCAGGGTACGTCGCTGAAGGTCTGTGAAAACTAAACGTGGTTTCTTGGGAGCAGATGTATGGTCTGAGTGGATCGTTGATTCGTCTTTCCGTTTGCAAGCTGAAATGAAAAGCTTCAATCAGTTTGTAACCAAAAAAATGCAGTATTCTTATTTTTTCTTTTTTTCCATTTTTTACTAACAGTGTTTGATTTTAGATTTCAACAAAACGCACAACCTTTATGGCAAGATAAATTTGTGAACCAAAAGATTTTTTTTAAATAAATAAAATATTCAGTAAAGACAGGAAAATATTGTCAACGCTGGTTTGATTGTCTTAATTGAAAATAATTTAAAAAATAATAATAATACATTATAATATTATTTTTGAGAGATAACAATTGTTTGAAGACAGATTTAATGCTTTGTGCCAAAAATTTAAGAATTTAATTATTTCCAATATTACTTACAAAATTAAAGTTATTTACTAGTTGGAAAGAAGTTTAAAAAAACTTAAATAAAACAATTCAATAAAAAATTTTGTTTGTCCTTATTGTTGATGTCACTAAACTCGTTTATTAATAGTTATTGCATTATAAATCTGATATATTTTGTTCCAAAAGGCCCAAAACAACCACACACAAAAATTTACATATCAAAATAAATACCATTCCAAAGTCATTATTGTTAGCTACACTGTATTTCAATAATTGCTGAAAATACACAAGGTCTGTGGCCTTAAAATAACTTTTTGTTGAATTTTGTCATTTTACAACTAACGGTATAAAATAATTCATTTGCACTGTATTTAGTTAATATCTTACAAACCAAAACTGTAAAATTGATTCCATAATGTTCTTGGTCAAATTTTGACATTTTAGTTATTTTTAAAAATCCCCTCCTCATCCGGCTGGCTTACTATTATCATATTGAAGGATGATAATTAATAGAGATATTAATATCATCACATCTCAGTCTTATCCGTCCAGCCATGGAGGTAGGGCTCCACCAACATCTAGTTCATTTCAGCGAACAATCACTTCCTAAATCCAAACCCATTCACACTTTCACTCATTCTTAAATACATCCTTTCCTATTAACATACCATTTACTCAATGATGAGATACTCAAATTCCTCCATCATCCATTACACCTATTATTCTGCCATAGACCCCCTCACACTACACATTCATGCTAATAAATTACACCATTCTCAACACAGGACAGAGAACTATCATTACTATAAACAATAAAAAAACCCTGTTTCTTCCAAGAATCAGAACAGATACTCACTGCCGTACTCAAACACAATTCTCATATCGGTTGGCATTTTTATGTGCTCTCTATATGGAGCCAAGGAATTGCACCCTTCAATTAGGTGAGGAACATCGAACAATGTTTCTCTGCATGCCGGACACATGTATGGGCTTTGTCCTAAAAATAAGTGTCCGTGTTTCAAACTTGCATGGCATATTCTTGGTAGAGTGAGGATGACCTTTCTTCTTCAAGTCAGGCCCTCTGAGGGCAACCTATCGATAGTGCTGTTGATACCCAAGATCTGCTGATCCAGCCCACTGACGCTATCACTTTCAGTCATGTTTTTTATGGCATTTTTGGCATCAGGGGCCAGATTGGAGTGGTTTTGTCCGGAGGTTGGACCTTTTGATGTAAGTGACCTTAGCTACCTCATCTCCTGTGTGTCCGGGTATGACCGTTTTGCTGTGACATTCCAGTTCATGGTATCTCTCAAGGAGAGCACAATGAGAGGGTTAATGGAGAACCTGTCACATACAGCGGTAACTGTGAGAGAGTCTGTGCAGACCAGCTAAGAGGAGCCACCATTGTCTCGAATCACCTCATACAATTCCACCATTTACACCATTGGGAGCAACCGTGATGTGGACACACCCTGTGTCAGTGTCAACTTCTTTAGAGTCAATCATACCCATGCAATAATCGGTAACCCTGTCTTATTATGGCTACATATCATTGTATGATTTTTTTTATAGTTCTTTATTTTGAAACTCATTTAAACAAAAATATGGCGGTAAAATTTTCTTTGTATCAAATAAAAATAAAAAGTATATCACCTTCATTGGGCTATGAAGAACTCATAGGTTTCTTGAAAAACAAGAGTCAAGTCAATGTCTATATACAGCAGAACTCATTATTATTGTTGTTTTATATACAGTAGAATATGTACAATATGAAAAAAAATTTCACTTCGAAAAGCAAAAGTTTTGCTTCAAAAGTTCTGCGGTCAAACTTAGCCAGTGATTAAAAAAAAGAAGGTGGAATTTCCACTTGAGTTCTGCGAGGTGATAAACCTGTAAGGTCGTTGGGGCACAAATCCCCCTACAAAAGATGGACAGACCAAAACAAAGAGATTAGTATAATCTGAAGTACCAAGCAACAAATGGCGCAAATTTGCTTAAAATATTTTTGTCCATGTTAAAATCCTACCGTAAACTATAGTACAAAATCTATAAATTGATTTTATACCTGTTGATAAAGATAAAAGTCAGTAATGACCCGTAAATTAAAAACCTGTGATCTAATATTCGATTCGGAGTTGCACTCAAAGAAAATGGTGGAATGGTGTTTGTCAGATGATTAACAAGATAGCTGGGGGAATTTCTTTTAGTAAGCTTTCGGCGCTCCTCTGCTTACCGCATTTTCGTTAAAAATGGCGATACGTTTTCTTTCTTCACGGAACGTCGAATTTCTGCGTACAATTGATAAATTAACCGAAAAGAATGAAATAAAACTTAAGTTAATATCCGTTCATACGACTTAAAACAGGAGAAGGGTCTTTATGGGCAACTATCATTATTTTAGCATTAACTAAGAACGAATCTCTTAGAAAGGCGAATAGACTTTCTTATTATTTAGCCTTCTTTGTTTTGAAGTTAGACTTGACGTTGAAGCTCTTTTTCGGTCGCTTATAAGTAATGAACTATCGATCGCCGAGGAACGCGAGTTGTTAATGTCGAAGGGATCATGTGAAAATGCTTTCGACTTTATTCTCCTTAAAACCTAAAACTTCGTGGTCGGCGTTAAGGACAACCGAAACGATTAGTCGGATACCATAGATAAAATATTCTATTCTAGATTTATTTGTTTAATTACAATGGTAAAACATTGCATTTCAAACTCGTAAAAACATTTTAAAAGTTGCCGTTGTGAATCAGAAATTCAAAATTTACCATAACTAAAAATTTATTTTTACCTAGGTTTTTAATTTTCCGTGTCACATTTTATAAAGTTTCTTTGAAAAGACCTCAGCGCTATTGTTTGTGTTTGTTTTTTGTACGTCAGTATTACAATGTCTTCTGCATTTCTTACATTTAACTTTGTTTTATATTTTGTTGTTTTCGTGGTTTATTGGATATAGATAATAATTTATTACATACAATATCTATATGATCGTGATAATAAAACATAGGATTTTAACATTATCACAGTCTGACTGATTCATGTTAAAGCTAATAAAAGGATTTTTTATCATATTTAGCAATAAAAAATTTGCATTGAAATAGTCATAAATTACATTTAATAACAAATTTAAAGCATGACTATCAAAGTTTCGTAAAAAGCTGGAACAATCAAAATATTATTGTTTAAACTATTTACATTACATTTATGCCATTTAAATAATTAATAGAATATATCGGGCCCAAAATGGAGCCCTGAGGCAACCCCACTTTACTTTGTTTGGATGAGGTATTATTTACAGTCACAATTTGATATCAATCAATTATAGAGCCTGAGCAAAATCTAATGAGGATCCCCGTATACCATAGTGATACAGCTTATCTAGCAGAATCTTGTGATCAACTCAAGGTCTTTGACAGGTCGCATAATGCCAAAGTTGTTATAAATATTTTTTAACATGTTATTTATTAGAGCTGTTGATCTAAACACTTCTTATTTCCATACGGCGATGCAGATAAAATGTTATAAGTTAACAAGGATGTTATAAGTTGTTATAATGTTATAAGTTAAGGAAAGGCCCATTCGGGAAAAGCGGTAAAATTTACATTGGCATGAAATATTTTATATAACGTTAATGAGCTTTCTTTGAATTTTCTGTGCCTCCGTCACGACTATTTTACAGAAGTGGGATGTATCTCACATAACAGAAACGTGTCATGCTTTGGTTTCATACAGAGAGTGTGTAGGCCGAAGGATTTAAGAATGTTTCTCGAGCACAGAGGTCGATTTCTGGGTCCCCTGTTCCGTTTTTTAGAGTACGTGGGAGTATTTTACTGTATTGTATATAGACTCGACGATCTCGGGGGCGTTCAGGACCATCCCCTTGGCCAGTCTGTGCTGCGACCTCCCAACTTACTCCTCCCAAACTTCGGAGAGAGCAGCTGACCCTCGGTTACGCGTCCGGATTCTTGGCCAAGCCGGGGCACCCTCTCGCTAGGACGATCTTCGTACAGAGTTGTCTATGACAAACTTCACCCGCGGACGCGACCCCTCAGGTTTCGCTTCGGTGTGGCTTCAGGGAGGGTCGGGTTGGCGCTGGGGACAATTCTTCAGCTAAGCGACCGACCGACATCTCCCTGGACCTTTACGACCAAATTCGTCCGCGACATATATCTCATCAAGTTTTTTTGCTAACATGCAAAGTTAATAAAGTCATTGAAAAAATAAATAAATAATTTTTTCTCAAAATGTGGATCATGGCTGATCCTTTTGACGTGAAACATCTTTAAAATCACACGGAAACATTTGACTAACAGAACAGAATTATATTAATAAATCATAATAAATTAATAAATGCATTAATAAATCCCTCAAAGACGTGCGATGTCATTTTTTAGCTTATATCGTCAGCTCGCTGAAACGATCTTGAGTTTGCGTCGCTCCCTCGAAGGTTGTCGCGTAGCGAGGGCACACAGCGTTGACTGGCCGAAACCAGTGCTCTATCTTCTTTTCAATCCGCGTGACACCGGATCAAATATGGTAGCGCGATGGCTTGTATGTTTATGTATAAAGTTTGGATCTTTCGAGTTAAGTTATAATAAGTGTGTTTTGGACAATATTTCTACGTAAAAACGTGAAGTAAGCATGTAAAAAAACTGTAGATTTGTATAAGGCAGCCTCAACTCGCTCAAAAGCCAGATGGAAATATAAATTATGCATATCGTTGGAAAGAGGAGGCTTTGAGCACAAGTAATTCGATGTCCGATGCGTAGCGAGCGAGACTTTAGGGAGCGTCACAAATCTAGCATAGCGTGATGCCCAGTGAAGACGCCAACGGCGCGAATTCCTTTACGCTCACAGTTAGTCGTTTTCACGACCGGATTTCGAGCTTATAGCTCATCATCAGGTTGAAGGAGACTACAACCTGATGATGAGCTATAAGCTCGAAATCCGGTCGTGAAAACGACTAACTGTGAGTAGGAACTATCTTTCTAAAAAGATTGAACAACACGCTCACTCCACCATTTATTATTTCTGCTCCTTTACCGCTGCTTTCCTCGAAACGATGGACATAAGGCTCAGTTCTAGTGTCAACCTTGTTCAACATACACTGACAGCCAAAAAATCCGACCCAATTGATTTTTTTTTTCATTTTCTCGATAAAAGAAAATTCTACCCTTAAATTGTCTCATTGTTTTTACTAATAAATATTTGTTTATGCTATGTTTTAAATTGGGAATTAGAGGTAAACGCATTTAACCCTTAATCCAAAACAAAGATAGAGGATTTTTCAATGTTTACTTTTTACGGAATTTAAAATGTTTACTCAGTCTCATTTGAATTCTGAAGCAATAAACTGTTTAGTTTCATCTTTGTTTTCTTAATTTTAATTTTTAAACTTAAAAATGCCACTTAGTGGTGACGATATTGCGCGTGGTGTAGCAATTATTGACGATGGATTCCATCAGGTATGCGGCTACTGCCATCGGAGTTTCCTACAAAACTGCGAGACGCCGAAAGACGTTTTCGAGAAATTGGGTCCTACCATAGAAGGCCGGTTTTGGACACCCCAGGGTGACAACCACAGGTTGTTCGTTTTTTACTTTGAGAATTTTGCGAAACCGGCACCTTACTGTTGTTCAAGCGATTCATCAGCTCTAGGAAGTTCGAGGTGTCCAAATTTCTGAACGCACTGCTCGAAGAAGATTAAATCAGTAGACTGATGGCATTTCGCCCCGTAAGAGATTGACGAACACGCAGAGTTGCACGGCTCGCGGTTGCTCGAGGTCACAGCCATTGGTCTTTGGACGATTGCCTGCTGTACGTTTTACAGATGAGGGTAGATTTGCTGTACGATCTCCAGATGGGCGTGAAAGATTGTAGAGAAGGTGAATTGAAAGGTATGAAGCCTGTAATATTTCCCAAAGCCAACCTTTTCAACGTAGCTCAGGTGGGAATTTCAATGGAGAATCGCACAGAGTTGGTTGTCGTTCGTGGAGGGTCTTTGACGGCCACTCGTGTGGATGAAATTTTGGAACATCATGCGTTGCCTATTCACGATGAAATCAGCGACAATCCTATTGTAATGCACGATAATGCCCGTCCACTTGTCGCTCATATAGTACAACCGTACCTTCAACAGCATAACATCTAGCCCGTTCTCCAGACTTGAACCCCTCGAACATTTATGGGATAACCTCAAAAGACGAATAAGAGAACGTCCTGATACTCTCCACGATCTTGAAAGGTCTCTTTGTGATGAATGGGGTACCCTCCCTGGAAAGAGACATTTCCAGACTGGTAGAAAGTATGCTGAGGCTTCTTCGAGATGTAAGGCAAGAGGAGGAAATACGCGATTTTGGAATGCTAATTAAAAATCTAAAATAAAATTAAAACAAATTTTATCTGTCCGTCTTTTTTTAAAATTTTTCATTTTCCTTAGCAATGTACATTTTTAAAAACCTTTTTAGACAAAGACTTAATTATCAAACGTTAAAAAACATGAAAATTTGATTAATATCTACAAATATATACAAATCAAGTTAAATTACAAGTGGGTGGAATTTTTTGGCTGTCAGTGTATTTATAAATGCATTCCCTGTGACACGATTGTGAAATACGTATGCTGACGATACGAAGCATTACATTGTTCATCGTGGAGGGTGAGTGGTATACTAACAAATTGAGTCGTATCATCATTAAGTTTTGTCACAGATGGAAACTCAGGCTAAATACTGCAAAAACTGGGCCAATACGTTTCACAAAACTTATATCCTACACTTACGGAAACTATAAGAATTGGCGGCTCTAATGCTACCTGGAGCAAGTGTGCAAAACCTTATTTTACACCTGGATAATAAATTTAACTTTGATGTCAACACTCGCAAAAAGGTTGAAAAAGGGAAGTGCGCCACATGAAATTAAAAGGTTAACCAGCTCATTTTTTTTTTTCACGTGAGAGTACAATGACAGTAAAAAAAGAACCTTTCCAAAAATGTAAGGCTGTTGTATTTATTTATTTATTAAATTACCTATTTATTAATTAAATGATTTAACTTATAAATAATAATTTAAATAATAAATATAAATCATGTATATAGTATACTATTGATAATAATATATAATTCACTAATTTCGTGGTCCGCTTGACCTATTAATATATTACAATTAATTAAGGTTTTTAATTGAGATAAAAAGTCAATGGCACGAGCGGGATTCGAACCCACGATCTTCGGCTAGATAGGCCGCTNATTAAATTATTTATGTATTTATCTATTTATTAAAGTGTATGTGTATTTAGCTTTGATATTGTAATAATAGTCTAGTCAAACAGCGGCCCTGTGTCCTAAGCCTGTAGCGCAAAAAATTTTTCTTCTTATCCTAGTGCAATCAAAGTAGTGTATTTTTTTCTCCACTTTTTATTTATTTATTTAGGCTAGTAATTCTTGTAAATCTATTTACCTCTGCTACTAGGAAGTACAGTGGTCCAAGCCATTTTCCCTTGTAATATACTTTTTTACAATGTATATATCGGATTATGTATTAATAAACGTCAATTAACTACCTAACACGTTAATACTGAAAACTGGGCAATCCAGAAGAAATCCAAATAAAATGATGTGTATTCAGTACATACATTTATACAGTATAGACCTATTAATAACTGCCTTAGTAAAAAAACAATTTTGTCTTTTTCAAAAGATTGCACAACACATTCACTCCACCATTTATCATTTCTACAGCTTGGTGTTTGACAAATAATGTAATAAACATTTGAATATAATATATTCGTTGATTCATGAGGTATATCGTACAACTGGGTCAACCGTGACATCAACTTAATGTGATTTTATTCAAATTTTCTGCGCATTTGTAAAGTGTTTTGTTGTAAATTTTTGATTTTTTTAATTTCAAGGTATCTTCCGGGGATGTTAATAAAAGAGAAGACCTGTTAACTTAACATCACGAATTAACTACACCACTTGGCGAGTAAATTTAGTTACAGGGATTTTTTTTTTACCGGCAAAGCAAATGACAGTACATAAATATGGGAAAATTCCGATTTCATTGAATTTGATTTGAAACAATAATTCCGTTACTGGGTTCCATGAAAAAGCCGTTCAGCTTCAGAAATTTGGCTTTTGCAGAAAAGGCAAAGCGTTGCTCGATGTGGAGAAGAGTTTGCCAAGAGTTGAACGTAGTTTTTCCTGTTTAACCTTCCCCAGTAGTTATCTAGATTCAAAAGAAATTTATTTCAACATACAGACCGATCTGCAAAGTTAGCCCTTCAATTTAGGTTGAGTTCGATCAATCATAAAATGATAAAACTGTGGACTACCAGTACAAACACTTTTTTTTCTAAGAAGTTTTCAAATTTATAGTAGGAACAAGGGTTCAGAAGATGTGCCCATTTTTTATAGATAAAATAAATAGTTTTCTTATAGAAAAAAATTGAAACCTAAAATACCACCTTTACCATTAAACCTACTACCATTAATAGGTTTCAAGATAAACTTCAATGTTGCATTTTGGGTGAAGAAACACTCCCTGAAGTTTGGCACATAATTCGCGAAATACCCTGTATTTTATTATTATTATTAAAGACAAAGTTTTTTTTGATTCTATAGCGTTTTATATCTGTACTCGAAAAAATTGTTTTTTTTATTGTGTTCTTTTTTTGCTTATTGTGTTGAATGAGTAAATTCATTTAGCGAATGGCGACTAGAAAATCAGCGCGATTTTTAGGAAGAAGACGGTGAAAATCTGTCTCTATTGATATTTTGTTGAACATGATTTAGTAGAAATTAGAAAAGAGTAAATCCCTAACCATCCCTAGAAATTGTATCGACAATTCGCCCGCTGATCTTTATTGGAAATAGGAGATAAAAATGTATTAAAGCAGCCTATAAATCCGTTATTTTGTCAGGACAGTGGGTTAAAAAAGACAAAGGGATTTGTTTAAAAATGTAAAACTTGGGATTTTCTTATCTTGGATTCGGGGAGAAAACGTTTCCTGGAACCTTGCAAAGTTAAAATTATGTAAAAGCAAAAGTTTACTCAATTAAAAAATCAATTTTACCACATTAAAGACGAGGGCGAATTTGATTTTATTAACTTCGTCTTGAGTTTTAAAATGTGAGTTAAACCTGCTACACCCACAG
This sequence comes from Cimex lectularius, assembly GCF_000648675.2. NCBI lineage: Eukaryota > Metazoa > Arthropoda > Insecta > Hemiptera > Cimicidae > Cimex > Cimex lectularius. The sequence goes on from NW_019392707.1 coordinate 179,927, forward strand.
GTCTTGAGTGACTGTATCCCGTCCCCTTAAATTTTTCGTCATCCACACACTGAACCTACTTTCCGTTTTTTTTCTTTTTTTTCTTCAATTGACAAATACAAACGTGGTCATTCAAAAAATACAACGAACCTTATGTTTATGACAACTTTTAGCTTTAATTTTTCGTTTTAGAATTTATTTAACCTTAAAAAAAGGAGTTTTTATTTTGGAGCATTCTGTTCATTGGGGGAAGATTTATTTAGGTTCAAAGCGCTGGATTATCATGACAAATACCGTGGAAATAAAGACCTGTACAGCTACATTGCAACGGTATTCATTTGAGAATTTACCCCCTTTGTCCAAACTCCAGCCAATTTTTAAACCGACATCTAATAAAAGTAAATAAGTTTTAACCATTTAAACCTTAATGCAAAAATTTATGCATGTAGCAAGAAGGGGCAAAACTGAAAATATAAAAAGGGTCCGATAAAAATAATTGACGTTATTATTAAAAGTAGAATCTGAACAAACAAGTTTTTTTTGCTCATAGAACCGACAATTATTTATTAACGCTAGATAAGTAAACACCGGAGTTAATAAATTGGTAAATTAGATGTTATATACACAGTGTCGTTAACAATGACCAAACAATTAGCATCTATTGAGCAATTGTAAACAGGAGGCGTACTTTTTTGGTGATTCTTACGCTTAAAACAAGAAGTTTCAATTTTTTGAAAGACTATACAAAACTTGCGAGTCAATCTCATTTGTACAATAGAATATGAAATTTCACAACTACTATTTATCTGTATATACGACTTAAATATAAGTTGTATAGTGTTATACGTATAGCAGGAAGGGTAAAAGAATCAGTTTTGAAAATTTTTATTGTTCCGGAACGTGTCAAGAAAATATAACACATAAAAGGCTGATATAACGGTTCTAAAATAAACTCCCCCCCTCAGAAAAGAAGAAATCCAAATATATAATATAGTTCGAGATGTTTCAAAACTTTAAAACATTAAAAAATAAACAGAAATAATAGGAAAAACAGCCTTTTTTTGGATGTGGATTTATACAAACTGTACCGCGTAATGTAATATACATACACACATGCAAAGTTGAGCCTCTGCACTTCTCGCAGTCCACTGGCAATTCAAGCTTCTTTGTCATTTAGAATAAATTACTGGCAGGCCTCGAGAATCACCCATCTCGGATGTTGGTAGTCCAGGGACAGACCTCAGTCTTATTTGTCCAGCCACAGAGGTTGTCTCCGGGTGCTGTCAACAGCTAGTTCAATTCAGCACCCAACAGATGCAGTTCCTAGACCCAAACCCATTTATAGTCATTCATTCAACCGTCTGGTGTGGAGTACTCGATATTCCTCCATCACTCTTTACACCTATTATATAACGGATCTAACTGGCGCTCGATGAGTGCTCAAGCGCCAACGAACCTCTCACACAAATTGATGCTAATAAATACATTCACTCTCGATACACTATAATGTGACTCGGTTCTCTTTGGATAATTCTGCAGCGTGGTCTGAAATGTTTTCCAATCTTCTTCATATTATGGGGGCTCGTCAACGGGAGAGTTGTATTTTTCGTGCCGTGGATTCAAATAGATTCCAACTCTACAAGGAGTTGAATCATTCCCTAACTCCTTGCAATGTTTTTTCTGCTCCAGCAAATGATGCTCCGTTCTCTTTTTTCCGCTGGTGGTTTAAAATTCGAGGGGAGTTGTTGTTCCTGAATTTCAGGCCTTGGGGTGGGGGTACTCCTGCTACTGCAATGTGCTCTCAATGCAACTCAGGTGATCGTGAGGATGCATTTCATTTTCTCGCTAGATGCTCGGTCCTGAACGAATTGAGGTATCTGTATGTGGGTAAGGGTTTTCTGACGAGGGAAGAGCTCATAGCCCTTCTGAACGGCTCGGATTGCCGGGGTCTTGTTGATTTTGCTCGGAAAGCCTGGTTTCACAGATATGAATACATTGGAATGTAGGAAATTAATATTCTGTTCGTCTTATTTTGTTTCCTTTTTTTGCTCTCGCAGGTAATACATATAATTTCTACTTTGTGGGCTTCTAAATGCGAATTCTGTTTGCCTGTGGGGGACCCTTTGTAAGTTGGAATCCTTGCTTTTGTTCTTTGATGTGTCATTTTTATTATTTTCAAAGTTTATCGCATCTCAATCTTGTAATTTGAAAATCCTGCAAATAATTGTAACCTCTGAAATTGATATTTTAAATTCTCCTTTTCTTATAATTATATAATTATGCATACTCTTGGAATAGTAATGCACTCCGAACTCTGGCTGACGGTCTTAATACCATGCCATAATAATATTGTGTTTTTTATTTTTAACTCTAATTTTTTTCATTTTGTAAATAAAGTATATCTATCTATCTATCACTCTCGATACACGCTAGTGACACAAAACTATCATTACTATATACAAAAAAAAAACACTTTCAGCCTCCAAGAATCGGAATAGGAGACCCAGATACTCGCTGCCGTGCTCAAGCGTTAAACTACTTTGAACGTATTGAAAAGAGATACACTCACTCACAATCTGTATTTCTTTCACTCACTCACTCTCACTCAGGTACACACTTTTCTTTTTCTCTCTCATTCATTTTGAGAGATTAATGAGTGAGAGGTACCGGGTGGGCGGGAGTACGTATGCAGTTTGATTTTAGTTAACTCAAAAGCCTATAAAATTTCTCCCAAAGTAATTCTAAACGTCACTTTTGAAATTAAGATGGAAATGAATTTTACGCCATTTCTTTTTTTCCACCATCCACCGTCGACCTTACCCTAACCTCTTTTATCTTTATGTTTTCCATGGGCTAAAATGTCAAACACTTATTGGTGTATCTAGACCAACAACTTCACTATACAAAAGTTCAAAGACCGTTAAAGTCGATCAAAGCCTGTTCCCCGTATTTAATAAAACTTCTACATTAAGCCTGAAGAATATCCTCAGCCTCTACATAAGACCAATTTTTACGTATGCTACCTAAATATTGTCACACACCTGTGTGCAACAAAGGGTTGTGGAATGCAGAAAGTCCAAAATACTGCGCTAAGGATCATAGGAAACTTTCCATTTTCAGCAACCTCTGACTACTTACAGTGTGCATTAGATATCCTTTGTGTTTCTACCCATGTTTTTAAACCAAACAGTCACTTTTGTTTCCTAGTGCAATAATGGCCAAATAAATCAGATTAAAAGTACATTACATTACAAATTAAAATATTTAAACGATAAGAAATATAAACTATATATAATGGGTAAAGCAAGTACATACTAGTAAAAGATCAAACTTAATATACTATTTTTATATGATTTATTTTAACACATTAATGAGGATTTGATATCCATCAAAGTCAGTGAATCATGGGAAAATCAAGGTTTTAAGCTAAGGGGAACATTTAATTCGAATTGATGACATAATGTTTTTATTACACAAAAACTGATACTTCGGACTAAAAATCAAGCTATAATTTAGATTTAATTACATCAAATAAACATATTTACAATGTAATGGATTTTGTCGGATCGTTTGATTTTTATGAACTTGAAAAATTAACTATGTGATTATTATTTCTACTACAAAACGTAGGTAAAATTAAACATGTAGTTTGTTCTCCCGCCCCAAGAAAATCAACAAACACATCATTATCCTTTTGCTTCCCTTTTCCATAGCAAAAAGCCAGAAAATTAACGATGATTTTTTTCTTTTGCAAAAAACAGTAATTATTAACAGTGCGACGCTTGTTCCTTCTCCAATACAACGGAAAATCAACAGCAACATGCGAATCCACTTCTACAATTAACAGCATTTCGCTTGTTGGTTTCTTTATCCCTACATCCAGAAATGAATAAGAAAAATTAACTGCATGCTTGGTCTCGTGAAACGTAAAAAATGAGACAAGAGACGGACCCCTGAAAAGTGTTCTGTATCTATCAATTTTAGTGGTGATTGTTGATAAGTAGTTGGTGAACACGTTATGACCCCTCTAAACTATGGGCCACGACAGCGCCAATGCATTGGTCACCTAGAGGGGCACCACGCCACTCTGGCCATGGGCTCGGCTCCACACACTTGGCCAATAGATGGTCCAACATGGCTGCAATGGTCTAATATTTGCCTACTTTTCCTGTGCCGTGGTGGATATCAAGGAGGAAATCGTTGCTGCAGCTTTGTGTTTGGCAAGGGTGTGTAATGCTATTCACATGTTATTGACCTGGTTGGAAACGACAAACAACGGCCGACCAATGTTGGCCCAGTAGGCCTCCATTTCAAACCTTGGCCAACATGGGCCGCTACAGTACATCCCCCCCCCCCTACACAGTGGGCTGTTCATAGTGAAGACGGGCCAATACAAGTATTCGTGGCCAGATTGTTAATAAATCCATGCGTGAATGTCCGTATTAATGATTTTGAAAAAATAATTTTTCACAGGGAATTCATTTACGATGTCAAGTGTTACTGGAACATGGACAGTCTTGGACGAGAGTAGAACTAAATGTTTAAATTCATAGTTTTCGTGGTCCGCTTGACCAATTAATATCTGTCAATTAATTAAGGTTTTTAGTTGAGATAAAAAAGTCAATGTCACGAGCGGGATTCGAACCCACGATCTTCGGCTACGATAGCTCAAGTGGTAGAGCAGCGGCGTATCTAGCCGAAGATCGTGGGTTCGAATCCCGCTGGTGACACTGACTTTTTTATCTCAACTAAAAACCTTAATTAATTAAATGTATAAAACTAACATTTGGTCAACATTTATTAAACTTGGACATCCTGCTACGGCTGATATTTATTGTAAAAAAATTATATTGCGACGAAACCTGTTTACATGTTTAAAACGTTAAAAACTAAGTATATGTACAATATTGAACATTGCCTTTGTTGGATTTTCAATTTTTTCCTTTCGTTTCAATGTCAGAAGTTGTCGAGAGAATTCAGTATTATTTTACAACAATGGAATAGACTAGTGATTCAAATAGGACCACGCTGAAACCTGCGATTCTACAATGACCATACACACTGACACGTTTTCGATCGAAAGGTTTCATTTTCTAAGGAACTTACGTTAAGATGACTTAAACATAAAACGTGAAATGTGAAATATTTATAGATATCTCGCCCCTGACACAAATTTTTCACTTAAAGAATCATATAAAACGAATTGAATATTTTACATAATTCACTAGTTTCGTGGTCCGCTTGACCAATTAATATATTACAATTAATTAAGGTTTTCAGGTGAGATAAAAAATGGCTAAAAGGAGGGAAAATTCGAAAGGTGAGGTTGAGATGGGAAGGTTAGTGTCCCAGCGGATCGAAGTCACGATAGCTCAAGTGGTAGAGTAGCGGCGTATCTAGCCGAAGATCGTGGGTTCGAATCCCGCTCGTGCCATTGACTTTTTTATCTCACCTGAAAACCTTAATTAATTGTAAGATTTTACATAATACTTTATTTCTTTACCCTGTTGGAAAATATGCGACAATTGAACACGAAAGACAATTATAGACGACCTAGTCTTCGCTTATCCAGCCTTGTAAGTAATAGTAATGTTACGAAGGAATAATAAAACAAATATAAGTAGTAAATACGATAACACATTTATTAAAAATCCATTAAAGGAAATAGCAGCTTGTACCAGCAAGACTGGTATAAGCAGCAAGTTTTTGGCTGCCGATGGGAGGGGAGCCGTTTTTTCGTGTACACATGTGAGTTTGTAGGTAAACAATATAAGACAAAAAGACTGTAAGGGAATTGCCTCAACAAATTTGTGAATTGTAATTCCCAGCTGCTGCAGGCTCTCATTTTCGAACACAATCCGCACGTTCTTCATGTTTGTTGTACTACATAGAAATCTGATCAAATTTTCTCGGCCGACCTCCAGTAATATTTGCTGTTATTAATATTTTTACAATATAGAGTCTACAACAGTGGCATTTTTCAGGTGAACCCGGCCTAGATCTTTTTTAACACCGGCTTCCAGTATGCAAAAGGACAAAGGAAAATAACAAATTTTATGAAAAACCATTTGATGTTGATCTTGTATAAAGGAAAAGATCATCGACCAAGATATCAACACAAGGAACATTGGCATTCACTCATTGGATACAGGCAATGCAAGAATCTCCTAACAAATTTCGGAAGAAAAGAAATTACAGAATGGGTCAAAGGAAGCAGGAATAAACTGTGAATCCTAATAGGATTCTTACCCGGACACTTAAAGAAGATTGGAGTAATCCAAGACGGCACATGCAGATTCTGCAGAGAGGCAGAGGAGACACCAACACACCTACTAACAAACTGTGGTGCTACACTTGCCCGCAGCAGGAATTGCTTTGGGTTGTACAATGTGACCATAGAACAGATTCAACCATTCAAACCGGGCGTATTAATCAATTTCCTTGATGAAATAGGACTCACCGGTGTGCTTTAGGCAGAGAACGGGGGATACAATAGATCTTAAAGGGCTCAGTATATTACACGCCGACTAGCACATCTACAAGATATCAACACATTTTTGAGGCGTCCATTGAAGGTAACTTTCATGATTTTGTTTTGCGCTTTGATTTTTTAAATTTTATTTTTGCTTTTTCATCAAATCCGGTAGAACGTTCTTTTAGCAACTGACAGAAGCAAAGGCTTTCGCCGATGATGACATTGAGCATTGTAATGTGTTAAAGGCGTTTAGATCTTTAATAAACTTTACCGTTATTAACATTTTTGTAATATGGGCAAGCAAATTGTGCTAGAATCAGTAGAAATTGGGCTTTATTCTTGCGGTATTGCCAAAAAAGGACGAGGCAGTAGATCACCAAGAAATCTTTAAGCCTACAAGCCTATTTTCTTTGGTGTTACACGTATGTTTTTCTTTCCTTTTTTTCTCATTTGGTACGCTTTCAGTAGATGTTTTAGTCTTTATTCTCAAGTATGATAAATTAAAGCCAATGCTTTAGTTGGTTACATAAACGTATCTCATATTTTCTTTCGAAATCGATATGCAATTTTTTGTAGTCATTCAGTTTTTAGATTTTATCGTCTTATGGTATATACACACCACATATATCGCGAAAAATTGTGATGAGGTCTCTGAGGTGATGAACATCTAGCCTGTTCGTCTCCGATCATTCTGGTATCCCCGCTGATATGCCAGAGCGTTTCCGCATTTCACCTTTTAGTGGTTAGAACGGTTTCTGTCGAGTGTATAGTTTTGGCAATGTTACTGGAAGTGCGGTTTTTATGGTTAATTCATCAAAAAGATTAATTTGTACGCTTCGTTTCCTATATGTGGAATACACGGATACATTTAATGTCTGCTTCTGGGGTGTCATTTTGATTTTCCTACGTACTTTGCCTCTAATTTGGTAATCGTTTGTAGGTTTAACCGTTGTAAACGGTAAACTAATAATAACAGTTTGAGTTTAAATAATAGTTTGAAATCCTTCTTTGTAATGTTTCAATGGTTAGTGGTATTATTGTGTCCATAAGGTTGCTGTCATTTTGTATCTGTGCAGATGGTTTGAATCTAAATTTATAGTGTTGTTAGTTATTGTACATTATTTTTTATATTGTAATTATGTTTTTCAGTGGCCAGTGGTTTCAATATAATTATCATGTAATAAGATGGCGTCATTTTGTGTTTGCCAGGATGTTTTAAGTTAGTACGTATGTTGATGTTGGCTGTCATATACTATGTTTTTATTGTTTGTGTTGTTTATTTGTGTTTTTCAGTAGTCATCGTTTTGATGTTGTCCAGGTTTGTCTGTATGTATTCTATTTACTTCGACGAAGTAATTTTATATCTGGATGGTTTGAGTGTAAACTTATGCCTTTGTTTCAATTAATTAAACTTTTTGTGTAAGGTTTTTGGTTGAAATTAAAAAGCTAGTGCCGCGAGCGGGATTCGAACCCACGACCTTCGGCTAAATACGTCGCTGCTCTAACACTTGAGCTATCGTGACTCCGATCCACTCGGACACCAACTCTCCATCTCAACCTACAACATTTCGAATTTTTCCTCCTTTTTCCCATTTTTCATTTCAACCAAAAACCTTACATAAAAAGATTAATTAATCATTTGGTCAATAGACCATTAAATGTAATGGACTTATGTCTTTGTTTGTTGTCAAGTGCTCTTTTTTATGAGTATTATTATTTTTATTTATTATCTGAATTCGTGTTGGTTAATACGTCTTGTAGTACGATGATTTCAGACTGTGGCTGTGTTGTTTGAGTCTACGACTATCATAGTGTTTTCGTTGAACTTATCGACACTGATCACCTTTCCAGGCCCGTCTATTCTCGCTGGATTTTCACGTTACGATGTATCGATCGGCTCAATTCGAGTTCATACACCAAATCATAATGTTGCTGGTTGTATTATATACTTTTTTTGCAGTGAACAATGGTTTTAATCTGATTAACATGTACTTCCATTGTCATTATGCGCTGAGTGGTTGTTTTGAGTCTAAACTCGTGTCGTATTGTCGATTGTTATATATTGTGCGTATCGGTGATCAGTGGTATTGACATCTGATTGAAATAACCAAACATGGAAATACCAATAAACAAGACAGGTAAAAAATTTAAAAAAAAGAGGAGAACAGTGTCCACTTTTTCATTATTTTGGTGTTTTTTTTTTTTTTTTTTTTGTTTTTTTCCTGTCTTGTTTATTGGTATTTCCATGTTTGGTTATTTCAATCAGATTTATGTCAATACCACTGGTCACTAATACACACAATATATAACAATCGACTATACGACAAGAGTTTAGACTAAAAGCAACCACTCAGCGCATAATGACAATCGAAGTACATGTCAATCAGATTAAAACCATCGTTCACTGCAAAAAAAGTATACGAAATGCCGAAAATCGTCTGAACGTTTAGAATAGAACGAGAATGATTAGAGTCGATCCAGTTACTAACATATATATGCTAATAACGTATTAATTAAACAAGTTTAATATAATAACTTTTATAAAAGTTTCAAAAATATTGTTGCAATATAGAATCATTGAATATGTTTTAATTCAGCATGAATGGTCATTCTTCTTTGACTTTGAAACTGTTGGAGAGTCAATAGGGTGTAGAAGAGAAGTACAAAATAAAGTAAGTCATTTTATATACTCTTAATAAACCAGGTACGTTCTTGTAAAAGGGAAGTGGCTATAGATGATCAAGAAAATCAAAACTCAAGTTCCAGACGCCCTAAGGGGATTAAAAGCACCTTTTTTCCTTTCGAATTTTCCTACGAGGTCGTTAGCCAGCTGCAAGGGCATTTTCAATTCGGCTCTTCCACCTGCTTTCCATACACAGATTTTTCAATTACTTGTAAGGACCTACATATTGGTGTCACTTATATATACATTATTGGAAGGGGCGCCCCTAACATTATACTGTCACCAAGGGAGCCCGCCATCTGGGGAACATTATTGCCGTTCCCATCCCACGCTGAGACCACCTTTAGGTATTTTCCCTATATTGTAAATAAAGGAATCGTTACCATGACCTTATATGCCGTATCTCTCGGCTATTGAGTCGACAAAGAAAGCCGAGGTTATAACGAAGTATCCTATGTTCTTCACGTTATTTAAACTTGTATGTTTCTTAGTGGCCTGTTGTTTCATAATTTGTTGAAGTCGTGAAGAGCGGTCAATAATGACATTGACAACTTCAACAAGTTATTTAAACTACTCGCCAATTATCCTCTTCAATTTCCACCATAAATCAGATGAAACGATCCGACAAAATCCATCCACATTGTACATACCTGTATTTGATATAATTAAATCGAAATTATAGCTTGATTTTTAATCGGAAGTATCAGTTTTTCATGCAATAAAAAAATTCTGTCTTCATTTCGAATTAAATTCTCCCCTTATCTTAAGACTTGATTTTCCCATGATTCACAGACTTTGGAGGATATCAAATCCTCAGATCAACTACTCTTTGAAAAAATGTACCGATCCTACCAAGCATGCCATTCGAAAGCAAATTAAATTAAACGGTCTTTGTGTAACAGAATGTAATGAATTTCGAAATCTTCAAACATCTTCCAATGTTAAAATCTTTTAGGCTTGTGCAAGTGAAACGACTTTCTTTTGGATTGATCGAGTTCAGTAGATGACTCACTGTTTTGACAATTTAATGTATTTAATTTTTATGAAAAATGCGTTGAAAAAATGTTTTTTCCTTTTTTTTATTGATTCTTATATCTGTAAAAGAATTAAAACGGTAAAAATAATGTAAGAGCAAAATTGACATTTAAAACATGCGAGAAGAAATCACCCTCCGAAATAAATAATGACCGCTTTTCAGTTTTCTTCGTCACCAGGTACGGCATCACTCATCGGCATTTCAGTCGTCGGGGAGGAATATGCCAGTATGATGGTAGTGGAACTGAGCTGAAGGACCAAGGCACGGGACGCGCCGCACAGCAAACACATCTGAATACTGCACACTATGTGCTGTATTCAGGAGAAAACGACCTGAATACTGCACGTTGAATACTGCACATCGTGTGCGCTATTCAGGCGTTTAAAATATTTTTGTCCAGTATTCAGGCGTTTAACATACCTGTATATATGTTTATATATATTTTTATATCGTTTCGCTACTTCTGGACCAAAGGATATATTAAGGTCTCGGTGTAGGGTGAGGTTTGATACATAGTAAGGAGGGTTAACTATTCTTCTTACCGCTTTTGATTGGCATCTTTGGATGCGTTGGGGGTTGGAATGCTTGGTTGACCCCCAGAGTTCGACTGAACTTCTAACCATAAGTCCACAGACGTTTGATAAACATAGTGTAAATTAATCTTCTGTAATTAAATGGTAAAATTTGGATCCAGCAGTGGTGACAAGTTTGTAACGTCTGTTCAGTTCGTTTCGTTTTAGACAAGTGTAGGATTCCAAATTATGTCGTTTGTCCAGGTGAAGTCCCAAGTAACGTAAGTGTTCGACAGGGGGTAGTGAAATCCTGTTAAACAGGTGGTAGTGTTATACGCCTGAGTGAAAATTTAATGTATTAGCTCTACGTTGCATTTATTTTAATTCTCCATTTTATGGACCAAACGTCGAGGCACTGCAAATGGTTACGAGGGAGGGATTGCTGTATCGTCAACGGAAGTTGAGAAAATTGTTTCTGGAAGCATCAGTATATGTCGTGTAAAGGAGAGCTTCAAGAATGCTCCCATGTGGGACGCCAACTTGGGTAGGTTAGATAGAGGATATAGCTGTGCCCTGAAGTAACGGTCAGACAGGTACGCATTTAGGATAAGATAGTAGTTACTGGGTAGGATGCACTTGAACTTCCACAGGAGAACCGGGTGCCAAACCCTGTCAATGGCTTGTCCAATGTCAAGGAACACACCCGGATAACGCTGTCGCCTAGGTAAGGAGAAATTTTTGTTGTAGAACTTTGTGCAGCAGCAATTTTGTGAAAAGGTTAGCTGGAAATCCCATGAGTAATCGAGAGTTTAGAATGGCGCGCGTCAAATCAGTGTTGCCAATACACAGTAGAAACAAAACAGGAACAACACTGCACCCGCCCTAAACTCATGACATTTCCTGCTAATGATTATTCGGAGATCGTGAGATTTAAAATTTCCTGCTAATCTTAAACAAAATTGCTACATTTCAACTATGACAACTTTATGTTTCCCAGGTTCGTGGGAAACATCCCTTGGCTCCCGGCTGGGTCTGCGACACCCTTCAACATTCTTATTTATTTGACCAACTATGTAATTTTTGCAGGTCCAAATTGCCCTAGTTTGTGAGAAACGTCACGTCGCCCCCGTCTTTACTTTGACACCCTCCGACCAACTGTTTAATTATTTTGTGTGGTGTTTAGTGACCGTTAGTTAATGATTATTCACCATCCCCAAATAATGTTTAATTATTACAAAGTTATGTTTCCCAGATTGGTGGGGGACGTCACGTTGTTCCTGTCCGGGTGATCGCCCCTTCCAATAATTAGCCTTTTGTGTGTGGTCGTTGAAAATTGGAACTAATTTTTTTGCCCTTATTTTAATAACTACAACTTATTCTAAGACGGGGACCGGCCAGCGCAACACTTCCAACATCTAACATCACTACATTCAACCCAAATTTACAGTTCACTAAATTAATTAAAGTTCTTTTCTCTGGAACCTAATTCCGTTCCGTCGTGGTCCGGGGTCCTGTTGGCTTAGGAAGGCGATGGCGACACTGGTTCCGCACCAAGTGGCTGTCCACTTCCAGAGCTATGCTTCCGCCTGCTGGGTCAACGATTTTGCTAAAGCGTCTAGTCGCACTTCGGTAGTACTCCTTCGACTTGCATTTTTCCGCCACTCCGCCTTCTTCTTCCAAGAGTAAGGCGCTGAAACAGGCCGGCAGACGACGACGAAATCCTGGAAACTCCGCCGGACATATCCACGATTGCGCTCGTATGCACCTTCTCATGTCCCGTTCGTCCACGTTGGCATAATACGCCCGATCCTTCGATATCAGGAAGTTAGTAGTCCTCAAGGAAGACAGGCCTCTTCAAAGTCTCGTCCTGCACTGGCAGAAACTCCACGGAATAACAACTCGAACCTCTGGTCTGGCGCCTGCAAGGGAAGATCTAAGAAAATGTGTAGAGCTCCCTCGGAGCTCTTCCGTCATCAGATAGTATTGGTTCGAGTCTCCTGGGCTGGCTTCTGCCAACAAACTCAACTCCATAGATAGAGCAGAGTATTTCACTCAATTCCCGTGGAGACAATAGTGACTGACTTACCCCTGCGAAACGGCACAGGGCAAAGGTTTTTTTCTAAGGCTAAAGGATGTCTGAAGGGCTGAAATTTCTTAATTACGGAGATTTGCGGATAACGAGAGGTTGCGTTTAGAAATCGAATTTCGTAAATGGACTACCTGTACTACTCTTCTCTTTTCCATCAGCTGTTCCTGTTGTTTGTTTCATTCTTCCAGTAAACAATCCTTTGGTTGGAGGGTGGATAGATTTTAACTCTCTCCCAGAATGATTTCAAATTTGAGTTGCCTCCGACTGGGATAAGACTAACACCTAATTTTTTTAGCAAATCGTAGTAAATCAATCCATACAACTCCGTTTGAAGCGGAGCTATCGTAAAACGGTGACGGAAACGCCTTTTCCCTATCTCGCAATCCAACACCTGATCTTTTAAGGATTGCCCGGTAACACCTCTTGCTTGGACTCGCACGGTTCGTGTCTAAATCCCTCTACTCGATCTGTCGACAGTGAAATCTGTGCTCTCGTGTCGATGAGAATTAGACCAGTTGTCTACCAACTTATGCTCTCATACGCAATCTTTTCTTTCCTCCGTTATCCAAAATAGGCAGTAGTTATTCTGCCCTGGTATCTTAATTTTGCCATCCGGCGATCCTGCGAGTGAATCTTTAGGGCAAATCAGAATCTGAGGGTTAATTGCCATCTGACAATTGGTAGCAAAATGTCCGTATTTCCCACAGCGATAGTAACAACAATTGTGTTGTCAATATCCATTCTACCTTACAATTAATTAAGGTTTTTAGTTGAGATGAAAAAATTTAATGGCACGAGAGGGATTCGAACCCACGACCTTCGGTTAGACGCCGCTGCTCTACCTGAAAAATGGCAAAAGGAGGGAAAACTCATAAGGTGGGGTTGAGATGGGGAGTTGATGTCCGAATGGATCGAGGTCACGATAGCTCAGGTGGTAGAGCAGCGGCGTATCTAGCCGAAGGTCGTGGGTTCGAATCCCTCTCGTGCCATTAACTTTTTTCATCTCAACTAAAAACCTTAATTAATTGCGATATATTAATTGGTCAAGCAGATCACGAAATTAGTGAATTCATTCTACCTTTTTCTTTTTATATCGCAGGTTCTGGGCATTCTCTGGCGAAATGTCCCCCCTTAGCACACCTAAAACAAGTTGTCACTCCTTTTTCGCTGCCCACATTCAGCGATCCTGAACTCTTCCCATCTCGTGGTGGTCCTTTTTTGGCCGTTTTCACTGACTCTGAATATTCCTCTCCGGACCTCTTGTCTTTCCGATAATGCGTGATCTCTTTCCAACGCATGGCTTTACGCGTCGACCAACGACGACATATTTCCTACTTCTCTCCTGATCTTTCGGGAAAAAACCTGAGCAACTATTCGTTCAACCTCCTTCGACCACAATACGAATCAACAGTTGTCAGTTCAGATCGTCCCATCTTGGTCTCCTAAGCCGCTATACCGTTCCGTAAAATCGTGAAAACCCTCGTTTGGTCGTTGCTCGACTTGTAGCAACTTTTCGAAGTGTTCAAAATTTAGCGGGTCGATAATCGATCCATCAACGCATCGGCTAGGGCCTGATTCGTTGCTCTTCCGTTCGGATGTAACCGAACAAAGACCGCCGACCGGTCATGGAGTTTAAGTTTACAAATTAAAAACTTATTCTCCTCCGTCCAGTTCCCGCAGGCTGCAACCCCTTTCAAGTTCGAGGAGCTCTTCTACTGTCTTAGCAGACACTTCTTCTCCCCAGGATTTGATCATTACTTGGACAGATAAGTCCCGCCGATTACGCCTCACCTCAGGAATTCTTAGCTCGACCGTTGTTTTCAACATTCTCTGCCAGTCATTGTTGGACTTCATCGAGCGTCTTCTCTAGTTTTACGAACGAAGCTGTTCTGCCTTAACATGCTCTTCTACCTGCTCATAGCGACTATTAAATTGAAGAGCTACCCTCTCTTTCAATTCTTCTATCTCCAACATACGACGGAGATTGGCGTTTTAATAAAGTTTGTGAATATTCTTGCCTCTCTGATTTTTTTGTATGAATTTTGTATGAACACCGACCAATCCGACACCTGACATCAGTTGTAAGCGGGTGACAACGCGACTGCCGAACAATCTCTCTACATTCGCTTGTTTTTCTCTATGCGATAAGAGAGTAGTCAGCGTAAGCGCTTCGCTACGTAATTTTGTGTAGCGGAAGGTTTTTGTTCTAGTATTCAGTGAACCAGAGAGTATATTCTCAAACATTTGTTTTATCAGAATTCCGTCTGTTGTGCACAACCGCAACAAAATCTTAATTTATCTAACAAGTCAGTCATAGCTCTAAATCTGGGATGAGTCTATTAACAAAGGGACTTACCCCAAACAATGATCGCCACTACCAGCATCCTTTCCATATCCAGCGCCTTTCCAGTTTCTCGTCCGTCGTCCTGATCCGATGAGTCGAAACGGCTGATCTTCGATGGCTTTGGCTGGCTAAGTCCCTTGTTGAATCCCAGACGGAGTGTGACAGCTTCTCTTCCGGATCGACTCCTGGAGTCGACTGTTCACCACTTGAGGTGAATCTTTAACTGACTGGTGTGAGCCCTTGAGCTTGACTCACTGGTCCCCCTTGGTCTAGACTGACTTTTGATTTCCAAATCATCCCTATTTGTACCAGTTTCTCTACCGGAGAAGGGGTGGAAAGGAAAATCAAAAGTCGGGGGATTTCCCACGCCGCGGTTGGACCGGCGAAGACGGGTGTCGCGCACCAAGTTGACGCGACCCCGATTTACAATGTCCCACGTCGCTACATATTTTTCGCCTTGTGACAACCCTTCAGCACTAAATAACTCGATGTTAGTTATTTATTTGATCGGTTCTCCAACTATTGCAACTTTATGTTTCCCAGGTTCGCGGGAAACATCCCGGCTGGGTCTGCGACACCTTTCAACGATCTTATTTATTTTACCAACCGTATAATTATTGCAGGGCTAGGTTTCCCTAGTTTGTGAGAAACGTCACGTCGCTCCCGTATGTACTTTGCCACCCTTCGACCAACCGCTTAATTATTACAGAGTTATGTTTCCCAGATTGGTAGGGGACGTCACGTTGTTCCTGTCCGGGTGATCGCCCCTTCCTATTTTTAGCCTTTTTGTGTGGTCGTTTAAACTATTTTTTTGTTCTTATTTAACAACTACAACTTATTCTAAGACGGGGATCGGCTTACAATTGTATGTGCAGTCTTGCCACTATGGCTTTTTCCATTTTCCATCCGTGGACCGATGTCTTTCTTAACCTGCCCCAGTATATTCTCCTTTTACTATACATGAAATTAATATTTTTAAATCCGCTGGGTGTACAGGTCGGGAAGTGTCGTGGGGTTTTGCTGTAAAATAGTAAATCGACCAGATGTTGTTTTTAATCCGTTTTAGTAGTAAATACTAAATTTCAGCTTATGAAAATAAACAAAATCAAACCGTTAAGCCCATAAATAGTCGTTCAAACAAATATTATAGATGAAAATGCTATAGTAAAGATTTATCGCTGCCACAAGCTGATGGTATTTGAAGAGGTTTTTTTTTTTTTTTTTTTTTTTAATTGAAAGTCAATAGAGTACTTTTTTTGTAATTTTTTTGTATCTCTTATAAACCTCAGACTCCTTGCCTTTCGTTGATTTAAAAACGTGTTCGATTCTTTTCTCTTCGCACATGAAGACATTTTTACATATTTTATCACATGAAACACGGCCACGAAATATAATTTAACATATAACACATAATTTATAACAAAGTGTAAAAGAGAGTGTTCCTTTTAACAAAGCGTCTAGAGTCTATTCAAATGGAAACGTGCTATTTTGCTTATCTAAGTCTTCCAATTCAACCGAAACTACTCAGCCGATTGGCATGATGTTATCTGTACTTCGATATATTAAAAAAAATCATGCAATTGTTGGTTAAAATGCTGGCTGTTAAAACAAAAACAATCACAAAAAGACCAACCGACGAATAAATGAAGGCTTTCGCTGACTCATCATTTCTCCTGAATAAGTGATACGAAATGATAATCAACCGTTTGGCCTATCTGATGATATCATCCCTTGCCAAAACTTGGAAAACAAGAGACCACAACAGGTTGTTTTTTATTTTCACGTTAATTATCGTCTAATGTAATTTATTTAAGTCTATTTTAATTGACAATTATTTAACTATTGAGAGAGCAACACAATGGAATTTTTGTATAAACTAATTGTGCAGGCTTGAATGTCAGATTTCTTACGGAATCATTAATCTGTTAGAAGATAAAAAGCTAATAGAAAAATGAATAAAGATAAATATTCGACTAAAAATGACAAATCACTGCTCATAACGTAAAGAAAAAATGTTTCTACTTACAAAACGTAGATACTAATTAGCGGGAGTACTTACTGCCTCGTTGTGGGATCTGCGCAGCTAAAATAAAAAGACAATTGTTAAAAAATGAATGTGGAAAAACAAGTACGTAACATTAAATATCTAAAGGATAATTTAAACATTTACATTTTACACTTAAACAGTTTGTGATTAATTATATTGATACTACTTTGAGTAGGTAATTTAAAGAGTATGAAATCCAAATAAATGCTAAAGAATCGATTACGCATAATTGAACGATCACATAAGATATCAAGATGAAAGATTCCTCTCTGGAAAAATTTTCTGATTTTCTGACGAAACAATGCACACTAAGCATTGTCAAAACAATTGATCAAACTTCGTTAATGTTAACTTATTTTTCACAACAAAAAATATTGTGTTGTTTATTGTTTCAGTTTTTTATGTATAATCCTTGATGATAATGAATGCTTTAGCAAATTCAAGACCATTTTGATATTGTTGAAATAAAAATTATAAATGATGAAGTACATGCTGGTTTAGTACATGCAGCATGCAAAGGCAATTGGAAGGGCGCCGAGGGCTATATCTAAAGGTAGGCTGGTTGGGTTAGAATATAGTTGGCCACCACATATTTCGGTGCACAACATGAAATGACTCACAAGCAACTCGAAGAAGTTGGTTTTCTCCGTTTCGTGGGTACTTCTCTCACGTTTACATTGCGCACCCCGCAGTCTGCAATGGAAACAAGAGAAGGGAGCTTAGAGACAAGAGCCGTTGCAACGTTTTTTTTAATATGTAAATAACGGTTGAATCTTCGCACCCTCTTAACACCCTTAACTAATATTCGTCATCCATAATATTTTTTTTTCATTATTCCTTCCACACCTACGGTTGTCACACTTGGAGGTCTGGCCTTGCTGACTATCTGGAGAACTCCCTTTCCCTTTAATAATGCATGCTACACTCTGAGGCAAAACTGTTTTTCTCTTTCTAATTTTGAAATTTTGGATCAAATTCTTGTAAAGATTAAAAGAAAAAAAGCGAAGACAAAGATGCTTTGAGGAGTTCGAACAAGCATTTTTTTAAATATGATTTGGCGAGATGATGAGTGGATCTTGTTTCTGTTCATTCACCTAATTTAACGACTTGTCCAAGATCCAGTTGAATTGAGAGAAATACTCACGAAACAACATTTCTTTTGAATCTGATCAACCGTTTTGTAAAGTAAAATACCGACCCTAGAGAGGAAACAATTACCGAGAAGAGGGAACTAAAGAATTGATATGAGTCGAGAAAAGAGACGGAAGCAATCCGAGTGTCTTGGCCTATAAACGGTGAACCGAAAACTGAGTTAAATTCAATCGGGTTCTTGTCTATTCCAAGTGGAATCGATCCTACTTTTAAAAAGGAATAGGCGGGAGGGCGTCTATTTTGTGTTCTGTACATTTATAGAGCAGAAAGACATGAATCAATCACTGCAAATCCACAAGGTGACGATCTCGGCAGGGCCGTCTCCCATTTTCCGAATTTCGAGGCGAAGTCCCTCCCCAGAACACATAACAGAGACTCTCGGGGCGGATAACCACTTCTAGCCCACCCTCGTTCCGCTGATGTAGTTTTAATAACGAGATTCTTGAGGACGTGATCTCTCAAACGGATTCTGTTCGGGTGAATGTATTTTAACAAGGTACATCACTAGAAGCGAACCAGTGACAATTTGTAGGAAAAACGCGGCTTCAAGCAGGATACAGATTGGGTTAACTTGAGACTCGGAGCCGGTTTCCACCAGATTGGCTTAATTCTTCGGCTCACGTCAAACACTCCCTGACTTAGCAATTATCTTCCTGTCTTGTTAAAAAGGAGCACTCCTCTCACAACCCGAGACTCATAATTATGTTCCCACAGTTTTATTACCAGATCAGGAGCCGATACAAAGCCGAAAGGGTTACAAGAGAAGGGAACCAAAGAAAAGAAATGAGGAACGGCCTATTACAGACGGGTACGTGATATTTCCCGGACGGCCGCTCACGGTCGCGTTGTGGAAATGAGGGGAAGAGACAAAATAAAAAATAAAATAAAATAAAAAGAAGAAAAAGAGTGAGTGGGTGACAAACTCGGTAAGGAAAGAGAAAGAAAGAATGGGGTTGATGGAGCTAAAAGCTTCCTGGGAACCACTACACCTGACCACCACACTTAGCTTGGCTGGCTTTTTTATTTTATTTCCCAAGAAGAGATAACCGACATGTTACTTCCAAATCGTATTTCCTTTATTTTTAATTCTTCTTGTTTTTGTTTATTTTTAATAGCGTTGAATATACTTTTCAACTACGCACTTGGTACGTGTTCTGCTCCCCGGAGGCTCAAGGTCTCCGTTCGTTATTATGATTATTTCGTCTCTTTTCTGCCAGGTAATTCGACTACTGGATATCAGGAATATACGTAAAACAAGATTTCAATACGTGATCAACAAAATGATTTACATTGACTTTCATCGACGTAGTGTGAGGTTAGCTGCAGAGTGCATTGTGCTTGTGCAAATTATTTACAGTTCCAAGTGACAGCATGCTCACAGCTCTAAAAATCACCCTAACAAGTTTGGTTAATTTTTTAGTCTTTAACGTTAGCTTAATTTATTGCTTTTTTTAAAAAAAAACAAATCTTAATGAATTTTTTCTGATACTCTCTCGCATTGAAAAATCGTTCTAGCAATTAACAAAATATTGTTGGGTTAGTGTTTAGATTATTGACAGTAATTTGTACTTTACCACTATCCACAGGTGACGAAACTGCCAACCAATTACCTGTAACAAAACGATATAATTAGAATTTGTCTATGCTACAACATAACATTTTAAAAATACATAAATGTGCATCTTATAATGCAATTTATCTTTATAAGAACGTCTAGAGAAAAAATATTAATTCCTACCCTTTAACGCCCATCTCACTAGAGAAAAGAAAATGAAAAAAAAGGTCGGAGAAAACCATATAATATTGGCGTCATTTCTGAATCAATTCTGGTCGGATGGACAGGATAATTCTAGAGAATTGCACTTCAGGGGAAACGTTTAGCCCTCGGGAGTAGATCTCCTCTTGTTCTTCTTAAAATTTTCAATGGTGGTACTTGATATTTTTTAATGCAAAAGTTTTTAACTTTGTGAGTTACTTTCTCAAATTTTAGCGATAACTTTCATAAAAGACTCTAATGCTTGGCTTGTTAAATTTTATACGTTATGATATCAAAATGTTAAACTTATTGAATTATGAATTATGATCAATTAATCCGCTTGAATTGCTTCTTCTTCTTGTTCTCTTGAGAGTGTGGACTGACATTGACTTCTCTTCTGCAACGTAACTCCTTTTTAAAAACTCAATTACACATGTGAAGTTTAAACATATAAACAACCACGTTTGTATAGTTGTTTATGAAAACAGATATATAAAACAATTCTGATATAATTTCAATAACCAAGGTGTGGACAATCCAAAACGTACAAAGCACACAAAAAAATCCAAAAAACATTAATTCTCTTCACAGGCTTTAAAGAAAATATTATCGATTGAAGGTTTTTGTCACTTTGCTTCTGACGAGCTCCACCCGATAGTAGGCAATTATTGTTTTAATAAAAATATGCTAACGTCGAACGATCGATACTCTCCTTCCTGCAATGGCGCGCCCATCAAGTAGCCGCGTAACGTCGGAGATCATACGATTAACATAGCGCAATAATAAAAACCGGTTGCGTTCATTGAATTTGCCCGTGAAGACGGAAAGAAGAGAAGGAGTATTAATTATTAATTAATTCCATCGACAATATATAAGATCGCGGACGTGTATAATGTAGGCAGATCAGACGGTCGGAAGTGTTCGATGTTTATTAGAGAAGAAACTCTTATTTTTGGAACTACAGCCATGACTTTAGAAAAGATTCACCGTTATAATATTTTTTAAAGATATGGTACTCACCCCACCTTTATGATTTCTCGTACTGATGTTTTCATCCGACATAAGTTTTGAGACAGATTTTAAACAAACAAACAAAATCATCAACAGGTGTGTCATTTTTTCAAGCCTATTTTGGCAACATCAACAACAACAGACACGATGGAAAAACGACTTCTACCAATCCGTTTCTTTATAATGCATATATTTGTAGACATAATAGCTTCCAGTCATTAGTTGGAAAATAATGATTGGAAATGGGTAAAATTAAACTATCATTTGATCGTTTCCGATCATCCTGGTTGGTCGCTTGTTTTATTTTTCGAAAATTGACGGTGGAAGAAACAAAATAAACAGACCAACCACTGAAGGTGGCGAAATGCCAAACCAAATCCAAACCAAAAAACTATTATCATTACTAACAGTACAAATGAAACGTTAGATGGTATCACCAGCATTAAACTATTTCTTTCTTGATCAACAAGAAATATCACAATTATAATTTATCTTTAACCAATAAATTATTAACTTAGTTAATTTTTACTATGCATTCTTAAAAATATACATACTACAGACAGTCTTTTTTCTCTACTTTGGAAATTATAAATCAATTGTTGGTCTGAATTATAATATATTTGTATATTACAATATATCGACAACGAAAGATATGTTTAAAGGTTATAATGATAGACTACGTAGCACCCGTTATTTATTACTTGGTGTTTTGAAAACTAGACAGTAAATTGTATTGTAAAAATAGTCCCTAGGAGACGTTTGACATACATTCAGAACGTGTAAAAGATGAACACTATAGTTCACAAGCAGGAGTTATCGATTAGTTTGGCTTGGTTCGCCTCTGTTTATTGTTACCCCCGAGCGTATCCAAGATCATCACCTTCACGTTACGCAGGCAAATGCACTCCGTTCGTCTAGCAACGAAACGAAAACTTTATCGAACAAGCTTCCCAAACTTCCAAACTTCATTTCAATCCTTTGTGAACACCTTTCAAAACTGCTTCATTAAATAAAAGAGACTATAGAGGATGGGTGGCTTAAATTGCCACTATAAACCCAGCATTGCGGATTTTGTACACAAACGATATTGAAAGTACAACGAAGGGTTTCACGTATAATCTGGCTTAATCGAACTCTACTAGGAAAAATATAAGAAAATGAAGAACTCTGTTATTATTGTCTTCTCGCTTCATGCGTATGCAGCATATTTACTGTGATCAATCATCAAACCGCATCGTGATCAACGTCGCATTTTTAACGCGGATTCTGTCGGAATGAACATTTTCAATCGGAAGAATGGGGGACGTTTTTCTTTTCTTAGGCTGAAAAGAGCACGGCCATAGCCGAGATTCCGGTGACATTTGTGTAGATCCAATAACCTTAAGCCTAATAGAATCCACCTCGACCTCTTTAGAAACAGAACGGAGAATTGTGCAATTTGCTGCAACGGGTGATGACAGATAATTGTGATAGGCGAAGGTCGCTCGTGTTTGTACCTTTTCATCTTCGCAAATTTACCATTTCTTCCAACTTACCGGAAACAGGGCTATAGCATAGCGTCTCAAGTTTATTTAAAATATATCTCTGATAATAAGATAGAAAAAACAAGCTCTAACTTGAAATATTAATATGTCCCGATCGTTCATAGGTCGTGTGTTTACAGGCTATTGAACATTGATTCTTTTGACCGATTGAGCCGAAGCGATTTTCATAAGTGAGCTTTGGGTTTTCATCCTATTAATCCATAGTATAACGGCTCCAAAGTGGACACCGGGCCATTCGCTATAAAAGAGAAAAATGGCTGATAAAGTGGCCCAGGAGGGAGTGAAAGTGAGTGCTGGAGGGACTCGATTCATCGAATCACAGCCGGCCTATGCCTATTCTACCTCCCATTTCAAATAGCTCAATGACGCTAATCCCTTTCCTCTTAGATAGGTAGAGTGAGTGAATGTGTGGGTAAGTGTGTATGTGCATGTGAGTGCGTGCGGGTGTATGTGTGTGTGTGTGTGTGTGTGTGTGTGTGTGTGTGTGTGTGNATAGAGAGAGAGAGAGAGAGAGAGAGAGAGAGAGAGAGAGAGAAAGGGAGATATAGAAAACCAAAACGTTTTTGGCGCAGTTACACAAAATCCACAGGTTTTTGTTGTTTGTCGTATAATATTTTTTTTATCACCGTGTTCGAGATAAATTTGTTCTTCTCAACGAAGGAGCTACCGGTAGACACATTCTGTAACCCTCAGAGTACCATCAAGTTAGATCAATAACAAACGTTGAAACCATGATATATTTTAATGAAACCTGTACGAAGAAAATTGCGCCCCCATTCTACACAACGTAATTTATTCTTGGGATGAGATGCAAAGTGGACAACAGAAATGATAAAAGATACAACAAAAAACGTTAGGAAGGAGTATATACTAAAAATGAAGGTATCGTCAAACTTTTTGAATCATCGAAATAAATATGGTTGATATTATAAAAAAATACTCTTTTTGAAATAAAAAAATAAAAAATGAAGTTCATTGACAAAATCTTAATAATAATAACCTAGAAAGCATAATTGTAATAATGATGGCGATATTTTTAAGCTAGTTGAAATTCAGTAAAGGAATGAAACAAGTTAAATTTCAAATGAAAAAAAAATGTTTGAGGCTTCAAAGTTATAAAACAAACAAATCCACCACCCAACTCATAGTCAATAATCAGAGGCCTCGACATGACCCCAGCCAGATGTTTAATTTAATAATTAGGTGAATTGTTTTTGGTGATGTATTGTTTTAATATCATTAATAATACTTGTACATAATTATCAATTAATTCTTGAAAATAGTATTTTATGTACCGAATTTACCGATTCAACACGTACGTTTTGATGTTTCACAGGATCACAGTTAGCATTTCATATCGGGATGTGTTTACATGCTATGATTTCTGTATTCGAGGTTTTTTCAAGTTAATTAATTTTAATTATTTTTTGTATACGAAATATAAATCACATTTTTTTAAATTCAATTCGAATCATCTAACCGGTTAAACACGATCACCGGTTTAAAGATGATTAGAGGGGGCGTCGGTGGCCACACCACGGCGCTCATCACTGTAAGGTAAAGGTCCCGTGTTCGAATCCAACGGCCCTGCATTCGAACCCGACATGCTTATGTTCATTTTGCCTAATGAACTGGACTTTAGAAAACAACTGAAATGTATACCAATAAATGCGACACACGAATACTACGGACCTTGATGATGATGATTTTTTGTAAACACCGGCACCTTGAGGGTTATTTAACCTCATAGTTGGGAAAAAAAAGTGATCAGAAAATTGTACGGAGTCAATAGTACATAAATATTTTGGTTTGTTTTATCACATTTAGGGAGTTTTTTTTATGGACTTTCATAGTCAAATGGCGTTTTCATATTAGCCAGAGTGCGACTGATTATTTCATCAAATATAGTTGGGGGAAGGGTCGCGTGAAAAAAAGACCAGGGGCAACGGTAGTAATCGAACATACGACTGCGGGGTCTGCGGAGAGTCTATCACGCTGACCACTCGGCTACCGCGGTCCCCCTGGGGAGTTTAAAAGTCATAAAATAAATAACTGTATTCCCAATAACCGATGAGGTAATCAGATAAAAATTCTACTTTTTGTTAGCAGGGGGATATTGTTTCTGCTTAAAATCATTAAGGTCCTCTCTTCTCTTTGTGGTTCGAGGGCATGACAGTAGCACATGGTCGGCATCGGTCCATGCCTTGCCGTTGAAATCATCGATCTATGCCTAATTGTAGTTCAGTCGAAATCGGATGAATGCTGTAAAGAACCTCCTCGCAAATTGTACTCGCATTTCTGTGCATAGACGCACCTTTCCCTTGGTCCTTGGGGATGTACTTTTTCTGTTGTGCAGTTTTTCTTCTTCAAATTTTTTACAGTAAACAGCCATGTCAGACACAGCGATCGTTTTATTTATGGTACCAGAGCGAGCAGCCTCCTCAGCCAGTAGATCAACCGTATTAGTTCTCCGCCAGGCGTCATCCAAGTCCAGCGTTTGCTTGATAATTATGATCAAAGGATCTTGCCTGTGTTGTTCATTTTATATCGCAGTCAGCACGCTGTGGCTGTCTGTCAGAATGATTGCAATTTCGTCCACCTGTAAGATGGGTCAGGGGTTTCAAAATGGTTGAAACTTCAGTAATAATAATATTGGAAAATGGCAAAAAGGAAGGAAAATTCAAAAGGTGCGGTTGAGATGGGAAGTTGGTGTCCGAGTGGATCGAGGTCATGATAGCTCAAGTGGTAGAGCAGAGCCGTATCAAGCCGAAGATCGTGGGTTCGAATCCCGCTCGTGCCATTGACTTTTTTATCTCAACTAAAAACCTTAATTAATTGTAAAATAATAATAAGGTAATTTTGCGAGGGTTTGTGCTCCCCAGGCACTGCAGCCTTCTGGCTTATTGTACCTTCCTAGTTCCCTAGTTCGGTGCAATCGACTCAAGGCTTCTTCTCAGAAGTATTAGGTCATTGACTGTTGCTGCTACAATTTCCTCCCCTAGGTTTTTTTCTGTACGCTAGGTTATGTCTCTATTGAGCCATTGCTTCGCATTCGAAGATGATATGGGTGATTGTTTCTTCTTCCTCATTACAAAATCTGCAAATGGGATCATTATATATGCCCGTTGTTGTAGATGTTTTCTCACATGCCAATGACCGGTTAATAGTACTATCACTCCTCTGAGTTTGGCTCTCTGCAACTGCAACAATGAGTTTGCCGTCTTGGTGAGGGTGCTTCGTTTAGCATAAGTTTACTGTGCCTAGCGCCCTTACAATTTTTCCACTCCTCCTTTTGTTTTATTTGGATCCATTCTTCAATGGAGGATTCTGTATTTGTTTTTGTTATCCCAATAATAGGTTAGGGGCCCAAGTATCGTAGGCAGATCCATCTCTACAAATTTCACATAAAAAGTGCTATTTGGTATGTTTAAAAATTCGACTCATACTAACCACTATTTAGGCTAGATATCCTACTTATGATCATCTTGGTTTTAACTCTTTAAAATCTGAATTACTGAAAATCACGAGTTTTGAGAAATTCTATAAAGTACTACTTAAAAGAAATTGAATTTAACTGTGATGCAACTGGGTTTGGGAGGTTTAAAGTTAATGAAAACAAACGTATCAACAAGCTCACTTGTGTCACATCAAGTCAAAACACAGCGGTTGGGTTGATATCTGATAGTCCTTTATGAAATTTTATTCCGTTTTTTTTTTTTTTTTTTTACTTGAATGAAATTTGAACGATTTGGACAAAATCGTCAAAAATCATGACATTCTAGGGGATGAAATCATCTTGATCTCGCTCCATCTGTTTTAATATATTTTTTGAATGTCTTTAATTATTTACTGTTTAAAATGTCTCGGACTGTTTTATCAGTTTTTGCTACAACCAAAGTTATGTTTTTACAAAACGGAACATATTTTTTTTATTCTCTTGGTAAAATTAAAAGTGCTGTTTTCATTTTTTTGGTGACAATTGTCACAAAATGGACGGTACCTTTTCTTTACATTTCTCCTGAAGAAGAAAACATGATTGGAAAGTGTATTTATGAGATGGTTATAACTATGTGACGAACAATAGGTTCACCTTTGTTCAAATACCTAAAAAGTCTCCGTTTCTTTTTCAGATCTTTTCTACCTTTCCTCCTCTCTCTCTTTTTATCTTTAATCATGTTCTACTCAAGAGTTTAATTTATTCCCGGGTTAATCTCGGAGCCATCCATTGTTGCATTGTAGACTCCACCGGTTTATTAAGGTCTAACATAATAGGCGGCCGTCTCGACGTTATTTCCGACCTTCTTTCTTCCATTTTAACTCTCCTATCAATGTTAACTCCAGATTAAAATCCTTCTTCCACTGAAGGTCGTAAGGGCAAGAGTGCTCCAGGGGTGGTTGTAGCGGTGTGAGACGAATCTTCTCAAGGACTTTTCTTCTTTCTCTTTTTTTATTTATTTTTCTTATAGACATTTTCTTCTGCCCCCTAGATGAGAAAAAGAGTCCTTACAGAATAAACAGATCCAATCAACTCGACAACCGAAACACATCAAACATCCACATGATAACAAATAGTACAGATATCCTACAACTAACTATGTTATTATTAGGTGATTATTACAGTTTTTAGATATGTTTGTTTAACACATCTCCCAAATAGTACTGTTTAAATGAAATCTGCAATGAAAATTTATTGTTCAATTGTACATGACAGAACTACATCAAACATTAACCATATCATAATTAAGATTTTTTGATGAGTTTAGCAATAGAATTTGCTTGAAAAATATCAACAAAACAGCAACAATAGTATAACTGTGATTAAGGTGATTAGGTGATTGATTCCTAACCCTTTCGTGGTGACGTGTTTTTGATTTAAAAAAATGAGATTTGAACTTTTTTGATCGATTAAACACTTGAGACATCGTCATGATCACATTTAGCCTTCCCATTCCTAGTGGTGTTTACTATGATTTCAGTGATATATTTTTACTCTTTTTTAATGGTTTGCAAATATCTTAAACAATACTTTATATCCGACCACTTTAACTGTCCTTTAATAAATCTTAATTTGATTAATTTCAACTAAAACATGAAACCCCAACTTGACCGGAGTTAAGGTTTCAAGGCGATTAGAAGATTACTGATATATCCGAAGTTTTTAAATTATATGTAAACTCTTTCGAATTACTCATTGAAATTAGGCCAAGTATAAATACAAAAAAAGGACCACATTTCATGGAGAAAGTACAATTTGGGAGATTCAGCAATAATTAAAAACATAAATACTTCACCCAACACAGTAATGTTCAAATCATCTTAAATCCCTATATCTGTTGTTGTATGTCGTGAGTTATGAAATCCGGCATTTATACTTTAAAAAGAGAGTAAATAAAAAGTCTTATCTGCAAGATATAAATACAAAAGATAGTAATATAACTAAATAAACTATAAGTAAATAGAAACGTGGTTAGGCAATGTAAAAACTTGTTTAAGTTATTATTATTTGAGAGCATACATTTTTTTTTAAGACTAATACTATCCTAAACTCAAAATATTAGAGTAAATATGCGAAGACAAAGGTTTCTACGAAAATGATAAACTGCGGAGCACATAAGACTTTTTTTGTCAAAATGTGCAAATGTAATTTTCATTTTTTGTTTAATTTATTTTTTTAATTATCTAAATATATAATACTTAAGATCCATGTAAGTAGTTTTATATTTATCAAAGATTTGTAAGAAAACGTGTTCTTTATCTCGGATTACAATTGAGAAAATAATAAGCTTATCAAAAATTAATATTCAACGGATAATAAATGTTTAAATCGACAGACATAAATGTAAAAAAGGTAATTTCACTTTTTTTAATTTTATTTTGTTTTTGTAATAAGATTTTATTGATGAAGTAGAAATTAAAATTAACTTATGTGAAGCTTAGGAGGTGCACAAAATTGGTGGTTTATAGGAATCACGAACAACTCTGGATCAGGGTATTGTCTTGAAGACTGTGCCTCAGTTGGCAGTAACAACTGAATTTGCTTTATTCTTCAAGACAAGATGTACCTTGATACAGGGTGTTCGTGAGCGAAAAAGTAGTCGATAATTCTAATACTGAAAATTTATAAGAATTTTACATTCAAAAATACGTTATACATTGGTGCCTGTAAAACTATTATTTTATTACGAATAATGATTGTGGTTTTTTTTACTTTTACACGTGGTTTTCTTGAAATAATTTTTTTGGTTTATTTTTCATTATATGCTCAAAAATGGTCATATGTATTATTTATATATATATATATATATATATATATATATATATTATTTTAATTAATTAAACTTTTAATCTAAGGTCTTGGTCGAGATGAAAAAGTGTCATGAGAGGGATTCGAACCTACGACCTTTGGCTGACTTAACTGCGGCCGAAGGTCGTGGGTTCGAATCCTACTCGTTGCACTAGCTTTTTCATCTCAACCAAGACGTAAGATTAAAAGTACAATTAATTAAAAGAATTAATACCATCAATTATGGCTACTAAATACATGTACGTATTTATATTTTATTATAATAAAAAATTATTATTTAAGTCAGGCAACGGTTTTTTTAGTAATACGAAAAGGAGGAATACAAAGTTGAGGAATCCTTAAGACTTCTGCATGTTCTGCCGTGTGTAATGACGGGCAGTTGTATATTATAAATTAATCCAACTATAATCACGGAATAAGTAATTGTTCGGTTGTTTATAAACAATTTTTTAATTTGTGATTTAAGTTGTTACACGGGTGGATTTTTCCCATGTTTCACGGCAAAAAGTCAAACAACCCGATTAACTCAGACGCCTTGTAAAAATGAAAAGGGGTAAACAGAATAAAGTGTTTATCAGGATTGGTAAGCCAGTTTGGCATAGGAAACTGTAAAATTCTCTGTTTAAAGGATTAGGGCTGATGTAGACCGAGTTCGAAGTATTAAATGGCGTTTTGCCACAGTGCACGTCATTTAAAAACCATTCGAGGGCCCCTTTAGCTAAATGATGTATGAATTTTGATAAGGGCGTATATTGCTTTTTAACTGCGCATCTTCCTCCTTAAAAAAAGAAGAACAAGCATACTCACGCTAACTAAACCCTTGTCCGAACCAATGATAAAAATTTGTACTTTTAAGAGCGTGTCTCCATTTTTTTCTGGAAGAGGTGAGACAAGCCGTAAAACAAATGCAATCTTTATCAAGGATAAAAACAAGACCAAACATTTTAAAAGTACGTTCTTTTTCTTATAATATGCTAAGGGCATATTCATCACATAATCAATCATAAAATACCACAACGAAATTCTGTAATTGGTTGGAAACCCTGACGACATAAAAACAAATTCAGTGGTTGTATGACATCAAAATCTCATAAACAGCGACAGTAATAACCTATTTGTACTTGGTGTAGCGGTTCGTTTCTCAGTTGTATATTAATCTGAAACGGACATTTTCTTTATACCATTTTATACAACTGTGTACCCCAACCGGTAGAAATAAAAACTAACCTTGATTCTGCTGGTATTCAGAGCCAGGATGTACACGATTCGGGGATTATCGGGAGAAACTGGATCTTCCAGTTTTGCCACAGGTTGCATGCACATATTTGTTACAAAAACCAAAAGATAATAAATTATCAATGGTTGTTTTTGGAAAATCCTATCAACAGATCACGATGCTCCGACACCGTCGTAATTAGTAAATCAATGGACATTCCTGCATTAAATTTGTAAACAGGGACTACTTTACATTCTCAATTTCGGCCCTGGGCTGTGGTTTTTTTGTCCCTTCATATTCCTCTGAAAATGAGCTGTTCGGTCGTGAAACCAACGAAAACAAACAAGGGTTGTTCGGAAATTACCGGACTGAAGATTCATCACCCCGCAGACAACAAGCCTCTCATGGCCCCTCTTTACTATGGGCATTGGTCACAAAGATGAGCACCATGCCCCACTGGCCATGGGCTTGGTTCCACACACTGGGCCAATAATGGTCCAACCACAGCAATGCCCTATAGTTGCTTACTTTTTCAGTATCGAAACAACAAACAATGGCCAACCGATGTTGGGCCCAGTGGATGTACACGTCACCTATCTATTGCACATTTTGTTTGCGCATGTTGACTTCCTTTAATGTAATTAGCGAGACCGCTCCCAAAGGCAATATGGGCTACTACAGGCCATCCCCCCTCTACACAGTATTGGGCCATAATGAAGAGGGGCCATCACAATAACAGCCAGGAATAAAGTTCGGCATGATGTGATGTGGATTTCCATAGTTTTCATTCAATCAGTTGTGGCGATGCGCGAAAACAAATAAACAAACACAAAAGTTGGTAGTCTGATCAGAAAGTGGCAGTTAGTTCTACACACAGTTTATTATCTGGTAAAGGCGAGGAGGTCCGGGGCGAGGTGGAGGGTTCTTGAGATGGGAAGAAGGGGAGAGGGCTTGCGCAGTATGGTTAGGATGGGTTGAAAGATTGGAGTGAATCTTGAGGACGCGGGAACGGAATTCTTTGAAGAAGGGAGTGTTAAGATCATTTTGTATATGAGGTTGGAGACAGAGTAAGGATTTTGGAAAGTTCTTCTGAGGACTTTTGATTGGATTCGTTGGATGTTAGATCGATTGGGAGTACCCCACAGCTCCACTCCGTATGTCCAAATAGGTCGAAGTAATTTTTATGTTTTGAGTCGTGTATGATTTCGGTCCTATAAATTTTCTTAATTGTCCAAATCGTCTATTTAGTTCTTGTCTCGGCAATTCTTTACTGTTAACGTATAGACGTTGGCAAGATTTTTTAATGTGAACGTAATTTGGGTGCATTTGTTCTCGTTCAGTTTCATCTTCCACGTTTTGCTCATTCTTCAATGAGCTCAAGACGCTCCACGATATTGGAGTTAGCCTGGGTAGGATGGAGTTAGGAGATAAAATTGCGATATCGTCCGTGTTGTCTCGGGGTTGGGATGTATCGTCGGTCAGCACCATAAATGACAGATAGGATGGGAACAAGAATGCTCACTTGTGGGACGCCGGCCTGGATCGGTATCAGAGAACTAATTGCCGCACCTTAATCTGATGCAACGATCTATTAATAGGATTTTGGGATTTGGTAATAAGGAGTGGGTAGAAACTGCTTTAGTTTAAATGGAACTCCCGGGTGCTAGACCATGTCAAAAGCTTGGGACAGGAACGCACCCATCAGTACTCTCTGTTCTCTAAACTAAATGAACTACTGTCAACAACCCTGAAACATTGCTGAGTATATTATGTGTTACATATTATGTATATTTTATGTATTACATAAACTGCCTAAAAACAAATAGGGACATTTGTAATTTATTCTTATTCTATTAATTTTAATTAAATTAACTGATATCTTCTTAGTTGGATAAAACAAAACAGAAAATAGAAACCAAAAAACAAAAAAATGTTAATGCTCATTATTTATAACGGACTTACTTAAGAATAGTAAACATGTGTAAACAAACACCTTTTCTCCATTTTAATTAAGTTGTATTCTCTTTAACCATGGAAAAACATTATCTTGAACCAGAAGTTCGCAATATTATTGTGAGAATGAGTCAGAGCTCCACTGGCAAGTGGATATCGCAGAGGCAGTTGGCGTTTCTCAGAACTTTAGCCCGATTCAGAGAGACTGGACGTGCCAATAGGATGCCTGGTAGTGGATCTCTGCGCATTACGACGCTATGGGAGGACAGAAATATTGTCAATTCTGCAATACGGAATCTAGTGCCCGCTAGATCCTAAACGATGTACAAAATGTTTTCAAGGCCTCTATGGACACAAACGATTGTGGAATGTTGGCATCGCATCGTATGCTCCTTTGACCTGTAGCTACAGCTCGCCACCAGCAACTCAGGAGAATATGATGCAATGTCATATAACATTGAGGTTCCTAGCCTTCCGGCCTTATCACACGTTTAGATTCTCAAGTTAGGAGCGACTCACCTCCGCGCGCGAAAAATCTGCTTCTTCCTCGAGGTTCGGTGTAGAAGCCCACACATCCACAGACTAATCGATCGACATGCCGACTTCTACCGGAGAATATGGTGCAGTGAGCGCCTAGAAGAGAACACCAATTGGAATGCTATTATGTTTACTGATGAGTCGCATTTCTGTCTTTATAGGAGTTGCGTACAATGCCCCAGTTCATGCTCCTTTCAATATTGTTTGGAGGAGGCGGAGTAATGGTCTGGGCTGGGAATTACACTGGAGGACGAACTGGTCTCCATTTTGTTGAAGGCAACCTCAGCGCAGTCCGTATGTCCAAGAAATTATCGAGGAATACATCCCTCAAACCAGGGATCTCATTGGCGGGAATTTTCGATTTCTGATGACAATGCCAGACCTCATAGAAGCAGAGTTGATCATCAATGTTTAGAAAACCTGGGAATTTCCCATCTGCCCCTTTCCCCATTGTCTCCAGAGCTCAGTCCTATTGAATACATGTGGGATGCGTTGTAGAGAATGTTTTTCGTTCACCATCCGCAACCAGTTGACCTGCAACTGAGTGCAGCGTTGCAACATCTATAGAGTGAAATTCCTTACAAAACTAGTGACAACCTAATTAACAGTACACCTAACAGGTCCACAGCAGTTTTAGCTAACAGAGGACATTATACACGGTATTAATTGTTTAAAAAAATATTTAGTCCAATAAACGAAATTAAGGAATTAAAAACTTTTATTTTGTTATTTTTCAAAGACCGTAAATTAAATTTCCCTTCAGAAAAACAATAATTTCTAATAAATTTAAATGCAATTTATAATAAAAATAAAATAAAAATGTTCGAGAAATTAAATACTACAAAATTGGTAATATCCCTATTCATTTTTAAGTAGTTTATGTATATCATATTATTATTACTTTTATTATGTATTATATATTATGTACATACTATTATGTATCTATGCGTATATATCATATAATATTTACTTGTTATACGTATGTAATACATGTACCATGCTGCTCAATATGGCCAAGTTATTAAATAATATGTACATATACACTTGACTTACTGTAAAGCCAAACAATGAAATTTAGGTTAACTTGTCCGTTATTATTTTTAAAACCGATGCCTGCGTAGGAAATTTTTGAAACCCCCAAACAAAACACTGTCGAAGTAAGAGGAAAAAACGAAATAATATAGCTCAAGAGGAGCCCCCGCCTCAAAAAGGTCCAAGTAAACTATATTATCGGGAAAAGGATATTTCCAGATTATCTGGTAATCGAATATTGTCCGTGACATTCAATTAAACTGATTTCAGAAGAAATCTTTCAAAGGAGAGTACGACGATATATTTGTTGAGATACAGGCTGGCATTTTCCCCCTTAACAATGCCGAGAAGCGGCCCCATCTCCGTTGCAAGAAAAATTTTCAAAGTCTGAGACAAAAAAAAAAATCGGGAGAAGGAGGAAGAGATTAAAAAGGAATTTTTGCATTGCATGTGGAGATTTCCATTTTCGATGAGCTGTATATAAGAAGGAGAGTATGTGCATAGAGAAGGGGCTCCACGTGGTATTGATTATTTGGCCACTGTTTATGGTACGTCTCCAAGGGAACCGGCCACCTACAATACACACGTACAATGCCTGGTACCAACAGTCCATTGTTGACAAGATTCACCAATTAATTTAACTCTTCTTAATCTTCCAACCTTTAAAATTGTCGCACCTACGATATTTTATATTCAACAAATACCGATTATATATTCATAAATTTCTACCCTCCAACCCTTTTTTTCTGTCTGCGGTCTCATAGCAGCGACCTAATGTGACAATGCTAGACTAACTTTGAGTAACTTTAACGGATTCGCGTTCCGAACTGAACTTCATTAAATGATAATAAATATTCAGCATTATTTAATACGAATAAAGTTTAAAAGTTAGTACGGTGGTTTTAATGTTTTGGCTTTAAAAATAAATGAAGTATTATTCCTTTAGAACACACAAATAATCGCATAATATTTTAAAATCATCATCTTTTATTACAAAAATAAATCCCTATGCGTGTTGAAACTGAGTCTGCCAACAAGGAACACGTCAAAAACAGAAAATAAACAAATAAAACATATTTGCCAAAACAAAAGCTAGTACAAAAAAGCAAATAAACAACAATAAAATACAATATTTGGCGAAACAAAAACTAGTAAAGTCTCCTGACTAGGATAAACTAATCCGTTAATTATAAATGAAATTAAAATGATAATATTTTTAATAGTTTAATAAACTTGACCATGATTCGAATTGTGAATTTATTTAAAACATTCTTTATTTTAATATATAGTTGATTTTTTTATTTACACAAAATTTGAGATTAAATTTAAAGAAAAAAGATAAATATTGAGATTTTTTATTTATTTCTTGGGTTGAAAAATATGCAGGATTTTGTACAAATCTTCACATGTTGGACGAATGTAAGAGTCGTTTTCATACTCATCAGGGTTAAAAGGTGGCCGAATTCTTTGAATATCACCAGTTTCGCGATTTCGCACCTAAAACAAACTTTACACAATTACAAGACAAATATATCGGTTAAGGCGGGTTAGAAAGAATAAAGCAATAATGCCTAATGCGATCGATTGTTTTCTAGTACGATGTGCTACAGGATTAAAAAGCTGTGACGATATTTTAATCAAGACCGCTCCATCGCGTCTGATTCCCAGTTTGTATTAAATTCAATTTTTTTCTGTCGACCAAGTGGGTTCGCGGTTCGAGGAATGAAATACCATGGCTCGGGGTCATTTAAAAAAGCCCAGTTGATTCAGTTGTTTAAAATCTATACGCCTTGTATATTGGCGAAGACGCATGGGGCAAAATGTGGTTCACAATCTCACCCCTAGTTACTAAATACTTAGAGAGTCGACCAATTGGTTTCAATCGATCGGACAATGACTATGGAAGCAAACGTGTGCTGTTTGCACAGCAGTCAGGAGAGGCGCATTACTACATTTGCAAACTGATTTTTCTTCCTACTTTTTTAACACCTTCCTTATGTCAAAATTTAAAAAATAAAACTAACAAAAGTTAATAATTATAGTCCGATTTATTTTAAAAGTAGGATCGGATTGTGAAATTTTTCAAAATCCTTGGTTTCTAATTTCTTCACAATAACAAAGAAAATAAAGAAGAAGCGCGGAATAATTACACTATTCATGTTATCTCAGCCATATCAAATGTATATTAAATACGAAGTAATAACCACAATTAAAATTAAAAACTAAGAAAAATGAACATTTCTTTAAAAAAATTGCTTTTTTGGTATATTTATTGTATTTTTTTCTACATCCTCTCAGAAATTGCGAAATACTGTGGCCATTTTATTGTCGTTTTGTAAAAACAATAAAGTTTAGATGGAGGAAAAATTTCGAAATTAAAGATTGTACAGTCTAGGCGTAAAACTTTATTGGAATAAAAGAAAAAATATAATAAACCTATAATACCGTTTCGGCGAGGTGTCTTTCAAAATTTAAAATGTTGTTTTATTTTATTTGTTGATTTTATTACTAAAACGAATTCGGCTTCAATGTGCATCCAGTCAGACGAAAACCACAAGGAGTTCGGAACCGCCCAAGGGCAGAGTTGGTATTCGTACAAACAAAGGACACTGTCATGAGGTCATTTAAATCGATCCGCGGCAATTGGCGAACCTCCCAATTTCCATCGTAAAACGGGTCGTGGAAAATGCTAGAAATTTCTCAGAGCAATTTCGAGGCTCGACTTTCGAGTGGAGGAGTAAAAGTTTGTTTCATTTATATTTTATTAGTCTAAACCGCACAGTAACTCACGACGCCAACACTAATAATTGGATAGCTAGGGAAAAATTATAACTGTTCAAACAAATATGTGGCACACATTTTTTTAAAACGATTTTTTTAAAACATTTATGGTATAAATAAATCCGTTTACTTGTCATATAAGTAATGATTGATAAATGCAGATATATATATATATTTCTTGCTATATATCTGCATTTATAGCAAGAAATTACAAAAAATATATAATTCTTATAACGCGAGATTAATAATAAAAACTATTGTAATGATTATTTAAACAAAATATTTTAAATTTTAAAATTCCCCGGCTAGGGCAACTACCAAGATCCACTGGCGTTCTTGGCAGTTTAGAGTGATGAGAACAGAAAATAATCTTTTTTTTTAATAATGATTAGTTTTGTGTGCAGTTGTAAAATAAATAAAAAGCCCCAAAAAATATCATTAGCAGATTGGAAGTGAAAATCGAAGAAGCACCTGATGCGTCTATTCGTTTCTTTGCCCTTTGTCCCCTTTCCGATAAGAGTGCTCTCTCTTTTTTGGTTTAATTAGGAAATTTTGTATTTTGCATAAACCGCGTCTCGTAGATAGACTCATCAATTCACAAATCATTAAAAAAAATGTACTTGCATTTATTTTGCTATAATTGCAATTTTGCACACTCATCAGGTGTTTCTTCGTCTTTCAGTTCCGCCTGCTGTTTTCTGTCCTCACCCCTCTGAACTGGCTAGAACGCAAGAGAATTGCTAGAATTGTTTTTTTTTCTTGGAGATTTTAAAATTTTATTTAAAAAATAATAATAGTTATTAATCTGAACTTTTAAATTATTTATTGTTACAATTATATAATTTTTTTATAATTTGCAATAATTATTTTTTATGAGTTGTGAATTGATTATTTTCTCTGCCCTTAGACTTTTTTTAAAATAAGATTTTAATTACAGCAAAATAAATATAGGTATAAAATAATATTTCCTAATTACAGAAAAAAAGAGACTGCGCACTCGAGGGAAAAGGGACTAAGGGCAAAGAAAAGAATAAACTACCAGGTGCCTTCGTCTTTCAGTTCCAGCCTGCTACTGATTATTTTCTAATCTCACCACTCTGAACTGGCAAGAACTCTGGCGGATCCTGGGCGATTATTTTTCCCCCTTTTTAATAAGAATTTTTATTATTAATTTCGAGTTTTTATATATTCAGGAATTTTTAATTTTTAAATTGTATTTCCATCAACGAATTGATAAAGCATTGATTCCTAAATTGAAGTCGGCTCATGAAAAAGAAAAATCTTCAGCGAGGAAAAGACCGATTGCTAAAAAGTAGAGAGAGGAGGTGGACCCAGATCTGCTAGAAATAATTATTACACTATGATTCACATAACATATCAGTAATAATATTTGACTGGATACATCTACAAATGAGCTACACAAATTATAACAACAATTATATTTATCTATTTTTTGCCTTTTTATAAATTAAGATAAAATATAGATTCGTCGACTAAAATTGATTTGGTTTTACAGAAATTTTCAATTTCCTTATTAACTGCAAATTTAGAACGCTAGAACAACAGAAATTTTTTAAACACTTGTCAATAATCCGTAAACGAGTAGGTTCGTAGAAAATAGGGCAACCACCGATTTAAAAAGAAACCATCTAAAGGAGGCGGACCCAGACCTTCATGTCCACAATAGTAATAATAAAAAGAGTTATTTAAAAATAATATGTTATACTACGTATAACCATATTTAATTCTCTACTTTTCTGTTCTAGAACCCTGAGTAGGGTTGTCTTTGCAAGGTACATTTTTAGCGATTTTTCAACCATAACACTTGATAGTATTGTACAAATCAGCGGTGCTAATCATAAACAAACGAACCCAAAAAGATTTTTCAGCTTTTTGATCAAGATTACACACAAATATATGCCAGATAACTAAAAACGGTTTTATACAATAGATTGATTTTTTTTAAATTGTATGAAAGAGTTAAGAAAGCTTGTTGCCACTATCATGATGAAACACAATTGGGGGAAAATAGCGAAAGCCGCGGCCCCATAGGTATTTGCTACATTTATTTCAATATTAATTCGAAAAAAATAATACTTCGAATCGAAAATTCAACACGGATCGGTGATGTTTGGTGATTATGGCACGGTGGTGGTTGCTTCCATTCGCACAAAACCGTTAAATCAAAAGTCCTAGTAGTCGGCCAGAATCGTCTCCTTTGATTATTACTGTTCCAGATAAGACTTCTATTTTGTCATCCTTCGTCCAATCAAAAGTCACTGAGCCGATTCATAGAAAGCTAGATAGACTCGTCAATTCACAAAACATAAAAAAATAATATGTACTTACATTTACTTTGCTATAATTATAATTTTGTTAATAAAAGGACTAATAGCAAAAAAAAAAAAAAAAAAAAAGACATCAGGTATTCGTCTTTCAGTTCCAGCATACTATTTTTTGTCCTTACCCCTCTGAACTGGTTAGAACGCAAGTGCATTCCTGAGAATTGTTTTATTCACTATTTACCTATTACGATTTTGGGAAGACATCATTAAAAAAACTACTATTGCTTAAAATATTATATTTGCAATTTTTTATTGTTTTAGTAAAATCCTATTACAAATGACCTACATGACAGGATGTATATTTGTCCCTTGTTCTACAAACCACTCTTTTCACAAACGATATATTAACTTTCGACATCCTTCCTGCAAAGCAGAATATATGAAAATTGGCCAAATTGATCTACCAACCAACGAACTATTATTTTTTTTTAACTATTTGAAAAAAACATCGCGGTCAACTAAAAAACAACTGTCTCGTTCAATGAAAAGAAGGGGAATGAATGGTCGGATAATGTCATTAAAGTAAATTTCTTACCAGAAAGAGTCGCGATGACCTAGAAAGCGAAAAGAGCCGCTAATCTAATCAAATGAACAGCCTTGTCCTTCGTAATCAATAAAATGAACTGAAACGATTATTCTTCGATATCCAAATTCGTATCGGCTAATTTCGACGGAAACTCCCTATTATATTATTAGATTTTCGTATTAGAAACTATTGAGCAGAGAATTGTGATAAGCCAAAGCGTAAGCAGATCTGTAACTTCTGTACAACTTTTCTTGAAGGACATCTTTAGTTCGTGAATTGTCCTCTTCAGATCAGTATGATGATCAGTTTGATCGTTTAAGATCAACGAGGTCCGCTTGCCCGTTTGGTCTGTCTGACTCGTTATGGCGAAGTGCTGAAACCAGCGAGAATAGACGTACCAAGATGACTTGAAACGACACCAAACTATTCTTCGCCTCCCAATGGCCCGCACTGGGCAAATTTTAGAATATATTTTTTTTTTAATAGGCTTATAATTACGTATTATAATACATGCGTGTGTGTGTGTGTGTGTGCCTTTACAAATTAATAATAAATAGCTTGTATTGTTTGCAAGGTAAACCAATCCTAACAGGAAAGTGTAATATTTGCTTTGTACAAACCGGCAAATTAAAGTGAATAGGCTGAGAGGAGGCCTATTAAATTGGTGCTATTTGGCTGAGAGGAGGTACAAACAAGGATTTGAAACAGACAATTAAACGACTTCCTGTATAAATCTCATACGAGTATGATTCAAATTTTATTTGGATTGTTTGACGGATATTTAATCGGCGCATGGCCGAGGGGCCGGGAGGCCGAACTTCCCAAGATTGTATTTTGGCCGGAGGCCGGTGTATAGGGCGAAGCCACTCAATTCAACTGGCCTACCGAGTGAAGAATTCGCCTAAGATATTCAGATGATTTTGACAGAGGGAGGAGTGTGCATACCCAGGCCCGAGCCTTACAACTAACCCCAGGCCACCCCAATCGGCTTCGGGTTTCCCTCTTCCGACGGGAAACAAAAGATCGTCCAGACAAATATTCCCCGTACGTGCTCAGTGAACCTTTTTCTAAGGGTTCAATCCGAAATTGAGAGAATCCCTTTTACGAGATTTCTTCTGCCTCTCGTAGGTCGAAGGTATGAAGATAAAAATTGAAAAATAGCGCTGCCTCTCCTTATTTATGATTACGCGCTATTAATTTCGACGTTTTTTCTACAATTAGTTTAGTGTGATGTCAAACAATTATTAAAAACATCTGGGCAATTCACACTGCACTGTAAAATATTATTCGCCCTGTGAGAGCAGTAGACTTGAAGGATTGCCCGGCGGGAGGAAAGTTCCAAGATGAGAGGAATTGTGCGATTGAATGTTATTAAATTGATAACTTTGATTTTTTTTTAAAGAAATTGATCCATGTATTTTCCTCAAAACTGGAAGCCAGCGAACCTTATTTTTATTAAAAAACCCAAAAAGCCTGCCGAGAATCCCTCAAGTTATAGACCCATTAGCCTGTTGAGTGCACTTAGATTCGAAAAGTGCAATCAGCACCGTCTTTACCTACACATTAATGCTAATAGCATTATCATAGATGAGCAGCACGGCTTTAGACCGGGCCCCTCTACGGCCACCCAACTCACTCGCGTAGTAGATCATGTGACCAACATGTTCAACAACAAAAAACATACTGGGATGGTCCTCTTAGACATGGAGAAGGCCTATGATTCGGTCTGGCAGGACGGTATAGTATACAGGCTCATTGAAATGAATTTCCCTGGATATCTTATAAAAGTTGTCATGGCCTACTTAAAAAACCGTTGTTTCCGTGTTTCCCTAAACAATGAAACTTCCAGACCTTTCCCAATTGCCGCCGGAGTTCCCCAAGGTTCAATCTTAGGGCCATGCTTGTTCCTCCTTTTTATAAATCCACTCCCCTCACTGAGAAATTGCTAAATTGCGCTTTATGCGGATGACATTGCTGTCTATTGTTCATCCTGGAGGCCTAAGACAATTGTGAAAAGATTAAATGACAGCATCACCAGGATTTGCAGGTTTTGTCACCGCTGGAAACTTAGAATTAATGTCCCGAAAATTGAGGCCATATTTTTCACAAAACGACGCCCAATATTCAAGGAAACCATTTCCATTCACGGACACAAAATAGAATGGCGTGAGGGGGTAAAGTACTTGGGTTTAACTCTGGACCGAAAACTTAACTTCTCTCGGCATATAAACAATATAGTAACGAAAGGTAATATAGCTATAAAAGCCTTATTTCCGCTGATGGCCCGAGAGAGTGGAATGAGCTTTGAAAATAAACTAATTATATATAAAGTAGCTATTAAACCTATGCTGCTGTATGCTTGCCCAGCATGGAGTTACACGTGCGAATCGAACATCAAAAAACTGCAGTGGTCCAAAATAAATTTCTAAGGTTTATAACCTCACTACCTCGATACACCAGAATTGGCCTTCTCCATGAGAAAGCGGGAGTGGAGTATATTAATTCCGAATTAAAACGTCTGTCCAGGAATTTTTTTATGGGTCTCTCCTCCAGCAAGAACACTACTTGTAGGGATATAGGAGTGTATGATGTGAACTTTCCATGGAAACATAGAAGGATTAGGCAATACATAAATTTAGGATCTGTGATATATTTATTGTTTCCTCTAGAGCTGTGATACTATAAAACAATTTGTGATAATTCAATTACCCGTGTAACATTGTTCTTGTTATTCTCATTTATTTATTTATAATTTTGTTAAAACATTTTTGTTAATTCATTTGTTAATTGTTATCCTATTTGATACCTAGTGGGTTTTTTAAGAAGATTTTTCCCACTATTTTCTTGTTTGATTAATTAAAAATAATAACAAACTAGGACTAGGTGCGTTGGTAGGAAAAAGTTTTGAAATAGGACGTAAAAGTGCCCCGCCACTTCCCCTGCTTAATGAATGTTATGTAACCCAATGTATAAGTATTTTTTTAATAAATGTTTATTCATTCATTCAGAAATTGATCCTTTCCTTGATAAAAAAAATTATTTCGGTTGTTCAATAGATGTTTGTATTTGTAAGCGTAAGGAGAGGATTCTACTGAGTTTGGAAGGCTTGGTTGAAACACAAAGTTCCATATTTAAAATATTGGTTTCATTGTTCGGAATAGTACGTCCGTTGCCTATTAGCCATTTAAACAGTCGGTATAGGTATATTTAAGGCATTTTATGTGCATGACGTTCTTGACAGGAAAGTGAGGTCATAATAAACCTGAGGAAAGAGTGATACGACGAGAAATGAAATTGTTTTTTGTTGCTGCGATTTAAAGATATTGAGATTAATAACAGTAAAGGAAAAGAGAGGAGCTGGTCTGGATCGGGTTTGAAGGGCGTATGTTAGGATGACATTGTAATCAGCATTCTCGACGACAAATGAAATGGCCACGGAGAGCTTTAGTGAAGTATACTTCATTTTAAATCATTAAATTCACTAATTTCGTGGTCCGCTTGACCAATTAATATATTACATTTCATTTGTCGTCGAGAATCCAATCCGATTACACGACATTTGAAAAATGGCAAAAAGGAAGGAAAATTCAAAAGGTAGGGTTGAGGTGGGAAGTTGGTGTCCTAGTGGATCGAGGTCACGATAGCTCAAGTGGTAGAGCAGCGGCGTATCAAGCCGAAGATCGTGGGTTCGAATCCCGCTCTTGCCATTGACTTTTTATCTCAACTAAAAACCTTAATTAATTGTAATATATTAATTGGTCAAGCGGACCACGAAATTAGTGAATTTAATTTCTAGGTTTGTTTAAAATTGCGTTTCGTAAAAACCATTCTGGCAACTAACTATTAAGATCGAGAGGCGTAAAAAAAAGAGTCGTTGCTGTAAACAATATGCACTGTCGTTATTCTTTCTCATCCTGGCACCGTCATCTCTAACATCTACGGATGAAACCGTCTTCATTTTTTACTTGACTTTTTATCTCAACTAAAAACCTTAATTAATTGTGATCCTAGAAATTTCGATTTGTTGTCTCATTACCAAAGTAGACATCTTTTCCAACATTTAATTCACCTATCGTGTTAAGGGGTGAGTAAACTTCAAGGGAAATTAATTACACTTAATTCTAAAATAACATTACAAACGCCGATCAACGGAAATGCAAGAAACAACGGAAATATATTAAAGCAAATAACTTGGGGGTTTGTGGAAATCGCGGCCACATCAAAATGCGATTACTCAACCTCTACCAGTGTGTTTTTAGTATATTATTATTCCCAACGAGTCATTATGCCTGCCGACAAATTATATGCTTGCAAAAAGGCAGGGACTCCCCGCTCACCAAAACGAAGTACAGCATCCCTGTTTATTGGGACGATCATCGACTCATGTTACAATAACAAGAACTATGAACAACCATGATTTTCTTGAACATCCGTACCTTTAGCAGTAGGACTTATAGACCTAATTTCACTGGATATCCAAAACGTGCACAGCTGAATATGTAGAATTGCCAAATACGCGCCTGACTGGCAAAACCTTCAAGGATAGGCGGAAGAGGACTAGCGTAAACGACCAAACTGCACGTTCGCCATCCCGCAGGCGTCAAAAAGAAATCTTACAATTCAATTATCACCAATCTATAAAGTTTAATAAAACTTTCCTCAATTGTGAATGTGTCCAGAGTCATGTCCAAACCACGGTCGCCATTCTCTAAAGTTTAAATGCGATCAACATGTCGGGGACTCCTTGGTCCGTGACAAACAGACTAAAAACCCACAGATGTGGATGAAAGGCAAGGATTGATAAAAATTTAAAACGGTAAAAAAATTCATAAATAATTAAAAGTTCATGAATGATGTACAAGTTTACACCGCACTCAACAGGTCTGTCACATAACCCCCACGGAAAAAATATCGATGCCCCGTTCACTAAAAAAAAAATCGTTTTACACACGTGAAATATTTTACAGTTTTCAGATCACAAAAGTAAAATAATATTACATATTTATGTTTTTTTAAGTGTTTATTTTTAATTTGCAATACATAGGTGAAAGAAGTTGAGGCCTTGGATAATTTAGATATATAGGAAATAAGGTTGGT
Source organism: Cimex lectularius (assembly GCF_000648675.2). NCBI lineage: Eukaryota > Metazoa > Arthropoda > Insecta > Hemiptera > Cimicidae > Cimex > Cimex lectularius. The sequence goes on from NW_019392707.1 coordinate 224,346, forward strand.
TGTCACAAATATTAATGAAAACGTTCAAATGAATAATAATGTTTATAAAAAATCATATAGTAAGATAAAACGGATGTTGGGAAAACAGACAACTGACTTGTCGCTCGGCGCTATTCAAATTGCGATTAGAGCACTCACAAATGTCATTAGTCAAGAGTATTATGAAAATTTAAAAAAATATATAATTTGAATTGCAGGCTGAAGTTGTTGCTCCCCCCCCGTGCTCATACGGTATTCATGATGTTTGTCAATGCGGGCTAATGAATAGGTGTTGTGGTTCGGTAGCTCTGGCAACGAAGGGATGTATTAAAAAAAACTGGTATTCCTCCCTGCCGAGAAAGTCCGACGCATTTATACAGATCTAATAGTAAGCTGATTCTCTTAACTTAAAATGTCGAACTTAAAGGGGACTTTAAAAAAGGAAAACGTCCCGTTGAAGTAAGTCCTATGGATATCGGAACTGCTTTTCACAGCTATTTTCTACTGAGTGAATATTAACTAACTCCTAACTCTGTGGTGTGTCTGGGTTCGAATCCCTAGGAATTTTACTTGAGATTAATTTGGGACAGTATTGTACAGTGGTTAGCAAGTGTATTATAAGGGGTATTATGTGCATTTTATAAGAAATTAAAAACCAGTATGAACTTACGTATTTATTATGTTTACTTTTTTAAAGCATTGTCCTGCCTGTTCCTGAACAAAGTTTCTAAAACTTGAGATGACTAAAAAAAGCCCTGCAAGCCACGATATATCACGTTTGATTAAAACATTCCAAAACTCTATGAAATATATCTAATAATCAAAACATTGTTTATTAATTTACTTAAGTTTGGTTCGGATTTGTCAAAAATGCTACAAAATTACAGACATTATCAAATTTATTGTATCAATTTACACTAACGTGTTAAATAGTCGGTATAATAATAATAATATACAAAATAAAAACATGCATCTGAACTCCTTTTTGAAAACCAGTTTTATGAAAAACATATTAAAATTATGTTTTAATTATGTTTCTTCAAAAAATTTCATATTTGTATAGAATCGTTAGTACATGTTTTTTTAATGTAATAAAACCCTGTAAGAAAAGTACGATAGTCCACTTATTAGAAACACTAACCTCGCTAAAGTTGATCCCCTTGGAATTCTAGGTCAACTTCTTTTTCGATAAAATTTAGCAAATAAAGCACCCTAAATTCTCTAAATGTGAAGTACAAAGTCGTTTTCTCTTAACCCTGACATTGTTATCAACATATAAACATAAAACTAGCCAGGATATCGTATTTTCATCGGTGAAAATTTATTTATTTTTAATAGAGAGTAAGATTTTATATAATAATAATAATAATAATAATATAAAGCCTTTAGAACGGCAGTATGTATTTGAGAGTTAAATAAAGAATGTCAGCGAAGGATATGTGAATGGGTAAAAAGTAAAGAGGTTGACGTGAATACAAGATTGAAAGCAGTTATGCCCCATTACCTGGGTATCCATCATCCTCCCTCTTTCTTGCAAATGATTAATTTCACATTTAGCTTTGAAAAGTGAATGAGAGAGACAGAAAACGGTTGAGAAAGGTTTTTTTTAATTTACAGCGATAACCTATTTATTTACGGTGCAATAAAAATGGGGTTTGGGCAGTTGGGCCTGTGGGAGGATGAGCCGCAGGTAATCCTACCAGAAGAAGAAAACGTAAAACGATAACACTTTTAACCACCTTCGGACATACAAGGCAGGGCTGGAAAACGTCAAATATCCTTCTTTTTTTTAATCTTTGAGGGTAATAATTTTCTAGTGTTTTGCAGACCTAGGTTTATTCGCAACTGCATTAATGAGGAATCTCTACTAGAAAATTTTTTCAATTTCAAATCAAAGGTAATTTAGGATAGACGTACTAAAATGATTGTAAACGGCCAAGTTACAGGTTCATCACCCGACATACTTTAACAAAAAATCTCATTATTAATTATTTAGTAAACGATTTTTCTAGTCTAATAGATTAAAGCACTTAGACCTCAGTCGATCGATAATAAGATGATCTGCTTATTTCAAATGAGTTTAAACCTTTCCGAATGAAACTAGGACGTTAATAATAAATCAAAAAAACAGACGTATATTTAGAATGTGAAAACCACAACAGACAGAAATCCAAATCAACTCGCATTTGATGTGTTTTATTTAATGATGTAAATTCTACCCTTTGGCAAGCTTTAAGACTCACTACGAGGATTTTATTAAATAGCCAAAATTAAACAACAAGAAGAATCATAGTAGTGTAATTTGTGGGGTGAAGACAAATCAACACCTACTTTTTTCATAGAATAAGACATACCCAATGGTACACCACTTCTCGAGAATTCTCGAGAGAAGAATTAGAACACTGTTCAACATGGAGAATCTTAAATCTTTTGCCAACTTTTAGCTTACTTCGGCTTTTGTGGACCGTTTCGATTTATTATGCTTCATACTGATGTGAGATCATAAACAGGACTGACAAATAAACATAGAATTAATAAACAGTTGCTGGATGGTAAATTTCTTGAGAACTGCGAGCTGTACAAGTGGAAACTTATATAACGTCAAATCCGCACATGTACAAACAGAGTGCAGAGTTGCACTTTTCGCACTCCACCGGCAATTCCAATTTTTGTAATTTACAATAAATTACCGGCAGGCTTGGAGAATCACCCACTTCGGATGTTGGCAGTCCGGGGTCAGAACTCGGTCCCATCCGCCCATTCACGGACGTTGGGGTCCAGTTGCTATCATCAGCTAGGTCAGTTCAGCACCCAACTCAGGACTCAATATCGGGCCATATCAAATCTGGAATTTATACCAGGGGGTACAACGTACTGCAAAGGATATATAGAGATATTCAAGAACCTATGCTAAATGCAGCAACTGAACAGTTTGGGGCGAACCCGTTTGCGAGTCTAGTTACAGGAAATAGCTCAGATGCAGCTAATAATACTCAACAAGGATAAGAAAATGTGGAAGCGTGCTGGGCCCATAACTCAGAGGTCCGAGGATCGAAACCACGCTCTGCTACCTTATTTATAGCGTTAATTATCTCTCGTGGATCCCTCAATGTAGAATAAAACAACCCTGTTTTCTCCAAAAACGGGGACAGTGGACCCAACTCTCGCTGCAGTGATCAAGTACAATTCTCATATAGGGTGGTACTCCTATGCGCTCTCTACATGGAGCCAAGAAATGAGACCTTTCAATTAGCTGGGACACATTGAGTAATGTTTATACGCGGGATTTGTCTTTAAAGTAAATGTCCTTATGTCAGCCTAGTATGGCCTATCCTTATTCGGATGAGGATGACCTTCTTTTACGAGTCAAGTCCTCCGAGGGCCACCTATGTCAAATGCTCTTGATATGCGAAAGCTTCTCTTCCTATTCGGCCCACCGACGCTGCCATCTATTTCAATGATGTTTTTATTGCATTTTTAAAGTCGGGGCCGCCTCGCCCGCCTTTTCGTATAATGAATGGGTGTGATCGTTGTTTAGGTTTAAAACTTCTTATGTATATTATTTTTAAGTTTAAGAATGTAGTAGAAGTATTAAAACAGGACGCAAGTCTTCTAAAAGCCTCTTCGGAAGCCCCTATCAGGAAACATTGTTTTAAGCTTTTGTCGAATTTCGGCCTTGCAGGTAGTCACCTTACTTATTATCATCTGACCGAACATGTTACTTGTGTTATATCAAGTAGATCTAATCCTGTATTACGCAATAACATTTGATAATTATTTCTTTACGACCTTAAGTCATCCAGTTCCCTAACAATAACGGCCTACGAGCCGAATCGACATCTAGATATGTGCATAATTTAAAAAAATAGCATTCGAATTGTTGAAATAGAGCAAAATAATATCTATTCGTTTTCTAATTTTTTAATGTGAAAGCCCTTTCATGAAAAATTGTCGAATATTTTATCGATTTTTTCATGATTTACTTTAATTTTACCCTTTGGTTTATTGGTCCTTTTGTTCTTCTTTAGTTTAATTCTTCATTATTTCTAATCCATTCTTGAAGAATTTAGTTTTATCGTTCAAAAATCCTTTAGGGATTATGTAAAACGGAGTCTATGCCATAAAAAAGCGATATAAGAGTTAACATACATGTCAAGCTTGTTTAACACTTTACGAAAATGAAATACAAAGCCATGAAGCATTAAGTTCCTCATCGAGAATGGTCCAGGAAACCTTTCTTATCGATATAAACCTAAAAAAGCATTAAAGATATATATACATAAAATTTGAAAAAAGTATATTCGAACTGTTTAAAAAGGAGCCTTTTCTAAGCCTTTTGTTCGGAAGCCCCTATCAAGAACTTTTTTTAGGCTTTGTCGAATACCCTTTCGTCCTTGTACGTGAATATATTACAATGTTACCGTCCGAAAATTGTTTTTTAATTATGGAAAACTCAGTATATATTATAAAAACGAACGACAAAAAGCGATAAACATACATTTTATGACTGATAATAATTTCTGTACACAAAATTAAATATGTAAAAGGTTATGAGGCAACAACTCTCGGTCAATAAATCTTTTCGGGAGTTTCACTAAAAGTTTTGTATGCTTTGTCCAGTAGTATCTGCCTTGATTTATTATAAATTTACCGTTAAAACATGCTTTTTCAATTTTAAAAAAAATTGAGCCTATATTTAAAAAATGATGACAGCACTTGTCAAACTGTTGTTACAGGTTTCTATTTTGCTGGAAAAAAATCTAAGTGCAAAATGTTATAGAGAAATGCAGGCAATTGAACATCCCCATTTTTCGACTAGGAATATTGTTCTTTTGGTCAACGTATGCCATCAATAATCTGTACATCGGTATGGTCTGGATGAAAAAATAATTGTATGATGAAGAAAGAAATTGTCATCTACTAAGCTTCGATCTATGTTAACTTCATCATCAGGGCAAAACAATCAGTGTTACAGTCCTTGGCCATGTTGGGAGCCTATCTTTAAAGATATTTGAAACAATCTATTAAAAACTTAATTATGTCAATTTGTAGACATTTTTAATATTGTTTTGCCCTGATGATGACCTTAAAATGTCGAAAGATTGTTAGAACAAGTGAATGAAAAATTAAGGTAATCATGATGTGCCTCCGATATTGAACGCATCTACGTAAACCGCCAGAAACTTCCAGGCTAATAGATTATTAAATAAATAGGTAACAGGTTGAAAATAAAAAGACTGTATATATCGTCGGCTCACTTCATAACAATGAAGAATTTCCGCCTTGTGTAGGCGGATAAACGAAGTCGAACAAAAGAGATTTGAAGGTCTCACCGTCAACTTCCGTACTTCCTCATCCATTTCTTGCTTCTCTTCAAATTTCAACGGAAAGGGAATAAATACTCCGTGCCGCGTTACAACCACTGTTAATTCGGTGACGTTTGAAATACGAGAATATCCTCGGACGATTCAAAGGCTTCTGTTAAATAAGAAGACGAGTTAAAGCCAGGTGCAATGGAAGATCGACGAAAAAGGACTTAATTTTGCTGGGTGGAGGAATGTACAATCAAGAACTGTGAAAACAAGTTATTTTCGGATTATCAACATAAAAGGGACAAGTTCTTAATTTATTGCCAGCGATGTAATTAAATCGCTTTTCTGCAATCGTACTTATGAAATTGCTGAAACAAATTTAATATAATCGGTTTACAGAAAAACAAGAAAGAACACAACCATACTCTGTTTAACTCTCCAGATTTTCGGAAATAACCAATTCTAGAACCAGAAAAGAAAAATAATCGAGAAAGCAGTTTTGCTGCAATAATTTAATTTATTCCAAATCGCATCCTTGTGACAAAAGAATTTATGTGCCAAATTTTATTTTTTATAAAATCAAATCATATAAAGGGAATCATGAAATTATTTTTGGTTCAAGCAAATTCATTAAAATAGAAATAAAATGCCGAACAACTTCGGTGGTTCTGTTTAGCTAATTTAAAAAAGGAAAATTCTGTTGATCCTTTCTGAAAATCAAATTATAAGAAATATGAGACCCCTTTCCGAGGAATACCGAGAATGCTGGGGTAAGTGTGTGAGGCCAATTTTTGGGAGAGTCTGTGATGTCTGGAGCGTAAAAGTAACTCATTAGCGGGAATAAAGTCCGTTCAACCCCGCCACGAGGAATATCGACTTCTCTGGGGTAAGTGTGTGAGGTCTAGAGAGTAAAAGTTCTTATTATATAGAACGAAATGGGTTCACCCTCGGTTCCCTGAAATGCAGAGGACTCCGGGGTGAGTATGTGACGTCTACAGCGTAAAAGTTTGTTATTATATAGAAAGGAGTTGTTTTCAACCCGGAATCGAGGAATATCGAGTACTCTGGGGTGAGTGTGTGATGTCAAGAGCGTAAAAGTAACTTATTAGCGGGAATGGAGTCCGTTCAACCCCGCCACGAGGAATATCGATTAACCCTGTGGTAAGTGTGTGATGTCTGGAGAGTAAACGTTTGTTATTATTTAGAAGGGAATGGGTTCAACCCCGCCACCTGAAATTTCGAGTATTTTTGTGTGAGTCTGTGATGTTCGGTGAGGAAAAGTATGTTATCAGGGGGAATAGAGTCCGTTCACCCCACCTCGAGGAATATCGCGTAGAAACTGGGGTGAGTGGGTGATGTCTGCAGTGTAAACGTAACTTATTAGCGAGAATGGGGTCCGTTCAACCACTCCTCGAGGAATATCGACTGCTCTAGGTTAAGACTGTGACGTCTAGACAGTACAAGTTTGTTATTACCTTAAAAAAAAGTGCGTTCAACCCAGCCAACTGAAAGATCGGGTACGCTGGAGTGAGTGTGTGACGTCTAGAGAGTAAAAGTTTGTCATTTCCTAGAAAGGAGTGTGTTCAACCCGGCCCCCTGAAATATCGAGTACTTAGGGGTGAGTGTGTGACATCTGCAGTGTAAAAATATGTTATTACTGAGAATGGGGTGGGTTCACCCCACCCCGTTGAATATTGAATCCTCTGGAGTGAGTATGTGACCAGACATGTTAACTATGTGCTTGGTGATGTATAATATTTATTGCATGTTTTGTGTCTATTCTGTAGTGGACGACCTGAGGTACAAACTAGACGCCAGCGTTTTACGATTTCAACTTAGTTTTCGTTTAATGTAAAAGCACGGAGTCAGTAACAGATTAAGTCGCTCAAATGGCTGCAACCTGAAAAATACGCTTGAAAGACCAGAAAAAGATGTAAAAATAACCAGAGGGCCGGCGATATTTTAGCTCTTTTCCAGCCCCTAATCTTCTCACATTATTATTATAAGAGCATGCTAAATATATTTTACTAAAATGATTGTTTTAACATTATCAACCTACTATTTCCGGAGGAACTATGATTAAGCAATAAATTAGTGTTTTTTTATTGATGAGAAAACAATTATGAACTGAATAAAACAATGGAAAGAAATTAGTTTTATCACTCACACATAAAAAAATTAGCAAACTATGTTAGTAAACAAATCAACTACGAAAAACAAATCGAAAAAGTTCTAATTTATTTATTTGCACACGTTAATAGAGAAGGTTAAAAGAAGAAACAAAGTAGAAAATTAGTTTTTCAAAAATATCAGGAAAGCGCAAAACAGTATAACCTCAAAACCCAAAAAGACACCACCGGAAGTTGAACACGTTAAGAAAGCAAACTAAAAAAAAAATGTTTTAACAACTCCTGTTAATTGGAGGAAAACAAAATGAAAAAACTCTTTGTTTTCAATTAATGTTTTAAGAAATTTTAGAATTCAGTTGCTCATCTTGAAACCAACACCCGAAAACATAAACTCTACGCAAAATCGCACTTAACTCTAACCTGCTCTATCGATGATCGGCGAGTCCCCTCCGTATCCGGTTTGCATGTTACCAACTTCATTTGCTCGGAACACATTTTGTTTATGTGAAGGTACATCCATGCTGCTTGTACAAACTATAAAAAAACAAATTAAAAGAAAGTAGAAATCTTTTTTATTAATTGTTATCTTTAATATGCATAGAAATAGAGACATGAACAAAACGAAAATAAAACAGATAAACAAAAAATTAAATGTAAAAAAGTGAAATAAAACAAACAAATCATAACAGATCAATGTATCGAAAACGGGACGCTTTTGTATTGGTGCCTCGTCATAGTTTTCACGGTTTTTTACATCATATTTAAGTTTATCAAATTGACCTTTTCCATCAATGGATTAATTTATCAATCAATGTAAGGGAAAGGGACTCTGCTCAATAATCTCATAACAGATAGGAGGCAGTCCGCAAACAGTAAAAACTATCCAACATATCGTAACGGCCATAAGACGAAGGAATGATTGCAATTGTTTGCAGTATCTTCAAATAAAAATGAATCTTGCTTCGATCCGAAAGAAAACTGGTTTCTTTAACTAAGATAAGGTAAGAATACCTGCGTGAAATTACGTAAAATCATTTTTTTAACGTGAAACGAAACATAGTTGGAGTGCTATTTTGAGGTTTTTGTCTAACAATACAACAGATTTTAACAATAAACATAGAAATAAAATTAAGAAATTGATTCAACGAGCAGGGATTGATGAGAATTTTCGAAATTGATGTGAACACCAACATAAACACAAGCAAGGGAATAGATATAATAGTCAGATTAATCGATTTTTTCTGATAATAAAGCATGCTCTTTTTAAAGACTTTATTCGAACAAGAAACAAAGTAAAGCGCACAGCAAGAATACCTGACACAGAAAAAGCAAAATTAAAATGAAAAATAAATTCACCAGTTTTCGTGTCCGCTTGACCAATTAATATCTTTCAATTAATTAAGGTTTTTAGTTGAGATAAAAAAGTCAGTGTCACGAGCGGGATTCGAACCCACGACCTTCGGCTAGATACGCCGTAATCTACCACTTGAGCTATCGTGACTTCGCTCCGCTCGGACACCAACTTCCCATCTCAACCACACCTTTTGAATTTTCCCTACTTTTAGCCATTTTTCAATTCGTCTAATTGGAGCTCAATTGGTCAAGCGGATCACGAAAACTAGTGAATTTAATAAGTTAAAATGAAGTCTACTTCACTAAAGCTCTCCGTGGCCATTTCATTTGTCGCCGAGAATCAAATAGATTACACGACATTTGAAAAACTGCTGAAAGGAGGGAAAATTCGAAATGTAGGTTGAGATGGAGATGGTGTCCGAGTGGATCGGAGTCACGATACCTCAAGTGGTAGAGCAGCGACGTATTTAGCAGAAGGTCGTGGGTTCCAATCCCGCTTGTGACACTGACTTTTTTATCTCAACTAAAAACCTTAATTAATTAAAAATAAAACGATTCAACGATCAAGTAATGGCCAGATCTATTTGAATTAACTTTAATTCAGAAAGAACCATTTTTACCATTCGAATGCTCTTCTAAACGTATACTTAAAGATATTGCTCTTCTCCAGAGATCATTAACATTGAGCACAGATAAACGAAAGCTAAGCATCAAACTATAGGCTGAACTTTTTCAAGTTTAATCGTCCACCCCAACCCACAAAGCATATGGAAGGAAAAAACAAGTCAAACATTTACGTTTGAGAATTCCTGCAAGCAGATGGCCAGTACGCTAAGGTGATATCAGCGGTTCTGTGCAGGAGGTTCGAAGGAAAAGAATAGGTTCGAAAAACTGGAACTACTAACTCGATGTGGCGCAAATGGCACTATATAGTGGCACAACTTCTAGTTAACACGAGAGGTGTCTTTTAGATGTTACCACTGGTTTGGAGATAGCCAACAGGGACTTAGAACCTATTTTCGTCACCCATAACAGGATGGAAGCGCTAGAAGAAGCAACCTACGTGGTATCGACTACATAATCAACTGACATGTTTAAAAGGAGTCATAATGTTTAAACCATAAGAACGTAAGATTTGATATAATTCCCCCCGCACTAATACTTGCAAAGTAAATCCTAGAGAAACGGATTGGGCAGGATATGAGAAATCCTCTCTCACGGATGTAACGGAAAAATAGGGAAGATCTTGTAGTTCAGAAGGTAAATGGAACGATTTGCTAAGCTTTTACGAAATTTAGGCTTTTAAAAAATTATCCTTAAAAGACAACAAAAGCAGGGGTTTTCCCCAGAAGAGTATATATACCCTGTACTACTTCAGAAATAGCAATAATTGCAAATGCGACCTCTGGTAAGAATCTGCAAGGCTTCTTTAGCCTGGAGATACATTCCCACAGCACTGAAAAAGGTGAAGGTGGCCTATTTGCGAAAAGTGGGCAAGGCCACATATCAAACACCCAGTCAGACCGATCAGCCTCTCATCGTTAATGCAGGACGCCGGAGAAATTGAGTGATAACCATACCTCCTTTCAATACTAATACATACGCATATCAGACAGGAAAGTCTAAAGTCCTAGATCTAAATGATTTAAACAACCTACTATCTCGGCATTGAATGACAAGGACATGGTACAAGGCCTTGGAACTATTTAGGTGCTTTCAAAATTCCTATGCCAATTCGTTGAGGAAACTCTAAGGTAGACGGCAATACCCTCCTTTATGATTGGGGGGGGGGGGGAGAACAACCAGAAGCTGCCCTCAAGGCGTTCAGTCCCGGCTACTTTGGGCAGTTGGTAGACGATCTCCTCGAACTTCTATTTGATGAAGGCTTGAATCACCTGGGATAAGCAGGGGACCAAGCAGTAGTAAATGGACGCATTACAGAGGTCAATATAACGAATGATGATGCAAAGAGAAAGGCATGACTAAAGCTCGATAAATACACCTCTTTACCAAGAAAATGGCACTAAGAGGCCCTAATGCATTTGTGCTAAATCAAAGAGCGAAAATCGCATTGGCAGATATAAACACCTTTGTGGCATTAGAACCTATCGGTCCTGATCCTTTTTCTAGCTTACCAAATTGCCAAAACATAGATACATCAGGCAGATCATCTGTTCAATGAAAATTTTTTCCAGGACAAAGTATTGCGAAAAATTCATTGAAGGACCATCGCGGAAACAAACGGCAGATCTACTAACCATATTACGCGTTAGGTCTAAAACGATAATAGTTCTGCTGACTGGACACTGCAGACTCTGGAGGCGTATGCATAGAAACAAGCCTGTGCAGATATTACCAGAAGAAAAAGAAATAGCGGAACATTTACTTTGTTTGTGCGAAGGATTATGCAGGCTGAGATTACTACTCCTGGGAGAAAAAAAAACCCAGGCCTGAAGGAAACAGACTGGAGTCCTTAACCAAGCTTTGGGATCTGGAAAAATGCTTTAAACTCAATGAGGGATTCTACACAATGATGGAGATTGCACAATAGACCAAGACTAACCTAAACCTAACCTACGTTAAGTCTGTACAGATCAGAACCGACAAAATCTAACATGGTGAGTTTAATCGCACGCACGGTGAGTTTGTAACGAACAGCGGGTTGAAGTGGTAGAGAAAAAGCAATGGCCAAGAGTTCTGAAATACTTTACAGAAAGGGAAAACGCTTCTCATTCGATATATGAAAATTTGTCCGGTCTATAAGATCGTGTTTCCACCATAGAGAGGAAAAAGCGAATTAGAACAAGGATGGAATGTTGCTCCGGTATTCTGTTTAAGGTGGCATCGGTTTTGCATCTCACTCTGGTATTTCATGATAAAATATTTGCAGGTTGTGGTTTTTCCTACAGGTAAAGTAATTAATCTGGGGGTTGCCAATCAGGTCGGGGGTAGGCGGGGGCTTTCACATTCCAATCCACCGTCCCGTTCTTCTCCCAACCCTTTTAATATTACTTTTTAAAAACTCCAACTCGCATAAATATGCCAGGTATTTCCGGCATCGCTTTGTAGCTTTAGGAAGAAGAATGTATATTATCCAATTTGGAGGTTGGGAAAAAGTAAACGCTCCCTTAGAGGGGAAAAGATCAATTCACTATCCGACCTTTGGAGACTTTTATCCCACCAGCATGGATGAAAAAAGACTTTTTTAATATACATAACTGTTTATTTACAATTTATATGAATTGACGCTACCGTTTCTATTCTTTGATCAAATCCATTTCTGAAAAATATGTGACTATATTGACAACAATAACGAGGGACAGGCTTGACTGCTAGCAGTGTGTAATAGTGATGATAGTGATAGAGATGGACAGATATAGGAAGTGCGGGTTTGTGCCCCAGGTTCGCCTTCTGGCTTATTGTACCTTCCTTGTTCCCTAGTTCTGAGCAATCGACTCAATCCTTCTCGGAAATATTAGGACATTGACTGTCGCTGCTACAATTTCATTACGGGTTTTTGTTTTAATTAATTTATTTTTTGTATACTAGGTTATGTCTCCATTCAGCCGTTGCTTCGCTTCGAAGATGATATGGGTGCCTGTTTCTTCCTCCTCATTGCATAATTTCCAAATCACCACTGATCATCGTTGAATATGGCTACGTATGTAGCTGTTTTCTCAGATGCCAGTGACCGGTTATTAGTCCTATCACTCCTCTTGAGTCTGCCTTTCTACAATTGCTGCAGCAGTGAGTTTGACAGTCCTCGCAGTGTAATCATGACTGATAAACAATTAAATCGGTAGGGGCCAGAGAGATATTACATAAAACAATAGTTTACAGACTTTTTTAATTGTCACTTTTCAAAAATAATCTTCCTATTGCCAGGTCAGTCTTTTTCGTCATTAAAGGATCAAAGTTTTGAATTACAGGACACACATTTTTTCTTTCAGACAGACAGAATTTTTTTTTAACCCTTAGCTTTCTTCTATGGTCAACGATCGCAACTGATTTTCATAACGAACGTCCTATCACATCTTCGCCACAAAAAATTAAATTAAAAATAAACTCAAATAACGTTGGACAGAAATATTCGTGGTTTCGAACTTATTTTGCCATTATTTTATGTCTTGTCACTTATTTTATCTATTAATATTTAATTTTATTAACTAACCAGTTAAAAGGTGGTGGATCAGGGATTTGGACCAAGCTTTTTTCGTGATTCTACACTCCAAAATATCGGACATACATCAGCGACTTCTTGTCAATGGGCCGTGGTTCGCCAAAAAATTTGAAAGTTGAAATTTTCACTTTTTTCACCGTTCTACTTGCTCAAATCGACTATGTGTATACATATATCATTTTGCATATTTGTTATGTAGATTACAATAAAAATATAATAAAAGCTATCAAGTTTATCAATAAAAATTTTTTTTTAAACCAACTATTTTTCATGTAAACGAAGTCTCAATTTTTTCCTGAAACTAACATGAAATTTCGTTTTTGAACCTCTAGAGATCCCTAAATATACACTTTTTCTTAATTTAAATTTTTTCAATGTTTGCCCCCCCCCCCAAAGGTGTTCTGCTTTTTGAGAAGTCATTATTGGAATATCTGATTAAAAGGGCTATAATTCAAAAACACCTAAAAGGATTTGAACGTCGACAGACCATTCGAAAGAAGAGGAACGTAGCTTTCTAACGGCGTATGTACCATAAAAATATATCAAATATTTCTAAAAGAAGGCACACAAAATAGCAAAATTAGTTGTAAGAAAATAACCTCATTTTTTAATGGAAATAATAGTCCGATTTTAATGTTTTATACAGTTATGAAATGCACTTGGCATTTTCTTTAAAACGAATTAAGACCCCTGAAAATCGGTTCACTACCTTTTGAGAAAAAATGATGTTAGACATTTCAGTAGGAATGTCATTCAGCCAGAAAGGTCGTCGAAATTATCAGTCAAAAAATTAATTTACACCACACAATTAATTTTTTTATTTCCTTGAAAGTCGGTATCTAAGGTTTTTAACGCTACATTCACGACAATGAGGTCAAATCCAAGTTTCGACCATTTTCTGACCTACTTTGGTTACAGAATGTCTGTTAAAATATGTAAAAAAAGCAATATTTTGTTGATTTATCTTTTTAAATCATACCAACTTAAATATTCTGCGAGAACTATTATGGCTTCGTTGTTATTAAGAGCTCAATATGACTTCAGTATTATTCCAATAAACTTTTGCATGTGTGTCGCCAATAAAATAAAAATGGTAAAACAATGAAGCATACCGAAGAGGATGTGTTTTATAGAGGGAGGAATACCGCAGCATCGGTCCCGCGTATTTGTCGAAGTGGTGTCAGGAATTTGAGGCCGACGCTGCTGCTGCCGAGATTTTCGCCGACCGCGACACACGAGCAGATTATCGGGAAAAAAACTCTCACCTCGATGTTTTGCGTTTCAGACGTGGATCCCCGTGGAAGAAATAACCGCATACGGGAGGCAAGTCGGAGAACGTAAGCCACCCTCTCCCGTGAGATGATATTTCAAAATTAATTTACTTGGTTAATAAAATACAAAATTCCTTTGCCTCGTTTTTCAAGAATTCCGTCGTCGTTGTTGTTATAAGACGGCTTTTGTCCGTTTGTTTATCTTATGTTGTGCTATGTTACTGTAAATTGATGTACTTAGGTGAGATGCAGTTTATTGTAATTCAGACGTAGTAATGCACATTAGGTATTACATATTATATGTTTTTTTGGACCTTTTCCGTTAATGTGCCTCCGGCCCACTCGCCCGCGCTCGGTGACAGAGATCGGGACAAAGGTCAGGTCTCTGGGCTTCCGCTCTTATCCTATGTTATCATATGTTTTGAATCAAGGTGTATCGTTGTATACCATTGTATGTATTGTACTGTAATTGTATGTATTGGTGTATTGTGTTGCATACCAGTTGTCCAAGAGTTCGATGTTAAATAAAAAGTTCATCATGACACTATACGACGCTGTCAAAACCAAGGAATCAGCAGTTCGTTTCCTTCAGTCTCTGTGCGATGTTCAGGAGGGCCCGACGCGAGGCTGCATTTGACAGGATCTCGTGACAAGTGGAGGTGCTACAAATGTGCAAGGCTGGAATGGCGTTTAGAAGTAACACATATCTAACTAGCTCAAGACTGCCATATTCATATACGCTTGGGCGTTAGAAAGAGAGTTAAGTATAAAGCATAACACGTTCGTTATTTGGTGCAACTACATGCACGAAATCTGTTTGAACACTTTTTTAGTGCAGACATTCGGGCATTGGTGGCTACAATGCACTGTGGAAATTGATGAATCGCTGTTTTCGCGCCGGAAAACCAACAACGGGAGAATCTTACCAAAGCAGTGTTTTTTTGGTGGCATTTGCTGCGAAACGAGAGAAAGTTTTCTATTCGCCGTTACGGACAGATCAGCTGCCTATCTCATCACCATAATTCGGAATCGGATCGCTGCTGGGTCTGTCATCATCTCCGATCAGTGGTAGGCATATGAAACATTATCCCAGGATCCTAGTTTCCGCCATATGACAGTGAACCAGTTTCTCAATTTTCCCGACCCGACCGCCCGTGCACATATGCAGTCCATTGAGAGAGTATGGGGAAAAGCAAAGGCGAGGAACAAATGGCAGTGGGGTACCCGCCGAAGTTTATTGGACTACTATGTATGCGAATTTATATGGCGGCAGTCATGTACGGCCAGAAATGTGGATGTTTTGGAAGAAATCCTTAGTGAAATAGCTGTATTTTGGCCCCCAAGTACTCAAATGTGATTTCCTTTATTACCAATTTATACTCTTAATTTTATTACACGAATTACATAAAATAAAATGTTCAGTATTTATGATTTCCTTTAAAGGAGTATTTCCTTAAGTGACCGGAGAGAGATTAGCGGTTGAGTGGGGCAGAGGAACATTAACGGAAAAGTTTCTTTTGGGCTAACTGAAGTACTGTCTAGAATATACAATACGAACGATCCTGCGATCAGATGAAGATGTTTGTCATACCCACTAAAGAAAAGTCTTTAATGTCAAAAATATTGTAAAAGGCCCCGTTCCCACTATGCAGGACCGGTAAAACTGCCGGAAGGGCCAGTGGCTGAACATTTTATGTGACGTTGTTCACATTTAGCCGGACCCGGCAAAAATATCGAGCCCGGCATTTTCCTCGGACGTTTTGTCACTGCGGAGAGCCGGCAAAATGCCCGGACTGGCTTAATGCGAACGAGCTCAGCACTGCCGTTGCCTATTCAGCAGATAGCTCAGCACGTTTGGAAGGGGTCAAGAGGGTATAGAAACCCAGGCACATGGGGTCATTTCGGCGTTCGCATTCCGTAGGTCTGACGCATGCACGCGCGTATCATGGAATCAAACGCAGAAATTTGAATTTCATTGGTCCAAGAGAGACCTGTACTGTGGGATAACCGTAGACGAATACAAACAAAAACATCAAAAAAGGATGCTGTCATTCGAAAATAATTGAAGAACTTTGTTTCGTCACGTCTCAGTTCACCCATTAATGTTTCAATTTCCCTAGTGAAAATCTTTGCCGTAAAATAGGATTTACACAATATTTTCTTTTTGCTCTATGACGTCTAAAATACCACCACAACATAACAATTTCGTCGTCCATCGTGCACTCAGGTCTAACCTCGACTGAGGTGAGGACTTGAGCCTCCGGTTTTCTTGCCGAATCCGGTTTAATGTGAACACCAAAACCGCCGGTCCGGCATAGTACGGGGCCAAAGTAATGTAGGTGGGAAGGTTTGAAAAATGGCTCGGTAGTTCAATTTTGACGAATATCACTTTCAAATTTATCATCCGCGTATTCTCGTTAGTTTAAGAATTACCTAACCGAACGATTCTCCAGAATCGGCCAAGTATCGGCCTGCTCCGTCTATTGTCTCTGGAAGCGGGAATACCTCAGGGCAGCGAAATTGGACCAATACTTTACCTCTTCTACGCCACAGATATCCCTATCTGCAAGATAATACCAATCTCGACGTACGGACTAGAAATGTGGGCCACCCCAATCGAGTTGCTTAATCCACCCCTTAAATCTCACTAGACGAGTCAAGTGGAGATAGCTCGCGACATACTAAACGAGGAGTCCTCGCGTATAGTAGGGAGAACAACGCTCACGACATATGATCCATGTCACTTGTAAATCCAGCTCATTACATAATGTAAATAAGGTTACAGGTTGTAATAAATTTTTTTTTTAATGTGTGAATGCCGCGTTTTTTCCTTTAGCTCTTCATTTTTATAGTATCCTGTGGGAGGCAAATACAACTTTTTTTCCGAGGCTTTTGAGTTTGGTCTCGTCGTATCTTTTACATTTGGTCATGCTGTGCTACTTGAGAATTGCGTTCATTCACTTCACGTCTACAGTACACCACATTGTGCGTTTGAAAAGTTCAAGGCTTGAAGAATGAAGTTTAGCGTTGAAATTCTGTTAATTGGTCAGGATTCAAAAATATCTTAATGTAATTAGATTGTTCACCTATTATCATGTACTATTGCCAGGCTCGCTTCGGCATTATCGGCGAAAGCTCACACGCGCTCGTGTCTCTCTTAAATCTTGGTCAAAGCCTTGAAATTTTCGTACCAGGATTTAAGGTTTGATCTCCGACGGTTCGATTTAGTTTGATCATGTTGTGTCATAGTTACAACATACAGCATTTTAAACTTATGGATGTGTCTTACCCACGTTGTCTAGCTATCCAAACGTGTTTACACGTAAATTGATCGTTCTCCTACTCCCTCTATGTACTACCACAAGACGCGCATCGGTATCTTCAATGATTGTGGCATGTTTCCTCACGCTCGTCCGTTTTTTTAAGTTCTGGTCAGGTTTTTTTAGGTTTTATGTTGGACTCTGTCATTTCTGTAATAGTACTTTAATTCGAGGTATGGCAAAGTCAAATTATTTATCTTCAAGTCTATTAATTTAACGTGAATTTCAGTTATTCTCTTGAGAAATGAAAGGTTTGAAAGTTTGCAAGGTAGAGAACCTTTGTTGATTGATCTATCACTTATTAAATGTCCTCATGTTATCCCCGCGCCTGTCCCTTTCGTAGATTCTGGGCAGGGCCGAGTACAAGTATTTTTCCTAACCGTCGGTGATTGGTCTCGTCAGTTCGTTTTGCTTGGTTATGTTGTTATTGCAAACAAGAGTTCATGTATATGAAGAGAAATTTATTTTTGCCTTAATGAACCGTATTTGTTACTGAACAGTGTAACCTTGCTTCTTATATTTTCAAGTGTGGCCATTTTTGTACTTCCTGGAGCTAATAAACTAAACAAACAAGGCAGACGAGTTTAAATTAGAACGGCCGAATACAAATTGCTTGATGAAAGGGTCACAAAATGGCTTCTTTTACATTGCAAACACTGGATTATCTTAGAAAGCAAGCTTAGTATATTCAACACACCATTATTGGTGTTTGGGTCTAACATATTTGCTGTCTTCATTTTAAACTTTGGGTGTAAAATTAGTTTCTGGAATCCGTTTTGACCATTCCAATCAACATCAAACGTACACAGACTAGATCATCAAGATGGTGTAGCATCGTTCCTCTTCCCGAGCCACTGCATCTCTCTTTAAGACAAAAAGAGATATCCAATGAAATAATATGGTTTTTGCCATTAAATTCTCCTTACGCTCAAATCAGGAAAGTAAATTTACATCGTGCGTAACTGGGAGTCTCGTCCCATTTCTGCCTACAGAAGGATAAACTTGGAAGTGGCATTGAAAACAGAAAGAGATGAACACTCTACCCAGGTGGACACAAAATGAAAAGGCAGAAAGTACTAAAACAAGTCCTTCAAACAGACATTGTCGGTAATTAACAATATCAATTATAAAATAGCACACTGGCTAACACCAAAACATGGCGAAATTCACATACAAAACCAGCGAAACTATGCGGACACGGAAGATTGGTTTAATTAAGTAATAATAATATAACGAAATAACAATAATAAAAAATCCGGTGGGATTTTAAAAGGGTTTTGCACGTCGGCGGGTCGAACATGATGTCGAGCGAGCAACCCACCCCAAGCTATACATCAAACGCACGAAGAAAATATGTGGGATGTATTATACAAAAAAAAATTACGCCCCTCCAAGGAAGAAGGATTTTATAATGCTAAAAACAAAGAATGTCAACGTGGTCTACTGTCAGAAATACAAGGATAGATACGCAAAATAACGTCAGTAAAACAATAAAAATTTTCTTTCATTTTGTAGAATGGATAATTTATGAAAGCCTAACAATTTTCTGTATAGTGTGTACTTTTTTCTTGTTTTTGTGCGTTTAATTTGATAGGTGGGTTTATCGCGGTTTTGATTTAGTTACGATTGTTTTATTTGTTCTTTTTATATTCAAAACCGTCGTGGTGGAGTATAGTTTGCGAAAATTCCAACTTGACGTATTTGTGAATTGAAAATGTGAACTGGATTAGACAATAAAAAAATTACTATTTAGCAAAGATTTTATAAGGCTAAAATACAAAGGTTGGCAGCTTGGTTTAACTGTAAAAAATAGTGGGATGGAAATACAAATCAAAGTCGGTAAAACAATAGAGATTGAAGTTATTTTTAATTTACAGTTTGTTTACTAGATAATTTGTGTCAATATTTGCTTCATGGACTTTTTTGTCTTTGTGCTTGTGAGTTTGAATGTTGGTTAAATTAACCGCGGATTTTGGAAGCATTCTGGCAGCACGGTTCTGCGGCCTTTAAAATATTCGAAGTTGTGGAGAATAAGATGGGAATTAGCTTTCCATATTTTTAGAAAACGAATTATTGTTGGATTAGAAACTAAAAATTATTTCCCCTCTGAGAAAGAAGGGCTTTGTAAGGCTTTAACCATGCCGAATGTCGGAAATAGTGGGATGGACATACAATAATAACTGTATGATAGTTTAAACAATTTACTGAATATTTATAAATCTGTACATAATCCTTGGGATCTAATTAGGTTTTACGGGATATAATAGTGCCCACCACTTCCTCTGTAAATACAAAAATGTAATCTTAATATTTATGTAAATTATGTAACAATAAATACAATCTAAATCTAATTATTACTTAGAGGTCGTGAAATGCAGTGTGGTGTGATGCAGGTTTAGAAACATTTTCTTTATCGTGCCAACGTTTTGATCTTTATTGAGATCATCTTCAGGGCCTGGGATTTATAAACATTGTTTAAGTTTTACAAATACATATCATATGTACAATGTAAATATGAATTTATACAATGTGGCACACAATAAAGAAATTTTTGGTTTAATCAAAGTATTTATACTCACTCAACGTGTGTGATGTCTGTGTAGATGTTCTGTGTCAATGTGGTGTGTCGTGTTGAGAGGGTTAGTGAGGAAGTAAGTAGGAGAAGAACGTGGGGATAGAAATTCATTTTTCTATGAGGCGTTGGCTTCTTTGAGGTGAAATGGACCGAAGATGGAAAAAAGGGGTTAATGGTCTAATTATAAGATAAATATGATTTGCTTCTGGGGAGTTCGCACCATGCACTCAAATGTTTACCACGTGTGTCTTGCATTCTTCCGCCCGTTCAGCGGTTATTCGGCCGTAATTCGCATTGCTTTTTGTCCTGTCAATAATCCCCTGTAATTCCATTGCACCGGTCTGTGAATATCCTTGGGCTGACAGAGCGTTTGTCTCCCAATAATTGAAAATTAAATCGGGCGTTTCGCCGTGTATTCTTGCTGAACTTTCGGAGGTGCTGATAAGGAGGATAGCTCGAGAAGCTAACGGATCTACGACAGGTGGGGAGCCATCGATAAAACATCAGGTAAAGAGCAAACATTGTTTACTCCACAGAATTGGGAGTTGTTTTCGTTGTTATTATTATCGGCACACCACAGCTTTTATTCAAATAATATGGCTACAGTTGTGAGAATGCCGTTCGATAATTTATAAAACCTGAGTACACTCCGCACATCCTACCCAGTTTAATGCAGCAGGATATCAAAAAATTCACCAAAAAGATTAGGCCTCCAACGGTAGACTCCAGACATCGCCCACAAAAGACCAGTAGTTCACCGTGAAGTCTGGAAAATCTGACAAAAAAGAACATAAAGATGGACTCTAACGAGCTGTTACAGTCGGTTGTAAAAATGATAGATGAAAAATTAGAGTCCTTCTGTATAAAGATGAAAAAACACCTGGAACTGATAAAGACATTTAAATCAGAATTTTCTAAGTCTAAAAGAAGAAAGCAATACGCTCTGCGAAGAAATTCTCTCTTTGAAGAAAGAAAACCAAGAGATTACATGGCGCTTGGACGTGTTGGATATAGAACTAAGAAAAACAACATCATTTTTCTCTTTCGTGCTAGTGAAGGTGTAGTATAAGAAAAGGGTATTGGTATAAGAAAAGGGTCATTCATGCAAAGTTTGTTTAAACTGATGGCTTTCAATTAGTCAAAATTTCCACTCCCAAAATTATTTTCCATCTGTCGTCTATATATCTAAATTCTAATAATTGGGAGCAAGTCTTTTGTAATCTTAGCAATTTTTTATCCGAACATGGGGATCTAAACAATTCTAAGTGACTTCAATGTAAGAATAGCGGAAGAACTAAATTTGGAAGAGTTCGAACAATAAATATTTGTTTATGCTATGTTTTAAATTGGGAATATCAATTAGAGGAAAACACACTTCTTCCTTAATCTAAAACAAGGATAAAGGATTTTTCAATATTTACTTTTTACGGAATTTAAAATGTTTATTCAGTCATTTCAATTCTGAAGCAATAAACTGTTTAGTTTTCATCTTTTTTCCTTAATTTCAATTTTTAAATTTAAAAATGCCACTTAGTGCTGAATACGTTGCGCGTGGTATGGGTCTTATTGATGATGGACGTTCCATCAGGTATGCGGCTATTGCCAATTGAAAGTCGTTCAAGCGATCATCAGCTCCAGGTAATTCGAGGTGTCCAAATTTTTGAACGCACTGCTCGAAGAAGATTAAATCACTATGGCCTGAGGCTATTCGCCCCGTAAGAGGACCAGAATTGACCAGAACACACGGCTCCCATTTGCTCGAGAACACAACCGTTGGTCTTTGGACGATTGGTCTGCTGTACTTTTTACAGATGAGTACAGATTTGCTCTACGATCTCCAGATGGGCGTGAAAGATTGTAGAGAAGGCGCATTAAAAGGTATGAAGCCTGTAATTTTTCCCAAAGCCAACCTTTTCAACGTAGCTCAGGCGGGAATTTCAATGGAGAGTCGCCCAGAGTTGGTTGTCGTTCGTGGAAGGTCTTTGACGGCCACTCGTGTGGATGAAATTTTGCAACATCATGCGTTGCCTATTCACGATGAAATCAGCGACAATCCAATTGTAATGCACGATAATGCCCGTCCAATTGTCGCTCATATAGTACAACCGTACCTTCAACAGCATAACATCTAGCCCGTTCTCCAGACTTGAACCCCTCGAACATTTATGGGATAACCTCAAAAGACGAATAAGAGCACGTCCTGATACACTCCACGATCTTGAAAGGTCTCTTCGTGAAGAATGTGCTAACTTCCAGCAAAGAGACTTTCCAGACTGGTAGAAAGTATGCCGAGGCGTCTTCGAGATGTAATTAAGGCAAGAGGAGGAAATACACCAGATTGAAACGTTAATTAAAAATCTAAATCAAATTTTATCTGTCAGTCTTTTTTTATTTTTCGTTTTCCTTAGTAATTTACTTTTTTTTACTTTTTTATACAAAGACTCAATTATTAAACGTTAACAAACGTGAATTGATTAATATATAAAATATATACAATTCAAGTTATATTACAAGTGGGAGGAATTTTTTTTCCTGTCAGTGTAACACCCGTTAGAGAAAAGAGGGACGGGTGGAGAGAGAAGCTCTCACGTATCAAAAGCACTGTCGATGGGTGGCCCTCGGAGGATCTGACTTGACTAATTATATGTATATATATAATTATAATTATAATTTTATATATATATATAAAATTATGTTTTATGAAAACCTGACTATTCCCTCTGTTATATTATGTACTTAAATCAAAAGCACTCAAAGTGGAGGATAATTTGTGCAATTTCCAATTTGTTGTTCTTAATATGATTTCTCCTTGCGATTCCAAGGCTAAAAAATATCTGTCTATTATATTAACGGAATTTTTATTGAAAAAAATCCTTTTATTCACACATTATAGAAGAGAAAAAAAGAAGGAAAAAATCCCTCTGTTGTCCTGCCACGATGTATGAACGCTTTTGGCAACTGTGTCCGTTCCTAGATTAATAAAATCCATTTAATTGGATACGCTTTACGTGTGGAGGGAAATCGAACAAAATGATGCTCAGGACCGGCGACCCACTTCCCCAGCCAGTTTTCTACCCATTCACCCTCTTCTCCCTCGCAGGCATGCCGCCCCCTTTAACACACCAAGCCCATCTGTCCGTTATCTAACGTAATCTAGCCCTCCTCTTCCACTCTTCATCATCTTCCTCTCTTCATCATCTTCCTCGCCGCTATCGTCCCTTCACTCTCCTCTCTCACCTAGATCGTCTATTTTAATTCTAGACAATTTAAACCGACAAGAATTAACAGAATATATTTATAAAAAATCCCTGAGAATTCCCTTCGCCATTAATTTCACAGGTGAAAACTCAAAAGGTTTTTCAACTCGCCGCCTGACAGCTCCTCATCACGCGGCTGAGATTAACCCGCAATCATTTGTGAATTATGGGAAAGAAAATCCTATCGACAATTTCGTGAAAATCGCATTTAAGAAAAACTCCATCGATTGTGTTTTTTGAAATTGAAAAAAAAGGGACGTTCATCGATTATATCTCACTACATTTTCTTGTGTGGTGTTCTTGTATTTGCAGTTTTAAAAACGAGGAATTTAATGCAGCTCTTACTGGCCGCATCGGCTTATCTTTGTTCCATAATTTATAACCGTAATTATCACCGTCTTAACTGAATGGATTTTCATCAAACATGAATAACATAACATAGATCCTTTATCAACATAAGGGGTATTTACGATGTTTGTAAGATGTTAATTCGTGTTAACTCAAATAGAGAAATGTCCAGTAAGATAGTGAACACCCCCTTCTTTTCTTAGCATTTTAAACGATAATTTTTCCTGCTGCGCATGGCGATTGGTAGGACAAAAAATAAAGCGGTAACAGTCCTTGAAGACTTGTTGTTGTTTGTCTTCGTTTTCTTTTGTGTTAAATTGTAAGATGCCAGAAGTTAATATAAAGGGAAAATTAATCAACTCTTTCATTCAAAATGTTAACTATGCGCTCCAAAAGCACTAACAAATGACACGCTTCAATTCGTGCCGACATACCTAACTAGTATCCTAACGTCTAACATCCTACAACTTTATAGGATAGAGGATATATCTATTATGAATGACAGTTTAAGGGCAGGGCAGAAATTAACAAAAGGAATGTATTGGTCTGATTTAATTAATGCGTATTTGAGAATAAAAATTCGTGTAAACAAAAAAGCTGTTAAATTCATGGCTGCCATGTTGCTTACCTACGCCCTAACGGATAGCAATGTGACTACATTTTCGACCTAACATCTAACATTGGCCCTGGCCTGTTAGATCGAGCAATGTTAACTAGTCGATTCTTACAAGTCTACGTCATCATTTTTCTCGACCTAACATGACCTAACAGAGTTAAAGGGTTAACACAAAGATCGTGAATACCCTTTAAGTTTAAAATTAAAACGGTCCCGAAATGCAAATCGTTTTAAAAAATAGCAATAAAATGTATATTGGAACGCCTTTCTGGTACCAAAAAATATTGTAGGCAGTTTGGTTTTGACACAAATGCAATTGTTTTGCGCAGTTTTTTCTTTTCCACAATTTTTTTTAATTGGCCTGAACATTAAGATTACGAATGTGAAGTTGGGTATAAAAGTATGTATGTTGTATAAAAGGTATGAGGTGATTTTGTACTTGTGATGCAGGTTTGGACTGGATTGTTTCATTTTATTCTGTTTGACGCGTATTTATAGATCCCTAACGACCCTTTTAATAAAAAATAAGACTGAATAACTGAATTGTGAACTGGCTTGATTGTGACGTTTATACGTATGACTATTATAAGCAGTGCGTTATGCAAGATAGACAGAATTTTGTAAGGCTACGGCTACTATGGATGCGAATTCTGCCGAAATTTTCTTCTGACGAGTTCGTCCGAACAAACAAATACATGTTTTCCAATGAGAGTGTTTACTTTGGCAGCGAAGTGCATGTCAGAACACGCACGATGTCGTCAGAACCATTCGAGCGTTCCAACCAGATTGATTTTTTCGTGCGTTCTGACGTTCAATTTAGACAGTTTTGGTTTTCACCATGGATATAGCTAAACTGATTAGTCTTGTTTTTGTGAATCGGTGTTTGTGGGACATGAGCGACAAAAAATATCACAACTTCCTCGGCCAAAGTGGGAGAAAGAATTTGCTCAAGAAATCAACACTAGCAATAAACCCTATTTGGTTAGTGGCCGTAATTGACTATATTAATTATTCTAATGAATAATTCTTTTTATTTAAGGTTTTTGGTTGAGACGAAAAATTTGTGTCACGAGCGGGATTCGAACCCACGCACCTTCGGCTCAATACGCCGTTGCTCTAACCAGTTGTATATAGCTTAATCAACGGACTTTCAAGAAAATAAAACTCATTAAATTCACTAATTTCGTGGTCCGCTTGACCAACTAATATGTTACGATTAATTAAGGTTTTTAGTTGAGATAAAAAAGTCAATGGCACTCAAAAGGTGGGGTTGAGATGGGAAGTTAGTGTCCGAGTGGATCGAGGTCACGATAGCTCAAGTGGTAGAGCAGCGGCGTATCAAGCCGAAGATCGTGGGTTCGAATCCCGCTCGTGCCATTGACTTTTTTATCTCAACTAAAAACCTTAATTAATCTAAAACTCATTAAGTTCGTCCATTTTGCTAGGAGGCAGAAACGTACTGACTATCGGAAAACGCGCACAATATAACTACCTTGTTCTGATGAAGATTTCAAACGTACTAGTCAAGACAAAATTTCGTCAGAATTCGCATCCATAGTAACCGTAGCCTTCATATATGTACTATTTTAACCGTCTTCGATTGAAACGTTGCATTTTTAGACTATTTTATTATACTTGTAGTTTGAGGGGAAAATACATATTAAAAAGGCCTTAATTAGAAATTTTGTTTTCTGAGAGATATCAGTAATTCGTTGTGTTCATGTACTTTTTTATTCTTTTTCCGACGAATTGTTTCTTTTTTATACTGTTATACTTTATGTATGTTTCCAAATATATATATATATATATATATATATTTCTTAAATAGGCCAGAATAACAGGAATTTGAACCGGTGCGATTGTAAAATGATATGCGGTGCTACTTACAAAAATATGTCATTTATTGAATGTGTAAAGATGAAGATATTTTCTACTTTGTTTCCGATTATATTTGCTTCCCCAGTATCGCTATATGCTAAGAAGAAGCACATTTTTTATTTTGGCAAAACTGGATAATTTAAAAAAAAGAAAAAAGTCTTTTAAGGCTTGCCATTTTAAGGTTTGGACCCCCTTGGACTAATTCAATTTTTGTAGTAACTTTTCTTTATAGTTTGATAGTTGCTTATCATCTTGGTCTGCCCTGACTCTAAAGACGATAGGTAGAACAAGATGTTAGGCAACTATCAAAGTAAAGGTTTACCCCCCCCCAGGACCACAGGAGGAAATCTCAAAATTTAACTTTTTTTGTGCTCACATTTCATCAAATTTAAAATCTCGACTTAAAATATTATACACAGTCTCCCAGACCTGAAGACCTACTGTAATATGCATTTTCCTATTTTGCCGAAATTTGACTTGTCCAGCTTCGCCCCGAGGGTGTAGAATTAACGTGTATTTGACGTTCAGAAACGCGTATGACAGACATCAACAGCGAGAATTGCCAATCCAGGGTGTTCGGAGATGTTGAAATTAATCGTGTTTACCACATACACTACAAATATTTCACAATTTTTGACGCCATATCGATTGTTCCTATCCACATCCAGCTTTGCTCGATGTGTGTTCTGTTCGTATTCTCCTCTCTGCAATGTCTGTCGTTATCCTCAAATGAAAGAAAATGTAAATTATGCTCTTTTTTTGTCTGTATTATCAGTAATAATGGCCAATTTTGGTATAGTTAGATGTGTTTTAGTCGTGTATTTCTTTACAAACTTATAAAGAGAAATTGATAGATAGAATCAAGTTCGGTAATACAATGGCAAAGATAGATGTTCCAACTACGCAACGTAATTTACACAGAATACAATTCATCGAGGTTAGTGCAATAAATTTGATTTGTTTAATGTTTTATTGTCCTTATATTAATAACGAAACACCCCTGTGACCGGTGTATATTCCCAAATTCATTTATGCAGACTATGTTCAATACCTTGGAACAAAAGGCCAGGAATGGTCGCTTTAAAGGCGGGATTAGACATTACAATTTAACTTCTACCGAAGGTTTTGTTAACCTGGAACATCGGTACATGAAGATTTAATAGAGGACCCATATTGCCATTTTGTTTAATTTGGTTTCATGTTATTTTCATTGTGTACGGCTGCGAATGAATTTCCACGGCCTGGGTTATGCCCGCCCATGGAATGTTATTGTTAACAATTTTTCAAAACGGGGCGAACCACCCTGCCAACCGGTTTGGACCGAACCCTCTTTTGTGACGACACGGACGCCTAGTGCAACATCCGGCGTGCTGTTTCATAACGACACCACGCCTCGTATACTGTGTCATAATAAAAAATAGGAATACTGCCTGGATGCATATGTTAGACCAGAAAAGTCTGACTGCAATTGTTGATGTCGGATGGATTATTTTTCAAAAAGGTGAAAATTGGAAAATCCTCAGTTTTTAGGTAGAAAACAAAAAGATTTGATAGTAAATATTGTGAGTGACACGAAAAGTTAAATGTTCTAATAAAAAACATACACGGACTTAGAACGGATATTTCTATTTATTAAGCGTAAATCATAGCAAAGTTTCATGTAAGATTTTACCAGGGTGACGGAGACAAGTTTGTGCGTCAGCGCTGACCAAATGTGTGAATGCAAATATGATACTGCATGTATATGTATGTTGTGTAAATTTTCATACACAAGGTGCGTAGAACTAACAATTTAATGTTTCGTTTATGATCAAAGAGAAAAATGTAGCGAAATGTCGAATGTGTGACAAATCTGACAATTTGACTCTTTATAGTAAAAACAAATCGTCAAGCAAATAAATTACAAACATGCGACGAAAAAAGTTTACACCAACTTCCGTTAGAACGTAAATGAACAAACGGGACTCTTTGTTTGTCTTGTTTTTTATGCTGGTTTTTCTCAATTACGACGTTTCGTCCGGCTTGTGCAGCATTACTTAATTCTGGCTGCCGTTTTTAATATCGTGTCCGCATACCTACAATCCGGTTGAAAACGCCGTTTCAATAAGGCTCTCCTGTCTATTTGTAAGGAAGTATATTGTAGCCGCCCGTTGCTAAAGGAACCTCTATATTAATTCCCCTTTCATCCTATGAACAAATCGGCCATACCGGAAAAAGGCGCACTTTAACACTTTTTATTGAAAAAAAAGTCAGGTAAGTCCAATTGGCAAAAAGTGTACGGATATTCAAGAAAATCACATTTTGTACAAACTCACAAGTGCAAAGGTGAAGCACGGCCAACCCCAACTCCCTTAGTTGGCGAGAACGGACAGAACAAGATATGAGTAGATAGATGAAAAGCGCCTGACAAAACAACAAGCAATTTTAGAGGAAGGATGATTGTAGACGACCAAACTACAAAATCTCATTCGTTATGTTTTCATAAGTGTAATAATTTCTCTTTCGCTCGGCCAGCCCATAGTTTACTTGAAAAGTCTGTAAAATATTAAATTAAACAAAACATTATGCATACGTTTTCAAAGATTAAACCAAATTTGCATAATTATTTCGTTTAACGATAATTGATTCTGGATTAAATTCCCACGACAGATAAATTCGACATAAATCCTTAATTGGATATGGTAAAGTGACGAAACGCCCATAGCAGCGAGGCTAGGTGGACGAGGCTGATCAGAAACCGGCAGAACTACAAAATCTCATTTGCACATTAGATTCGTATAAAATTTCTCATTACTTCAGTTATTAATTTAAACATCTGTGTTAAAAACAAAAGCATCGCATAATTTATTATTTGGTTTAGGTATTATTCATTCTGGATTAAAATCTTAAGACACATATATAGCAATGAACAAACAGTGAGGCAAAACTAGCGAGAATAGGCGGACCAGGACGATCAGAAACTACCAAAAACTGGAGTTTCATCACACCACTGACCTCAAGAGGAAATTTTCACAACAAAATAAAATACTTTCTAAGATACACTTAAAATAAAGCTTCACGAAAATCTGCCACGAGAAAATTCTGACAGTTTATTTTTTAAAATAATAATAATAATAAATTGAGCGTTTTTCTAAGTATGTTCCAATGATCACTTTAAAACAAAATTGCTAAAAGAAAAAGCCAAAACGTAAGTTTCTCTCGTGGATTATCCAGTTGATTTTCAATCTGTTCTGATTGTTTATTGTATTACCATAATCGAAGTCTTATTAATGCGTATATCGTAATTTATTGTGAACGAACTTGACGGGTAAAATATTACGTGTAAACGCCTGGTAGGAAACACCATTCAAAATCTTATTTATGTTATAATACACCTTCTTCAAAGTGAATACCTACTTTTATTACGATCAAAATGCAAATCTTCCAGATTTGACGTACACGGCGCAACATGCGATTTTTCATGCCCAACACAAATCCCCAAACTCGAATCTCGTTACGATCCCGTAAAGTAACATTTCTACGTTTGCCGGCTTTCGCATTCGGGTTTTAATTAACGGACAAATTTCAAACAATGTGACATTTTATCACACTTTTGATTGGGCCATTTTAGGAAATGTTAAATGTGTAGCAAATTTTTTTATACACGCTTACAAGATCTGATGGAGGTAAAATTGAGTAAAACACTTTTTCACAACATACACACTAATTTCCAAAAAATATCTGTCACATATTAAACATCGATATAAGATTCAACTTTAAATCCAAACTTTAGAGCTGGTTTTTAGATCAAACGAATATGAATGTCGATTCATTTTTCATGAGAGGGCCAATTTTAACATACATTAATGAAGCTTGCGTGAAATGGTGCACTCTCATTGCCTTTTTGTAAATTTCGTATAAGAATGGACCACCATTCGTTATTACAGTAAGTACATCATGATTTAAATAACTGCGGTCAACTTCACGGAAGGATTTGAAAAATCTGTCGGTGTCATTAGAGCTGGAGAATGTTCACAAACATTTGAAGAATTGGTGACATTACACTCTTTTTTACGGGGTTCGCAAATGCAGATCAACCACCGGGGTTTTCCATTGAAAAAGAGCCCATTTGGAAGCAATTTAGGTTCGAATTCAAGGCCGCCGAGATTCATGGCCCGACGACCGACTACGCCCTGAATTTGCGACTTCATTATTTTTAAGGACCCCCCTTTCTTCAGCGTTTCGATAGTTAACGGCACCATTCGCAAAAACACCCTGAGAAGAACGTAACGTGTCCTTAACAAACGCACCAATTGTTATGATGAATACAAAGAAATCAAAGAAAGCGTAAAGCGGACAATTTGATAAAAGTGATATCAGAGAGGATTTTGAAGTACTTGGCTTGTCAACAGGCAGTGCAATTTCTGTAAGTCTTGAGATATTTTATCGTGATAAATTAACTTTTTTAACAATATTAATCCCTAACATAAACAATACATTTTATTGTGTATTATCCACATCAAAATCCAGCTCCTGGTTGAATTCAGTTCCAAGAGAATAAAAATTACAATCTAATTAAACGAGAAATCACTGATTAACGAATGTAATAACGTATCATATACAAATTTTACATTTTTTTAAACATAATGATCAATGAATTTTGGCTACTTTCGGAGCCCGAAGTCGTACATGAACATTTTTACTTTCTAAATACTGTAGATCATAAAAAGATTCTGTCGTTTCTAGCGCACATTGATTTTAAGGTATTTGGCTGGTGCAAAAATAATGCAGGTTTTGAAAAGGCAGTCAAAACTATTTTTAAATTTTATCAAATAATGAAAATTTATTCGAAACATTTTCTATCACAATCTATACATCTTTGTCAACGTGTAATAAGCGCTTTTATTCCGCTGACATAAAAATCTTTATTTCGACTCATAATAAACTAGACTAATAGACTAATAATAAAGTCTTGAAACGCATTTTCGGCTTCACCGCGTTCTTTAAAAATTTTATCCCTCAAGAAGTGATCACAATGCCTAAAAGGGTGGAAGTCTGTAGGCGAGAGTTTTCATGTTTTAAGTTTCCGCAGGGTTGGCATTGCGACATGTGGCCTGGCGTTATCGAGAAGAAGAATCGGCCCCGGTTTACCAATGCTGGACAAAGACGTTGCAAATTCCAATGCCTTTTGTCAATTACTTGGCAATATTTCTCTGCTGTGATAGTTTCACCATAATTCAGGAAACTATGGTGAACAACCCCAGCAGTACACCACCAAACAGTCACCGTAACCTTTTTTAGATTCAGATTTTGTTCTGACGCTTTATCCTTGTCTAACCACTGACGTGTACGCCTCCTGTCATCGTACAGAATCCATCTCATCGGATGTGATGATTCGATCGAGAAATGGATCATTTTTGTGGCACAACATAAGAGACATGCACATTTAAAAATGTCTATTTTCTTTATGCTTGGGTTAGGTCGTGCGGTACCCATTTGTCACGCTTCTTTACTTTACCAATTTGCTACAGATGGCGAAATGCGAACAACGGTTGAGTGGTCAACACTAAGCTCTAAGCACTTTCCCGTCTTGTCTAACTTGAATTTTCTTCAGTCAACGTTTTGAGTTGGTCGTCGTCCACAACGGAAGGCCTACGCGACCTTCCCTGTCTTCGAGATAGAAATCTCCAAAACGAAATCTCTGAAACCATCGCTGCACCGTGCATTCGCTAATGCTTCCCTCCCCCCAAACTGTATTGATGTTAGCGCAGTTTGGGCCGCACTTCGCCCAACTTTAAATTCGTAGAAATAAATTTGACGAAAATCTAGTTTGGACATATTTAATTTCGCAGGTCCTCACTCTTATAAAATTCAATATGTACTAAAATGTTCCGTTTAAAGATAACGCTCAAAAGTATTTATTATAATTCATAAATTTGATTTGAGGATTTAGCTTTGTGTACATGACAAGCACCTGCGAAAATGAAACAAATTCTCAAACCTTACATTCATTTTGCTCCTACCCAATATTTATAATCGGACTTATATTTACCCGAAAAAAATTATACATGATTAAGAAACTTGTTGCCCTTACTTTCCTAAGATGATAACGTCGTTGCAATTTTTCCTATTTATCTTGATCCTATAAAAGAAATTACACGATGGGTCGACAATCTGGTAGAATCCCCATCATATCGGTATAGAAAATACACCGAATATTGGTTGATAATAAAACACCAAATAATAAAGTTCAATATGAGCGTATAAATCAATAATCTAATTTAAAAAAAGTAAAGCAATAGCCGTCGATCGAAGTTCATTAACTGTCTAATGAAAAGTGGAATAGTGCTAAGTGAAAGTACTCTATCATATGTAAAATAAAATATATTTTTGCGAAAAAAAAAAAGAAAACCTGGATTACACAGGTCTCCCAGAGATAGTGCGAAAAAATTTTTTTTTTTATCGTAGGCCCTATTTATAACAACTTTCAACGGTCTCTATCCCCCTAGTCCCTGTTGAGGTACGATTTTTTGTTTTTTTCTGTTTTGTTTTGTTGTGTACTATCACCCAATTTTTTCGCACTATTTCTGCGCCCTCTGAATCTATAATGCGATCTTCGGATGAATTTGTAAAAAGTTGAAAAAAATATGAATATAATGATATTGTTGGGCATTTTTAAAATATGATTGATTTTCATACTAAGTTTACAACTTTACAGATTAGATTTACATACAAAGCTTTTGAAATACCTAGACACTAATTTCTGTTAATTTTTAATATACCAAGACTCTGATATCTGGGTGAAAGAGCCCAATTTATTTGTGTTTAAAACGAGTTCTCTAGAACAATTCAAGTTCGAAATTCCTGTTTCGTAAAATTTTTGGCAAAACGGGAAATATTTCTCTTACGACGACATGTTAAATCCATAAACTATGTTGCGTCTACTAAACAAATTCTCTGATTTGCGCGAAAAAGCGAGGCTCAGCGGAGTCTACAAACTTTACGATAATTTCACCTATTAAATTAATTAAACTACAGATGGGAAAATGAAACATGTACGGTTATTTTTAATTAAGCGCAATTATAAATTGACAAATTGTAACTCAGGCATTTTTGTAAAAATTGGTAAAAGGGATTGATTTTTAATAATAATATTTACATATAACAATTATTGAATAATTTATGTTTGTATATTTACTACATTTTAGCCTGTCAGACGCGTTTCACCATTGCCAGGATATGCAGACCAGGATGATCGAAAACGACTAAACTACTGGTTTATCACCCCGCAGTCTTCATCAGACATTTGTTGTGTTTGATTTTTGAACTGTTTATTGCTTTGTGTTGCTTGTTACTATCGAATCGAATTATATTTTCCCATAAATTTTGGTTATGCAATGTAAGACTATGGTCCTATATGTAGCTTATGGTTCGCTAATTTGATTTGTCAGATATGTTACTGCACTTCGCCATATACAGTCAGACCAGTGAGGTCGTTTTACTTCTTATCAATTTCACGATAAATGTCATTTTGTGTGAGTAAACCAGAACATCTATCTAGTTTTCGAATAAAAAATCATGTTTGTATGAGTTGTTTATTACTTTTGAGCGATTATGTTGGTTTCCTTAATTTTTAGTTATGCTTTTGGACGACAATAGTGGAAATAAGAGAAAAAACAACCGCCACCTTTTTGGACATCAAACGTTCGCCCAGCCGGGTAATAAACAATTATTAAACATTTCAGTGTATTAAGAGCGACTTCGAAAACAGTCCTACGGTATACGCCTCCCCCTTCGTAAGCACGACCACAAATCCTCCCCTCTTTTCGCTGTTCCAGACTTGAATGGTTTCACAAAGACCTTTCATCCCCCTTTGTTAACGACAATGTTAATGTCGATATAAAAATTCCTCCCCCTGTCCTTACCCTCGCCCCGATCAACCGGCTGCTTCAGGCCTAAGACTTCATAACGCATGGAGAAAAAAAAGAGATTCCAATTTTCAAACGATTTGGTGAAAAACTCTTTGACACAGAGGATCGGATGGATCGGAGTAAGCGACCTCTTTCGTACGAAAGAAATAATTCGATTAGAATATTTATGGAATGGTCGAATTGAAAGGGGGTTCATGGTTGGAAAGATTCACGTCCAACAGTCGAGAAAAGCATTCAACCTTCCACCACCTACCAAGTTGCAAATCAAATATGAAATCTTGGGAAGTCTATTTTTTTCGTCAATTCAATTCAAAATCTACTCATTTGCCTTGACTTTTTTAAAATATTAACAAATTATATATCAAAACATACACCTTAAATATAAAACAAGATTTTTTTTAAAAATCGGTGATAAGTCAATTTGGGAGAAAAGAAAAACACTAGGTTCCTCCCTCACGTTTTGGATCGGGACTTTAAAACTATTATTAATAATTCACAAGGTTAACAAATATCTACCTACAGTAAAAAGAGATAGAGATATACTAAATTTCAGTGTTGTAAGTCATATTTGTTTATGTTTGTTCAACGTGAATTATATAATAGTTCTATCTTAAAATCTAGTTATAGTTTTATCTCAACTAAGTACCTTAATTAATTGTAATATATTAATTGGTGAAGCGGACCACGAAATAAGTGAATTATAATAGTTATATATATAGTTTATATAATAGTTTGGAAAGCTCATTTTGACAAAAGGAACTGAACGTTTTTCTTTCCTTTCAAATCTGCCTTATCCTTGATTTTTCAATGCAATATTAAATTGAAAGCTCATATCAACTCTACCGAGATATGACAAGAATATATTTTGGAATTTAGATTAATATTTCAAAACAAAATTCTTAATAATAGAATAGAATCGAAGTATAAAATCAGAAATAACAATTCAACGTCAGGAAAGATAACGTGATGAAAGTTCGAAAGTGATTTATTCGAAAACAAAATTTGAAAAAATTGTCAGGTCAAAAAAACGATTAAAAAAATTTATCACAATGTTTTATGATTTTATTGAATTACGGTGCATAAAACATCCTTATAGTACGTACAATTTATGACTTATTATTTATGACGTTAAGTCAATTAGTTAATCAATTCAGTTCATGTAAGGGTTGAGCCTCTTGTATATGTAGTCAAAAAGCAAGTAAACCAAATAATTTAATGAATTTTTTAAATGGATTCGATTGTATGCATGTTTGAAATGAGGACTTGACACACGGATTTAACACACTTCGGACAAATTATCCAACATGCTTGAGACGTACTTTTTTTCACAAGTCTAAGACAATATTACTCTGTTTCTAGTCATGGATAAATTTGGTTTGAGGTTTTTACGATATGCTCGTTTCTGGTCAGCATGGTGCGTCTTTCCTTGCTGGTTTGGTCTTTTAAACGCATTTCACCATGTTCAGTCAAACTGGCGAGGATATGCGGACCAGGATGATCAGAAAGGACCGGGTTCATCGCCCTGCAGACCTCAACAAACGTCTGTCATTTGATTAAAACGCTGTATTAACCTAACCTACGGCAAGCCGGTGTCTTTTTGATAATAATTTTTCGTATGCGCTCAATTACAGTAATGTATTCTGAAACAATAAATCGCGTTTTGAAATGAACCGGTTTACCTTATCAATACCACTTTCGGTTTTTCGCGAGGAAATTGTTTACAGGGATGAACAACCGAGTTCTCAAATTAAACATTGCCGAATTCGTGGCCGTGTTGAGTCGTTTTTCCCTCCGATGTGAAGGAAATAGGGATGAATCCGGGGGTCTTATCTAATCGGCAGAACTGACCGAACAGACGACACCTGCCCCGTTCGTGCACAGACTCTGCCTAATGAAACGGAATTTCACCACAAAAAACTACGGTTTAATTTCCTTGAATGAAACGCTATTTTCTTTTCAAATCAACGCGTTAAAGACTCTCTTGATCATAATATTTACTTATACAAATGAGACGATAGCTTTTTTTTCTAACATAGGTGTGTCTTCTCGCTTTCAGGTGTAAATTTTCTAATTTTTTTTAAATATCGCAAACGAGTGTCGAGGAATTGACTGTCTTAAAATGTAGTGTGGATTTTGATCAACCGGGATACAAGGAGGGTGGAAATTGTAATTTCATTAGCTTTTTTCCTCCCCTGTGTGAACTCGGTGAGGGTCAGCCGTCGTGCGGCTTAATTTCCTTTCATCTGCCACTTCCTGAATTTATCCCCCCCCCTACGAAAACGGGTTTTTGGCTGTTCCGAAGTGATATACGAGCTCTTTTCGGCCTGGAAGAGAATTTTTCCGAAAAAGTATCGACTGTATGAGACAAACTGACGGAAAAGAAAAAAAGAGGGTGTTAAAAACTGTATTTTGATTTTTGTTAAATAGAAAATTCAAAATTGTTAGCAAAACGCTATCTGTTGTGAAAACGGTTTTGCCAATCTGCTGAAACTCTTGTTGTTAATATGATTTTTCTCCGCTCCTGAAATTTGAAATTAATAAGCAAAACCAAAATTAACAAGATATCTAACAGTAAAATAATGAACTAGACACATTTTTACAATTAAATAACAACAGTAATGCAATATTGCTAATGCAAACAAAAAATAAACATTAAACAGTGTACTATGCAATATTGAAGGTGATTGAGAGGCAAAATTAAAACGGCTGCAGCTATAAAAACATAAAATAAAAACAGCCCAAAAAGTTGAATTGAACAAAATATAATCGAACATAAAATCGTCGTGCTATTATAATTGTACGACGTTATGACATAGATGGAATCAGAGGATTAAATCATGTGTGAAAGAGATATGAAAAACCTGTTAATTAGTTAATTTGATAGAACATAAATAATTTCTCAACGGGCATGTAAACAAAGAGAAGGGGAAACATTAATGTCAACGATTAATACGTGGCTAAAGATTATCTTTAATCCTATATTTATATTGAATATGAGAGGAGTCGGACATAAGAAATCCGCAAGACTCGAAATCAAAGGTTTACTGAATAAATAACTCCTGGGACTGTCCCACGTGTTACAGATCAATAGAGTTACGCCCCTGGACCCACGTGGGTCCTTTTGCTCTCGCTAACTATTTTAAACGAAAAAAAGATACGTTTCAATTAACTCTGTCTGTTGCACCCTCGTTGAATATTTATTTGACTACGGAATGAAATAATAATTTTTAAAGGATATACGTGTTCGTATAACATTCCATGCTTTTGAATCGGATAATTGTTTTGTTTTGGTTTGAATTTGAAAAACATTTACCTGCTAGCCTCAACGCCGACATCCTTTGAAATTCAGGCTCTTGAAGCCATTTCCACATTCGGCGAAACGTTTCTCGGCCGCTCTTGAGTTTGGACCAAGGTTTCGGGTTCCTCAATAAATCGGATAGTGTTCCTTGCGACCTACATAAGACTCGTTGAGCGAAAATGGCTTGTGGAATGCTATATCGTTTCAATTCGGCAGATATCCTTTGAGCGAGTTCTTTGGTGTTGATTTCCTCGAGCTCGTTGTTTCCTGTTCCGACAGAAGGGCATGAGGCTTGGGTGACGGTTTTCAGCGTTATCGTGGATGTCTGTTGTTGTTTAGGAGGTGATGTGGCCGTGACAACGACTGCTTCTCGTTGTACAAGGGCCGGAGGAGAATGATGAGGTGATACAACAACAGTCGGGGTCTGTGGATGAGGAGTGATTGTCGTTAAGCCGTTGAGAGAAGGCAACGAACCAGAAGTTGTAAACTGAGCGCCTACTAACGTGCTCGGAGGAGAGTGAAGTGATGCCGACGGTGGGCTCAATTGCGGACTCTGTCCACCGAGACCACCTCGGACGAGGTCCCTTTGGTTGTAAGGAGAATCGTACCCGTTGGGTGACATGCTCTTAGGAGGTGAGTTAAGGCCATTTTGACTGTAGGTACTTTGTGGTGACAAAGGAGAGTGTTGCTGTGATAATCCTATACCGGATAAATTGTTGGGCGAGTAGTGATGGGGGGACATACTCATTGAAGGTAGTTTGTCATAGCCATAAGGAGAATTGACACCCATCGAAAGTCCGAGACCGTTGTTTTGCATGACAGTAAACGATCCGTTGACACTACTCGTCGTGTGTCCGTAGGCGAATTTGTCCGACACCGTCGATATAGGAGGTAAGGGTTGCAAAGGTGTCAGTGTGGCATATGACGACCCAGGGCTGAATCCTGGTGGAGACATCCTTCCGTTTACGGACGTCAACGTCTGATAAGTCGGTTCGGGTTGTAAAGAACGAAAATCACCTGCGTCTATCATTCCTGCCACACTTACTGATATACCACTGACGGAGGACGGGGATATTTTTCCAGGACTAAGTAAACGGGAATCTCGTGAATCTTCTTGTTCGTGTGGTTGTACTATTACTGAAAGCTGTTTGCTTTCCTCGCACTCTGAAAGTTCGCCCCCACTCTCCTCTTTGACGTCTACTTCTAACTCGTCGCAAAGCACTCCTCTCCTGGCGACGACAGGACGGGAAATGTTGAGCCCGCCAGCGGACATCAAGCCATGCGTGCTTAGGCCCGCCGAATCGACCGTTTCCACAGACACAAGACCCTCTCCTAACGATTGATTCTCCGCCATTTCGACGATAGCTTCCATGGTATTTCATAGAGATTAGTTAATAGCCTTTCACGGCACTCGGCTACACACACTTGAACCACATCGGACCGGAAAATTTTATTTCGTTTAACTCACGGAATAGAGAGAGTTCCGACCGAAGGAGAACATTTTCCCGACTTTGAACATACTTGCGTCGTCGACTACTGCACAGCCAACATCGGATCAATACTGAGGGCATGAAACCGAGTATAGAGCGCTCTTCCGTAACATAGGTATCCGTAACACTCACTACGATATCAGGCTCAACCTCTCGCCTCCTCTCACTACGCTCCGTGAATATTTACTGGCATATGTCCGCTAGAAGAGCAGCTGCATTCGTCCCCCCTTTCCAATCGCCTCACGTTACCCCATCCGCACACCCGACATCCCGGAGTCCTCCGCTCTCTTAAACACTTTTACAACCAGTCTCTACTACACTGTTTACCAAGTTCATTCCTGGCCTACTCCACCAAATCGATGCACGGCTCAATATCACTTGTTCAAGGC
This sequence comes from Cimex lectularius, assembly GCF_000648675.2. Lineage (NCBI taxonomy): Eukaryota > Metazoa > Arthropoda > Insecta > Hemiptera > Cimicidae > Cimex > Cimex lectularius. The sequence continues at coordinate 263,651 of NW_019392707.1, forward strand.
TAAAGCAATCAATAGCAAACTCAGTTTAGACCGCGACCTAAACAAACACACTTCACAGTTTAACACCCGTCCGTATTCTACACCGGTATTCATACAGAAAATAGTGTTTTTACCCCGGCCACCTCCTGTTTACTCCTGATTGTGCTTGCTTTGCCCTCTCATTGCATACTGGAACTCGGTCTTGTCACTCCCGCCTCCCAGTTCTTTACAGACTCCCTCCCGTTACGTCACAACACAACACAACACAGTCATAACCCTCTCTTCCCTCTCGCTCATCCTTTTCCCCCGAACAACGGCTTACAACACAACCCTCCCGATTTTCACCCTCGGCTATTATTAAAAACAATATAATTATTGACGTTCAACGCGTGTAGAATGTTTCCGACGATGAGTTTTCACATCAGGCATCTTGGTTTTTCAGGGTGGAAAAGTGTCGTCTCGACTGTTTCCAAGATGTTTTCACCTTCCTGCCATCAAATTCTCGTTGCCGTAAGTTCAGGAGTCCCTCCCTATTAATTCAACGGCAAGTATTTTCGATAATTTTGCTCTAAGGTTTTTTATTTTTTATTTCACAATTCAATCTCTTTTGTTTATTTCGAAGAAAATGTACATACTTTGAATTGAGAGATATGTTAAAATTCAGGTTTCAAATTATCTCACTCGGAGCTTGAAACCTCAAACTAGTATTGGAAATGGTCTTTCCTTAATTAATAATATAATTCTCGAGTTTTTCTTTTACACTCCCAGTTTCGAATGCAGAAGATTTTTGTTTCAAATAGAGTAAAATAGTTTCATGCAGCGAAACAAGTCCAAAAATTTAAGCTAACATTTTCATGTCTTTAAGCAATTTTTTTAACCTTTTTTTTACTTTACTTCGATAAAATGGTTATTTCAAAAATGGTTACCCAATTTTGTGTCAAACAGAATAAACTTTCACTGGAACGTATAAACGTGACCCATTTGTCATTTTTAAAATTTACTACCGAGAATTAGACTAAAACAGGTTATTTTGCCTTGAATTTCCTTAAATACAACGTCCTTTTTTGTTAATTTTTGCCACTTACTTTTCCACAAAACGTTGATAGCCAACTTTTTTTGTCTTCCACCAGTTTGGCTGAAATACTTATTCAAATATTTGTCATTTTCGTGTATTCAAAGTTGGGATTGTCAAACACATATAACTTGAGCATAATAGACAGTCTACAACTACCCCTAGTGAGACATTTATCCAGCCCCCTTTGTCCAAATGTCTTCAGAAAACGATCACAGAAATTTTGTTATTGTTTCGTTGTGAATTGAATAGTTATATTTTCAAAACATCTCTTCAATTATTTTATTAGTATTCATTCGCCACTGTTTATCTGTTATAATATTTATTTAACTAGATAATCATATTCCAATTATTTTATATTTATTATTATCCTTTTATTCTGATAATTACAAATAAAAGATAAAACCACATATTTTCCAAATTTTAATTATAGTACTTGAACTATAGACTTTTTTGTAAAACACTTCTGTATGTTTATTTTCACATCTCCTGCCTTCTTCCAAACAGCACTATTTCATCAATCAATTTTTGAAAATTAATTTTACCCTAAGTGTTGTAAAATACCCTCTAGAAATACTTACCCTCTCCGAAAAGATCATTATTTTTTCTAATATTAATTTTTGATTCTAATGTAAATCACATTTAACCAAAGTGTAATGTACAATTATGTAATACAAATGTATCATTTATTTTTACCCAAACCTCTTAAATTAAAAAAACAACACATATACTGTTTTTTTATATCTATTTAATAACGACAATAAAGTTATATTTACACAAAAAAAACTCTTTCTTATTGTACTGTTGCCATTCATTAACCATTATTCAGCAGTTATAATAATGATAAATATACTTAAATAATGAAATGTGCATAATTAGTTTAGTCATTCATTCTTCTCGTCCTTTTATTTTGATAAATGTAAAAAAAAATAAAGATATTATCTACAGTTTTAAATTATTTAGACGGTCAGTACTAATAATGAATTAATTTTATTATTCCAAGTTGACTGTCTTGAATTGAGGCTTCATAAATCATACAAAAACTCTATTTTAAATAATTTTATTATATGTGTATACAGTAATGACAATAAAGTTCTTTTTACAAAATAAATCGTGTTTGGTTCTTCTATTACAACCCAATCCCCTAATATCTATCAGTTATTATTTTTAATTAAATAGATAAGTATGTTCATGTATTGTAACAAACGTAATATAAATGATAAACCCACATGTAGTGTGCATAAAGTTTTAACTTTAAATAACTTTTTGTAATGAACCTCTGGCTGCTACTATTTCTACTTTCTATTTCCCAACAGCTTAATAGTAAAATACACGCTGAAATTACATCCCTTAAAAAAATTATTCTTAAAAAATTACATTATTCAAAGTTAATAATGTAAAATACATTCCAGTGTAGTAAATAACAACTACCTATGTAATGATAACGTATATATTCTTCTTTATCCAAATGGTTTAAGTTTAGAAACTAAAATATCACTGACTTACGTTCATGTGAATAATAATTTTATATTAAAAACTCAGGGATAAAGCAAAAATAAGTTTGTAATACAAAATTGTAATATTGAATGCTGATACGAATTACATCGGGATAATTTATTATGAATAATAAAAACTATTTTTAGTTGGCTCACTACAATCCATTTACCATTACTTATTATTTAATTATGTATTCAGTTATTATATTATCATCTTATAATTCATTATTAATAAACTGTATATAATTATTACCTTATAATTCATTATGTTATCATAAAGGAATTAGTAATTTTTATTTTGATAAATATAAAATAAAAAAGCGACAGACCTTTTGTAATGTACATCAGGCTGTTATAATATTTCTATTTCTTATGTACTTGTCAATAGTTTTATTTCATCAGTAAATATTTCAAAGTGTTCAAATTTATTATATTTGTTTGTAATGGTAATTAAATAAATTCACGCTAAAAATTCACCCCACGCTTAAAAAACAAACATTATTTATCCCTAAAAAATTTAAAACTTACTACTGCAATTTAATATAAATTTACCAATCCTCTTTAACAAATGTCTGAGTTTCAGTAAATTATCACTCCTATTATTGTGAGATTTGTCCCTGTGTTTCTGCGAAGTGATGAACATGAAGGTGTTTATTTAAAATAAAAAAATATGATTTTTCAACGATCCTGAGTCATTTGCAAGAAAATGTATTTTATTTCTGGAAAAATATCTATATTCATCGATTGTTTATCCAGTATTGTTTATATATTTTCAAGTTTTCTCATTTCTGTACGTCGTGTCGTAGTTTCATGCTAGTCAGTCAGTATTGTTGAGGGATCGTAATGGTTTTCTATAAACCTCGTAATTTGATTTTCCGTTATTGCCCCTAAACGACTTTATTGTTGTTTGTATCTGTCTTTTAGTTTTCCTCCTGTTTGTCCGATTCATTTGTCGCGGAATTAGCATGTTACGTTTGGTGTACTTGCCATTTTTCGTCAAGTGAGTGAAGGAAACGGGTCTGACCGACCGACCCAGAAGGACAGGCAGACCAAAAATGATCAGTAACGACCAAATCACATCTAGTTATTATAGTTTTGTTATGTATTGAATAATTGTTTATCAGTTATAATTATTATTAAGCAGATAATTATAATTAAAACGACATAAATTCACCCCCATTGAAATTAAAAGTAGAATTTAAAAAATCACTTGTGATCTTCTAAACTTTCTTTTCTACATTTCGAAGTAGATGATGGCAGCCCACAAAACCATTCTTTTTTCTGTATTTTTGAAGATAGTTGTGAATTTTAACTTCGTTTGCTCAAAACTTCTGATGAAGCTTGAAAAATATGATATTCGTGGCTGTGTCCTGGCTTGGTTCTTTTCATATCTCCAGGGACGGCAGTCAAAAACAGGTTCCCAGTGGCACTGTCAAATCGTCTCCAGCTTTTAGTACCGTGGGTGTTCCTCATGGCATTATACTTGGCCCACTCTTGTTTATATTTCATTCAAAATTCCTATGATATACATACAAACGATTCATTGCGATCGTGTTGTGGACATTATCATATCCTCTATTTTGAAGGGTTTTTGGAGGTTGATGCAAAAGACAATTCTTTCCTCCACTGAGTACTAAATAGGTCTATTGAGTAACTCCTATAGTTATAGCCATACCTTGGAAAGTGCGCCATTCCTTATAGGACTGAACATTTTCCTTGATGTCTCTTTGTACCGTAACGATTTACATTCGCATCCTCCCTTGAGAAGAAAAAAAAAGCTGCTCGAGACTTCTTGATGACGAACAGGCTTTCGATCGAGTTTGGCACCTGGGTTTACTCTGGAAACTCAAGCCCATCCTACCCTCTACACACTACCTCATCCTTAAATCTTACCTGGCCGACAGGTATTTAGAGTATGGGTCGGATCCTCACACTCTCCTTTGTAAAGGGCGAATGGGGAAGTCCCTAATGTTAGCGTCCTCGGCCCACTACTGTCTACCCGCTTCCCATCGCGTCATCAATATCCTAGATTAGATTAGATTATATAGGAGCCGGCCTCTTTTCGACTGTGCACCGCGACCAGTATTGGACTATTGTCCATCTCCTTTTTTTTTATTTAGAGCTCCTCGTTAAGCTTGAGTCTAGCGTTATTATCAACGTCCACATACGCTGATAACATGGCCATTTTATCCTCTAGTTCCGTCCCCGTAATAGCTCTCCGAACCCTCAGCCACACATATTTCATTAAACAATCGATCAAAAATGGCGAATCAAACTCAAAATCACAAAAATAACCTTCACCCTCCATCTCATCATTCTACCTCCAATTTATTATAACCTCACAACCTTTCCCAGCGAAAACATCATCCGCTACCTAGGGCTGTATCTAGACAAACGACTCACCTGGAATCCCCGTACAAAAGGATAGAACTGAACCGATGATACCGATTACTTAAAAGACTACTAGACAACAGATCTAAACTCTCCTTTGACAAAAAATACTCATATACAACTCAATACTGAAACCAATATGGACATATGGCATAGAACTATGTGGTTCAACCAAACCTTCCAATCTTCGCAGAATCCAGATCTTACAATCACGAATACTTCGATCCTTCGGCCTAAGTTTCTAACCACAGCCTAAATGTTTTATTTGTAAATTTAGTAATCCAGCTACAAAACATTCCACACTAACCTCCAATCCCATTCTAACACCCACGTTCAACTTCTTTCCTCTCCATCTCTTCCCAGCAAGCATCCTCCCCATTTTATACTCCAGAAAAGAACGGACCGCATCATACTTAGTTCTTATGGCTTCAACACGAGATACAATAGACACCTTCCTATATGAACGCTCTAGCTTCTATCCAATTACTAAAATATTTTTTAAAAAAATGAAAAATTTTGTTACATTTGAAAATGTGGAGGATTTTAGGAGAAATTCATTGAAATTTCTAATTGAAAAATGAATTTTAAAAAAGAGGCTAAATAATCAATTAAGGTTAACTTTTGTACGTTCACATTAATTATACAAATATTCACATAAACATAACGAATTGTCGTTTACAGATTAGATTATTATTTATTGGTACTAAAAAAGAGGCTAAATAATAGTTCAATATAGTATTTTAGTTATTATTTTGTTACGATTATTTATGTTTATTGTTCGTTGAGTAGTTTATTTAATTTGTAGTAGCTTTGCAACCCGGCGTTTCCCGGGGGATAATAAAAAGTGTTATATAACACATTATTTTGAGCATAGAAATTGCTATTGCTAGATAGGACCATACATATAAATTAAATTAACACAATTGAAAGTTTGATATCAATGGTTGTATTTAGTCATGATATTAGATATTTACATGTGCAACGAATGAAGTCCTTGAGAAAACCATGGATTCTCTAAATTCTATCCACATAATGGCAATGATTGACCTTGTAATTTGTTTATCATAACTGCAAAAGCCAGTTTAATTCAAAATTGCAATCATTTGAATTAAAAAGGTACTTCCGTTGGTATCATTAGTATGTGCTATATTAGCACACCCTCTCCTTTTTTATTTTAGAAAGAATATTAATATTATTTCAATTAATTATACTTTTTATTTATAGTCTCGGTTGAGATGAATAAGTTAGTGTCACAAGCGGTATTCGAAGCCACGAATTTCGGCTACTCCAACCGCTTGAGCTATCGCGTATTCGATTCACTCGGACACCAAACCCTCATCTCAACCTACAAACATTCATTCGAATTTTCCCACTTTTTGCCATTTTGAAAATGTCGTGTAATCAGGATTCGATTCTCAGCGACTTATGAAGTGGCCATGTGGAACTGTTAGCGAAGTAATTACTTCTTTAACTATTATATTAATCTATGTACGTTTAGCAGTTTTAACCACCCGTGACCACTTAGTTTTAACTAATTGAGTTCGGTAAAGCAATTTTTATTAATTTTTTACATAATTTATATTTGTTAATGTATACATACCTGTAAAACAAAATCGGTTTTTATAGCATTTATCTTTGTACACTAAATAAACGTTCACTTGGAGCACTTTTGATGATGGTTTGTTGGTCAAGCCAAATGTCGGTAGTTCGTACCTACACTTCTCCTGCCTATAGTAAAGATACAACGGTGAAGTTTGTATCTTCCTATCTTTACATGAGCGGAATCAATTCTGTAGTGTTTATGTACTATGATGAATCTGTAGTTTTGGAACTCTAATCGAGTCAGTAATTTTTGTGACTATATAGTGTTAACGTAGTTTTTGCGTCTACTGGTGGTAGCTCCTCCAAATCGGAATTCGAAAGACGCGGGAAACGCATATCATACCGGTAGGCGAAGGCCCGACTGGACAACTGATAGCTGAGAAAACAGATATGAAAATGGACGCCACAAATTCCTGAAATCTCTTTCTTTTTTTTTCTTTTTTTGTAAATTCTGGCGCCCATTTTATAGTCTCTAAACTCGCCTGGCACTAATAAAAACAAAGTGTGAAAGTTTCGTCGAAATCGGTTTAGTAGTTTTCGGTTTTATTGTTAACACATAAAATTATTTTTGGCTATGACTATGCAATTTGTATATCCAGGGTGTCAGGCTTCTCGCGCCACAAACTGTACAGTCAATTTCACATCTCCAGAGTGACAAAAAAGTTCGTATGATTTATGACGAAAACTGTAGCTAGTTGGAAAAAAACGTTGAATATCTGCGAAAGGGCTGAAAATAGGACCGTGGTTCATACGATCTTTTTGTCACTCTGGAGGTGTGAAATTCACTGGCAAAGTTTGTGATGCGAGTAGCCTGACAACCTGCACATAGATTGTCCCTGGATAAAATTAATTTGAATGATTGATTGATTTTTGAATGCATACCTAAATTCATCAAATATTATTTGGCATCGGATAAAACTTCTCAAAAAAAATGTTTCCATTCCACCTGCAATAAGGAAACAAGCAAATTATTAGAACTGATTATCAATCAGCTATATAAAGGCATGAAAAAGCCGTTTTCCTTTTATCGTGAGCTTTTCCTTCCTTTTTCCTTTTCAAAATTCCCTTTTTGACGCTTCTTGTCAAGACAAATTCAAAAAGAGGTATAGTTTTTCAATTTTTTTCTTCTTTACTTTATTTTCCACGGATCTAGGATCAGCCACCCGTAATACATACCAACCCAGTGTAACAATGGGTTCCAATTTATTTGGCATTTATTCGCCCCTCAGGGAGCCAAATCCTGCAACACGTTTTACCCCGTTCAATCCCATAAACCAGGAAACTCTCAGCCGTAGGGAGATTTCAATTAAATCGAAAGCGTGGGATGCATGGAAGGATCACTGTACGAACCGTCCGATCTTGGAAATCCTCCCGTATTGTCACTTTGGCAAAAGAAAATGTGCATTTCCTGCCTTTTTTTGGGAGGGTGGGGGTTTTGAATTCGACAAAACAACATATGCGATTTCGACACGCACTGCGCTTCCAGTAAAAAGAAAAATAAAACCTGCGTGCGCTCGTTTTTATTATGGCAGATGTTTGATGAACAATTTTGTCAAAATTACCTAGCTAGCGACCTAACAAAATATTTGTCTAAAATGATTAATAATTAATGGTCAAATAGAAAAGTCTTCATTTTATCAATTTAGGAGAAAATGGAGTCACAATTGTTACCTATCTTTCCATTTAAACCCGTAAATCATTATTAAAATATAAACAAATTAATTACACATAATTTTTACAATTTCAAAAATCACTTTTATGATTTAAAAAAATATAAAAGAGAACAGACGGCCAACTGTTTTTGAAGTTAAGGTCAAAATTCAGTCCGTAGACCATTTCTCCCTAACCCTGCCAGCTATTTCTCAACTTACTTCGTCTTGTCTTCAAAACTGCAGGTATAAAGCCCATAATTTACATATTACAATTTAGACCAGTGAATATCGGCAATGTTTTAATAAAGATAAATAAACATTTAAAAAACGCCAATCGAGGTAGTTTATTTAAACTGGCGCAGTCGGTAGGACTCTTTCCGGAAGCTGGCAACGTTGTTCCATTGGTATCTACCGTTCACGGAAGAGATCCTTGCTTAAAGAAGACACAACGAAGAAGGAAACAACCGCTGAAAACCAGAGAGCATGGTATTCAACTTCTTCTTGTGCATCAAACAAACCATAATTTTATGCAAATTAAGTATGTAACTATAAATTAAGCCAAATTCTTGTTCAAATAATAATAGAGCAAAATAAAGAATAAATAAAATAATTGCGCCTGTTATAAATAAACTACCACGATTGGAGTTTTTAAAAAGTCTATTTATCTTTATTACAACAGTGCCGATATTCACTCGACTAAAGTTTGTAAAAGAATACCTCTTGAAGTCAAGAGAAGGAAAAATTGCATTATTAAAGGGGGAGAAAGTGCTCTTATGCATATCTATCTACTACGCACTTACAAGTTACTAATAAGATAATTATTAATTTAACATATTAATATAATATTATATATATACATATATATACACACACACATACATACATTTATATAACTTAAGTTGGTGCTGTAGCATCCTTGAGATAAATTCTGTTTAAGGGCTGCTAGCAATACAATGAGACATAAAATTGGGTTCGGGGGAATACTAGTGAATGGAGAACAAAACATTACCATACGTGGAGAGAAAAAAAAGTTATAATAATAGCTACAAGTTGTAAAAATAGATTAAACAAATATGAAAAACTAAAACTTTTATTTTTTAAATGGTAGATAATAATTTTTATTACTGTTCTTATCCAAGCCAACACTTGACTTTTTAGAACATGTTTTGGGAATCACACCATCTCGTTAGGGACCAAATGGAACCACTTAGGGCCTACATGCAGAAAAACATAAACGTTAATTGCGATTGGGACCACACGCAATTTATAGAACATATTTCTCTTTTTTTTTCCAATTTCTACCTATATTGAAAAGCGCCCTTAAGGTTCGGAGACGGTAAAGGTATCTTTTGTCAGAGATCAAGGGCAAAAACTCTTACTGTACATATTTCAAACTCGATAAAGTTTTTTTACGTGTAAAACAAACAAACAAAATAAGAAAAAGCACAATCAAAATATTTAGGGGACTAAAACATAGTTCGTTTTAACGGAATTTTTCATTTTTTCCCTATTGTATGTAAGGATATACACAATATTGTAAACCAATTTTTCTGAATTTATCCTTTTATGAAACCCAATAAAAAGCATTCTCTTTCATTTGCTTTTATGCTGCAAGTCACATGAAATAACTCGTACTGCTTTTTTTTATGCAAATATATAACAACAAAATGAGAAAACGAAAAATAATATTAAAAAAGATATAGGAAAGGCTGTTAGTTAAACCGAAATGAATTCTGCAGTTACGCAAACTAATTCATATTCTTTTGAATTAAATTATATCCACTTGAGTGAGTAAAGAAAAATTGGTGTAAATTCATCCGTTTATTTTTTTATTTTTTTTAATAGAATAGAATAAATTTTTATCTGTACATGTGCAATACAATATATACAATAATTTTAGAATGTAGGGAGAGTGACGTTTCACTTTGGCTTCCTACTATTTACAGCTAATCATTTTTATATAGAGAAAGGTAAAAGAAATTCCATACTAATTTGTAGTAAAAAAATTAAGTTCAAAAAACCACATGCAGAACCGTTTAAATAATAAATAAAACATCGTCTATGTAGCAATTATTTTTCGCCAGTTTACGTTTCTGCTGATTTTGAGTCAAAGTTCGTTCCCTACTTTCCCTGAATAGAATAAAAAAACCAAAATGATTTCTTCAAAATCAACAGCAAAAAAACATGAGAAAACATTTCTTCATAAAATAATAAAGAATAATAAAAAATTGTAAAACACATTTGGAAAAGCGCAATAAGCTTATTCAAAACCAACGAGAAAATATTATTACTTAAAATTGGAAATCCTTACGCAAAGAAAAAAAACAACCACTGGCAAAGACATCGTCAGTTCGATCAATCAGCATATATTAAAGGCAACAATAAATTCGCAATCATCAATTTCGTTAACATGTTACATTTTATCAGTACAAATATTTCATATCAAATTTTATATCACTAGATTATAGTATATTATTATAGTGATAGCTGTATAGTTTTATTTATTTCCATATCATGGTATTTGCACCTTTCTGGAGGAAATTTATAAGGTTTTTATTTGCACCTAGTAATTATCGCTACTCTATCTGCCGGCCGATTTGCTTTGTCAGCGTTTTGTAAGGATTAGTTATCGACTAGGCTGTAACCAGACTTCAGCTTGAGTAGAAACAGTTTTTACAAATATTTTACATAAGTTAAAAAATAAATTCTAACAATACATTTTACAGACTTACAGTGATGTAATTAGCTGGGTGGCCAAATAGAAAGATTACAATGTGTATTTTCAAATATCTTTTGAAATTCACAACTGTAAAATTAACTTCTACAAGCGAATACTCCGATATAATTAGACCTAAGGACAGGCAATGACTTGTCATTCAGGATGAGATCACGGGATCATCGGCGTGTCAGTCGGCGTTGAGAATTTCCAGAAAGTGTAGCTGAAGAAAGTTGGGTTACTAAGGGGGTTGGCCGGTGAGTGCGGAGTGGAAATTGTTTTATCTCGATTTGATGGCGTGGGAACATAATGGATGTTGAGGTCATGGTGAAGGGTATGATTGGTCACATAGAAAAAGGACCATTTGCAATAGAACGGAGGGTTCGATGAGATGTTTTGGCTGATATTTCCAGGACAGTGAGGCTGTAGAGAACGAACGGTAAGGATCATTGTGAGTGAACAGGAGTGCAGCGTTATATGCAAATGTCAGCACTATAAATATCATGTAAAGGATTGGACCAACAACATTGCCTTGAGGGACTCAGGTCGGACAGGACGGAAGGGTAAATAGGAAGAACCGTATGTACCCAGAAGTAACGGCCGGCAAGGTAGGACTTAAGGGTAGTGGAAGTTTACACAGCATCCCAGCATGATGAATGAGTGCTTGCGCAAAACCGAAAGACAGCCGGCCAATACATTTTTTTTTCCCAAACAACGCGGTGGCATTGTTGAACAAAATGCTTATGTCGGGCACCAAACCAATAATCAGCTATTAAATGAAATCTCAATACGTGCTACTTTAAAAAAATATGCAAAGAAGACCATGTTATTCTATTCTGAATAGCCCTAAGTATCACGACAACTAGGCACACTTATAGAGAATGAAATAAGTTTTACATTTTCATTACAAGAATTGCATTTGCTTAAAATTTTGAAAATTCTGGCAATGATGACTCTCTCTCTCTCTTTCTCTCTCTTTCTCNCTCTCTCACTCTCTCTCTTCCTCTCCCTCTCACCCCTCTCTCGCCCTCTCGCCCTCTCTCTCACTCACTCCTTCCTCTCCTTCTCTCTCTCTCACTCACTCTCTCTCACTCACTCTCTCTCTCACTCACTCTCTCTCTCCCTCTCTCTCTCTTCCTCTCCTTCTCACCCTTCTCTCACCCTCTCTCTCTCTCTCCCTCTCTCCCTCTCACTCCTTCCTCTCCTTCTCTCTCTCTCTTTCTCTCTCACTCTCTCTCTTCCTCTCCCTCTCACCCCTCTCTCGCCCTCTCGCCCTCTCTCTCACTCACTCCTTCCTCTCCTTCTCTCTCTCTCTCTCTCTCTCTCTCTTCCTCTCCCTCTCTCTCTCCCTTTCCCTCTCTCTCACTCTCTCCTTCCTCTCCTTCTCTCTCTCTCACTTTCTCTCTTCTGCTCCACCATCCTCGTTTATGGCAACCGTGCGAGATAAGATTTCTCTATTTTCGAAAACGAAAAAAAAAAATTTTATTTCAAACAACGGAAATGTTTCACTTGAACAATGCCTACTCCTAATGTAAGAACAGAGGTCCATCTGCTGTCCAGCTGCCCTGTAATAATAACTTCATGGATTGTGATTATGCACGTAACTGTCGCTTATCGTACACCGTTGCAACGCAACATAAAACATTGTAATTAACACGCCAACAATAATTAATTTAAACCCGAATCCACTACAGAAATTTGTTCTTTGTTTATTATCGCAGTTTTCTATCGAGTAGAATATAAATAGGCTTTTTTTTCTAGCTTGTATAATATGAACTTGTTATGAAATGTCATTTCTGCGTTTTGGACTGTACTCATTGTTTGAGATAAATATTTATTCAAATTCTAAACGGTTCAATCAACTGAATACAAACCAAAAAATAAACTATATTGTTCAATAAAAACAGCTTTGTGTTCGAGTTAATATGAGCTTTCCACTTTAAACTTATTCCAGATGTGACCCGAGCTTTATAGTACAGCTATCAAAACCAAATATCTTTCAATCAATTGGAAATATCCGATGCTGCAACTAAGACATAATGCATGCAAAATTAGCAGAAACGGACATTCCTGCCTCGGCCTGCTTATATCGTCGCGGGGTGAAATTATGGTCTATTATATGTTCGAAGGAAATAATGAAACGGCCAAACCACAGATCAAACGGCCCGTAGGAATCTCATATCTTAATATGATGCTATTATGAATTATTTAGAAAAACGATCACTGCAGATTTAATTAATTAAAGATTAAATTTAAAGACTACATGTAGAAATCTGTAGTATGTAGTGACCGTTAATTAATGACTATTTAGAGATTGTGAGATGCGGTCTGGTGTGATGTAGATTTAGAAAAACTTTTTTTTCGTGCCAACGTTTCGATCTTTATTTAGAACATCTTCAGGACCTGGGATTTATAAACATTGTTTAAATTATACAAATACATGTAAGATGTTGATAAGAATTTATACAATGCAGTAAACAATATAGAAATTTTCGGTTTAATCAAAGTGTTTGTACTCACTGAAAGTGTGTGTTTTCTGTGTAGATGTCACTGTTGTGTGTCGTGTCGAGAGTGTTAGTGCGATATTACGACTTCTCCCAAGGCTTCCATAGAATTCCATAAAATTTTTGCTTTTACCACGCATGAAACTAAGGCCCTAAGTGCCACCTGAATGTCAGAGAAAATGCCTAACTTACTGGGATGTGTTCCTAACCTTTTTATTTCTCTGGTAAAATTTAACTTTCTTTTGCAGTGCAATTGCTATGATTTCAAAAAGGAAAACTATAGCGTATTTACATAGTTTAAAGTCAGTTCGGGCTTTGCTCAACAATAAGTAGTATTACTCGTACATGCAATAAGCTGTATATAATCTTGTTTAAGAAACATATTTTTAACGTTAATTACAACCTTATTAGACAGATTATTGTATGGAGATAAACTGCTTAAACAGTTTATGAGTTTTTAGTAACTTTATTCAACATGCTCCTTTTAAAATGTTGCTTATTATATGTACATATAAATTGTATAAATACGTTGGCAAGTTGCCTTTACATGTGCCTTGTAAACTACTGTTTGTCTTTACTTTCATTAAACATTTTGATCTTTTTACTTGGAAAATTCATATTTTAGGAAATATACATAAGAGGAATGTACACTGAACTTACGTTGAAATTTAAAATATTAAACTTATATTATTATTAACTTGAATTCCCTAGTTTTGTGGTCCGCTTGACAAATTAATATCTTACAATTAATTACGGTTTTCAGTTGAGATAAAAAAGTCAATGGTACGAGCGGGATTCGAACACACGATCTTCGGCTTGATACGCCGCTGCTCTACCATTTGAGCTATCGTGACCTCGATCCACTCGGACACCAACTTCCCATCTCAACTCCACCTTTTGAGTGCCATTGACTTTTTTATCTCAACTAAAAACCTTAATTAATCGTAACATATTAGTTGGTCAAGCGGACCACGAAATTAGTGAATTTAATGAGTTTTATTTTCTTGAAAGTCGGTTGATTAAGCTATATACAACTGGTTAGAGCAGCGGCGTATTGAGCCGAAGGTGCGTGGGTTCGAATCCCGCTCGTGATACTAATTTTTCGTCTCAACCAAAAACCTTAAATAAAAAGAATTATTCATTAGAATAATTAATATAGTCAATTACGGCCACTAACCAAATAGGGTTTATTGCTAGTGTTGATTTCTTGAGCAAATTCTTTCTCCCACTTTGGCCGAGGAAGTTGTGATATTTTTTGTCGCTCATGTCCCACAAACACCGATTCACAAAAACAAGACTAATCAGTTTAGCTATATCCATGGTGAAAACCAAAACTGTCTAAATTGAACGTCAGAACGCTCGAAAAAATCAATCTGGTTGGAACGCTCGAATGGTTCTGACGACATCGTGCGTGTTCTAACATCAACAATAATGATGTAATCAATTTGATTCTCGGTGACAAATTAAATGGCCACGAAGATTACACGACATTTGAAAAATGGCAAAAAGGAGGGAAAATTCAAAAGGTGTGGTTGAGATGGGAAGTTGGTGTCCGAGAGGATCGAGGTCACGATAGCTCAAGTGGTAGAGCAGCGGCGTATCAATCCGAACCCACGATCATGGGTTCGAATCCCGCTCGTGCCATTGACTTTTTATATCAACTGAAAACCGTAATTAATTGAAAGATATTAACTTGAATTGATAGCTACATTTTAAAATGATTGGGTGTAAAACGTTTAATTTATTGTCACGTAATCTACCGTTATATGTTATAAGGGGACGACCAAGTTGGTTGTGTCATGGATTTGAACCAAACTTTTTTGGTGAATCTACGTATCGGCCACTTATTGTGAATAGGCCATGGTTTCGCCAAAAAAATTTACTGTTGAAATTTTACGTTTTTTAAAATTTTATTTCGCCTTTTTATTTGTTTCAATCAACTATGTGAATATATTATTTTACAGTATTTGTTATGTAGATTGCAATAAAAATATAGTAAAAGCTATCAAGGTTTATCAATAACTACAAAAATTCTAAAAGCCAAATATTTTCAAGTAAACGAGGTCATAAATTTTTTTTCGTGAAACTACTATAAAATTTCGTTTTAGCGCCTCTAGAGACCCCTGAATATATAAATATTTGCTTGAATTTAAATTTATCGATTTTTTGACCTCTAATTCCGATTTTTAAGGAGTCGTTACCGGAATATCTGATTGAAACGGCTATAATTCAAAAAGGACTCAAAAGACTTGAACGTCAAACAGACCATTTGAAAAAAGAGGAACGTAGCTTTTTAACGACGTATAGAGGATATAAATATATAAAAGATAATACACAAAATAGAAAAATTATTTGTCAGTAATTAACCTCGTTTTTTTTAAATAGAAATAATATTCCGATTTTAACGTTTGATTCAGTTCTGAAATGCACTTGATGTTTTATTTTAAAAAATTATCAACCATGAAGACCGATATAATATAATATTTAAATTAATTAAATTTATTTTATACTTACAATTTTTATTAATATTTTATTTAAAAAAGCAGGATTTTGTTGATTTACCTTTTCAAATCATACCAAATTACAATATTCTGCTTCTTAGAAGATTTTTATGCGGATACGTATCCGATATTTTAGAGGGTAGACCAAAAATATTTGGTCCAAATCCGTGCCGCATCAACTTGGTCCCCTTGTTAGTTTTGCCCAGCCAGCACGACGAAGCCATTCCAGTCCTTATGATGGTGGTAAGGTAAGAGGGCAGAGAAGTAAAAGAGTGTAAATTATTGTTAAGAGAGAGTGATGTGCTTTATAAAGGGGACGGTTATTGGCACAGCAAATTTTGGCTTTCATTCTGCTGACCGGGCTGACCTGTCGGGCCCAACCCCACTATTAAATATCACTACAACACATAAACATATTTTTTAACCGGAATAAGCCCAGAGTGCCGTGTATTCCATGACGTTGGCACTTCAAGGATCTTCTTGAAAACATTTGAACGGCTCTATTTATGATCCCAACGAGACCGATTACCGTATGAGGGTGTTTCTAATTAAAAATTTTGTTTGTAGAAAGTTTCTAGATTGATTCCTAACATGCAACGTTGTTTCTTCTTTAAAGAAACTCAACGCTTCAAACGCAGGTTTTGCTATTAAAGAACTACTTCAAAAGCTCTAACGTACTGAAGACTGAATATAAGCTGAAGCCAAGCTCTAATTTTATACCAATGCGAAAAACAAGATGAATTTAACAATAACGGATATTATAGTGCCTCCGAGGACTGGAAAAATACCGTACTCTATTTTCCACCTTTTCACTAACTCGTTCACACAAACTATATACACAAACAAAATATATACGTAGATACTATTATAGAGCCACACAGTAATTGTCTAATATTTACAGTAAACAGCCTCGTTTCCATTAAAAATTGGAACAGGGGACCCAATTACCCACTGTCATGCCCAAGGACTAGGTGATCTTTATGTCAGGTGCTATACTCGCTCCTTGTAAGGGACCAAGGCGTAACACTAGTGTGACACACTACTTTTCTCTACAAGCGGGACACCTGGGCAGGTTTGCCCCAAAAGAAGGTGTCTTTGTGCCAATCGCGTACGGCCTATCATCAAACGGGTGAGCACGATACCTTCCTTGCGTTTCATGGCCCCTCTTCACTATGGCCCAACTGTGTGTGAGGGGGTATGGCCTGTAGTGGCCCATATCAACCAAAGTTGGAAATGGTTCTGTGGAACATTGGCTTTAGCGGTCTGACTAAACACATCAAAGGAGGCCAACGTGCGCGACAAAGTTCGGAGTAGATAGGTGACGTGGCACACACACTGGGCCAACAATGGTCGGCCATTGTTGTTTCCAACCAGGTTTCTGTCAATAACAATAAACTTAGCCAAACTCCAATCCAACCAAGATGCAGCAGCGATTTCTTTGACCTCGACATCCATCACGGCACAAGAAAAATTACCACTATAGGCCGTTGAGGCCACATTGGCCCAATCTTGGGCCAAGGATTGGATTATCTATTGCTCAGTGTGTGGAGCCAACCCCCATGGCCAGCGTGGCGTCTTTATGACCAATGCATTGCCCTCACATGGCCTAGGAGGAGCTATCAGACCTTCGATGGGCCATCGCTCAGTCGTTCTACTGGCACGCAAGAGCTTCTCGGGCTCCGGCCTATTGACGCTGCTAACGTTCGTTTATTGAGTTCTTTACTGCTGGTACAGCGTCACCGTGCCGGGGATATTATAGTTATTTTCAACATCGAGAAGTGTCATAACTGAAGAGATTTTTTGTCACAATGAAAGACTAACATATCTTACAGAAAGTTAATAAAAGATTTAGTATTAATACTATTTTTATAAATCCATTTATTTGTCCTGTATGATCCCGTACGCGAGGTAAATGAAAAGTTTTCTCTCCCCCATTTCGCCTCGATATTTTCTATGGTACCCATAGCAGTACTTATGACTTTAGAGGAATAGCGGGAATAGTAATTCTTACTGATTCGAAAAGTGTGGTGATGCATTGGAAAATGTAATCATTTGCACTAAAGGCGTTCATTTCGATAACTCATATACAAAAATTTGTTAAGTAGTGGAAAATCGGTCACTCTGCGTTGTATTATAGGTCACTCAGGGATCCGGGAAAATGAAACAGTCGACAGGCATGCCAAGGTAGCCTCATTAAAAGGTCAGAACTGTGAATATAAAATGACAAAATGTGAAACTTTTTTAAATACGGAATGGCTAGACGACTGGCTGCGTAATGGATCCACAGGAGGATTTTTGTATAGGTTACCCCGTACTACTAAGAACTGATTTAAAGGGTGTAAGGTCATTAGGCATTTTCACTCGACTATTGTGCTTATTCGGGTCAATCACGGGTTATGGAGCGCTCATAGGTTTAGGATTGGTTTGAGAGAGAGACCAAACTGCGCTACTCGTGATAGTGAGTAAGAATTGAATCATGTAATTATAGAATATCCTGATGACGGGGGTAAAAGAAAAGTATTTTCAGACAAAATCTACTTCCTGCAGTTCTTGTTACCAGCCCCTTTAGTTTGGAGGCACTGATTTCAGAAGGTAGAAGGGACATAATAATTGGTCAGCCTGTTCATTTCCTTCTATGCCTTTATGTCTGGGAACCCACTTTAAGGTTATCTTGTTTTGCTTTCCCAGAGTCTTTAGGCAGTCAAAACTGCACACCCAGGCAAGTTTGGAGTTCAAAGCATATGCATTTAGGTACCTTTCTGCTGCCTGGCTGTCTGAGAGTAAGTATATCTGTGCACCTTTCAATTTTTCTTTATTAGCTCGTGTGCACATAGTTGTATTGAATAGACTTCAGCTTGGAAAATCGTTAAGGTTAATCCAAAGGGCTTCGCTAGGGTGTAATTCGGCCCTTTTATCCCTCCGCCTACTCCCTGTTCCATCTTCGATCCATCTGTGTATCATATTAGGGACTCTTCTTGAAACTTGGGTCCACTTTTCTTCCAAATCAATATATGTTTAGTGGTCATAATTGACCATATTAATAATTTCAATTAATTATTCTTTTTATCTAAGGTCTTAGTCGAGATGAAAAAGTTAGTAACACAGACGAGATTCAAACCAACGACCTTATTCCAAATGTCTCTATCATTTATGTCCACTTTGAAGGGTCTGTCAAACTTTAGTTGTTCTCTCATTTTGTCAGGCGCCGTTGTAACCATCTCATTTATTTTAATTCTTTGTAGGATTTTCTTGTGTCTACTCCTTAGATCTGGTTTTATTTCTTTACATCTAAGGAGTCTGTTGACACTCTCAAAAACCACCTTTTGTACATAAACATGTAAGGGTGGAAGGTTGAATGCAGTTTCCATTGCTGTAGTGGGACAGATATGCATTGCCCCTGTAATATTGAGACACGCTAGTCTTTGTAGACTTTCTAATTTGGTCTGTGTCTCCTTATTCAGTGACTTTGGCCACCGTGCTAGAGCTCCAAGGGTCTTACCGTTGTGGTGAATAACCTGAACGTCATTTTGGGGTTTATTATTTTTACTGCATAGTCTTTGGCCAACGGTTAATAGAGCCTTGGCTTTTGAAGGGTGTTAGCTATATGTTTTCCCTATTTGAGCCTTTGGTCAAGGTACTTGGTTTCTTTGAAGAAAGTAAAGGCTTAACCTTTTATAGTAGGAGCATTTATTTTGAGATTTTTTTAGGGTTTATATTCAAACCCTTTTTCTCACACCATCTTCCTATAATATTTAAGGCACTTTGCATTTGATTTGGCAAAGTGTCTTAAAATTTCCCTTTTATGATTGTTACCACGTCATCTGCGTAACCTATGGTATCGTAACTCATTGATTTCTTCGATTAGATCATCGACTTCCAGCAGGCAGAGAGTATTGTCAAAGGCTCCCTCTATATGCATGAAGCAGCAGAGTGCTATTTCCCTATCGTCCAATGATTTGTCAACATGCTCTACCAATTTGTTTAGGTCCTTTTGCTATGCATGCTGCTGATCAAGAAGAGAATTTTTACAAGATAATTCTACTTAATTTCTTGGCCTATAATTTTTGGCCTATTTTTATACGCCAAAATGCTCCGAAGAAATAAACGCGGCTGTCTATAAATTGAAAGTCCGCCCTTACATCCCCCCAAAGGTGTTACCGATGCCAGAAGTTGGCATTATCTCTCTGCGGTGTAAGTCCCCGCAGTAAGTGTGTGAGTGGGGGAGGGATGCGGAGTCCCTCTCACTTGTGTGAACAGCGGAGGAGGATAGCCATACAGCTCGATCCGCCAGCTGCCTAGGTCTCCCGAATGAACAAGAGATACCAAAATTAAAAATAATAGATAGAATGAGCTTTCGAGAGGCCAGAGCGATGGTGGGGGACATATACCCAACAGGCAGCTCCGCACCCATGCCGAGGGCCCGGGAGCAAACCCTGGCGACTGCTTCCCAAAAAGGAGAAGTCGGCAAAGCCCCCGCCGCATTGAAGGCGGGTGTCTCGCCTAGCCGTGAGAGACATACGACAAGCCGGGGACGCCACCCTTGGCGGTACGGTTGCTGATATTATAGCATCAGCAAGTCCGTCACGGATCAAATTCTATGTGACGGACATAGAAGCAACGACTGGCTCAGAAACCTCATCGACTACCCCTGATCTTCCCGTCCGGAGACAAATGCTGCTCAGGGACCATTTGCCGATGGCGATACTCCTATGACCTCTGTTTCTACCATTCGCGTAAGGATCTGGCGGAGGTCGGCGGTAGGATGCAGTCGGCAATAAACGTTGTGCCTGCGAGAATCGAGGAAACTGGGTTTATTTTCTCGGTCTAAAACGTTGTGTGTCCAGTTTTGCAGATTGAGGAGAGCCCATCGCCCTGGGGCGTCTTGCCTCGGAGAACGCAGCTTACCCTCGGTTACGAGTCCCGATTCTTGGCCAAGCCGGAGCACCCTCTCGCTGGGATTCGCTTCGATGAGACTTTGGGGAGGGTTGGACTGCGCTGGGGACAGTGGACTCGTCCGCGAACTTGCCTAAATCGTGTACTCTGCCATACCTCTACAACTCTAAGTTCCTTGAACTTAGAAATAGATACGCCGGTTTTCGTCTGGGTTGTACAGAAGGGTACAAGATAGCGATCGCGTGGCGTGTATAGCAATGGAGTGGCCACTTTCTGGTCGTTGCCCCCTCGTTGCAGCGTGTACATGGAGGAGATGTATACGATTTGGCTCGCTCTCGAGGCGGTACAGGTCAAGGAGAGCTCAGCCTTCCTCGTATGTACCGACTCCCTGAACGCTGTCTGGGCTATACGTCAGATACAATACGAGACAGGTACACTGTGACACTGTGAACCCTCTCCCGTCGCCAAGAATGGTTCTGAAGCACAGCAGTCATTTCCTGATCCCCTGTTCCGTTTTTTAGAGCACGTGGGTGTATTTTACTGTATATAGTTCTATTCTATGTGTTTTGTTTGAATGCTTGCATTTATTAGTGTGAGTGTTGAGGAGTGATGGTGAATTGTAGAGTCACCATCGCCCCTCCAGCAGTTTGTTTGTTTAGGGTCGATGGTGGAATATTTATAAAAGTACCTTGTCGACCCTAATTTAGGTTAGATTATTAATACTGTGTATAGGTCAATGGAGGAATATCCAGTACTCCACCGACTAATTAGAATGGGTGCAATGTATTAATGAATTTATTTATGCGACCGATCTGTACAATTTAAGTAGTAAGTACTAAGGCTAGATTATAGATTGCATGTTTGGGGTTAAAATGGCCTAGCTGTCGATGGCTCCCGCTGGAGCCTAACCTAAGTAGGGAAGCAATGATATCCTAGGCATTTAGCTTAAAGGGGATACTAGCAATCCAGCCGCATAACAGGGTGGGTGAACTCCCTGATGAATAGACACTAAGATCAGAACATCAGGGAGTGACAACCCTTGGGGTGAAAGTCCGATGGCATTGGAAGGCATAAAAGAATTTTTTTAAATAAATAAGAAATTGAAAACTGTCTTTTTTATTGACTCACCCCAATGTAATAATCGCACCAAATAATCAAATACAGTTGTTCTTTTTCCACTTTCAAAAATTAAATCCATTAATAAAATACTTCCTATATCTCCAGTCAGCCCTACCAAATTTAGGAAGACATAACAAGTCGTTGCTGCCATCTCACAACATCTGGATCATTTCATCCTTTTTCCTTCATCAAGGATTTTCCCATATTTTGCCAGCAGAACTCTACAAAAATGAGGCAAGTGCATATAAAATGAAAGGTATCCTTATACCCTTTGTTGCATTTCTCCCTTTGTTGCACACAAGGATCTCCTGCCTCAATCATCATCATATGGCTTAGCATTTAAGTTTAGGAACTATACCTTAGTATTACATATCCAATGTAGTTTCATCCCAGCATCCTTTTTCAAGTTTGGCCATCATTTTCCTTTTATAGATGGTAAATCTTTGGGACATTTCTGCCCCATGACAGCATGCTTTTTCTTTCCCTTCTACAAGTATCTCCAAGATAGACTTGGTGCCTTCCCTCAGTTTGGGCTCTATGATAGTATGTAAACAGATGGAGATGTTAAAATTCCTTACCAAATCAATGTACCCATCCAGAAATTTCCACCATAAATGACTCGTTCACCCAATGCTTTGTCAATAATTAGTCAATTAAAATCATTAAAACAAAATTATTATATCCAACCCATAGTCATACATTCCAATAAATACAGTTTCATTTTATTTAAATGTCTAATTTGTTGGTACATTTGTTTAACCCTCCTAATACCACATGGGGTCCTTTTGGGACCGCACTTCAGTTTTCAAACTTGCATGCACTACCTTTTCCTTCCGACTTTTCAATCATGTTAATTCAAAAATAAATGACTGGAAAGCAATAAAGAGACTTGAGGGAAAAACTACTTTAAAAAATATTTATTAGAAAGCATTAAATATTAAAACTCGTAAAAGAACATTCACATAATGGGCAGAGTAGATGAGCAAACATCACATTTCGGAATAGTTCACTGAGTGGAACTTCTAGCAGATACCTCCATTCATACTAGCATAAATCTGATGCAGATACCACATTTTTGTGAAAGTATTATTTTATATGAATTTTGAAAATACAAACAGAATAGATTTTCATAATGTGATTGATTTTAGAGAGTCTACAGATAAATGTCTGGAATCCTTATCAAAATAGAAACCATTTTTGTGAGGTTTATATAAATACTAAAATGCATGGTGTCATGTTTAACCCCAGTGGTATTAGGGGAGAACACTGTTTTCAAGTTCACCTATACACTAGAGATGCCAGACATTCTTTGACATACAATTCTTGCATTAAAATTTGGGAAAATCATAAGATGAATATTTGACTAAGATTCACAATCATAAATCATGTTTATTTGGGGGTTCTTCTCTTGTCCTCCAGAAAATTTAATCGATTAGCTACCTATTTTAATAAATTCCCACCAAACCAACATTGCCAATTTTACAATTAATTATGGTTTTTAGTTTAGATAAAAAAGTCAATGGCACGAGCGGGATTCGAACCCATGATCTTCGGCTTGATATGCCGCTGCTCTACCACTTGAGCTATCGTGACCTCGATCCACTCGGACACCAACTTCCCATCTCAACCACACCTTTTGAATTTTCCCTCCTTGATGTCCGAGTGGATCGAGGTCACGATAGCTCAAGTGGTAGAGCAGCGGCGTATCTAGCCGAAGATCGTGGGTTCGAATCCCGCTCGTGCCATTGACTTTTTTATCTCAACTAAAAACCTTAATTAATTGTAATATATTAATTGGTCAAGCGAACCACGAAATTAGTGAATTTAATTGCCAATTTTGTTTAAACCTAAAATCAGAAATCAGAAGCCACTTCCTTTATGAATGTTTGTTTCACATTTCCAATTGTGGTAAATATTTAAAAAAACCCTCCAGATTTGATTGCGCTTACACGTAAAAACAACCAGGGACTTAATATTTACTGTTTCTGCTTATATCTATAGAAAAGGGAGTTAAAAATGAGAAACCTGTTCTCTTGAGTAATATTTTATTATTATAACACATGATTTAGAAACATCATTTGTATTATTGCACTTTCACTTATTGTGTTTATTTTATTTTTTATTTGTGAATTAAGACCAATGCCAACTGCTATTGTACAGATCATTTC
Source organism: Cimex lectularius (assembly GCF_000648675.2). Classification (NCBI taxonomy): domain Eukaryota; kingdom Metazoa; phylum Arthropoda; class Insecta; order Hemiptera; family Cimicidae; genus Cimex; species Cimex lectularius. The sequence continues at coordinate 287,744 of NW_019392707.1, forward strand.
TATAGCAATAAATCATAATAGTAATAGTAATAATAATAATAATAATATAATTCAAAATTTTAATCAAAAACAGAAATAAATTTTATATGTAATGTGTGGTGATTAGTGACCGTTAATCGATATTTGTTTAGAAATCGTGAGATGCGGTCTGGTGTGATGTAGGTTTCAGAAAAACATTTTCTTTATCGTGCCNTAGGATAAATTAGTTTACGAGTGAATGTTTGGAGTCAGAGCTTTATAGCCCTCAGAAGGGATATAGCTAAATTTATATAGAAGGTTTGGGATGTTAGGGCATGAAATGACCTTAGCCGTTAAAACGCCCTCAAAAATTAATAATAATAATAAATACTATGGCTTGAAAGGGTTCACACACAAATAGAAATAAATACTATGATTTATTGAATATTCCACATAAAAACACAGATTTCTAATATAATAATTACACATAATCAGGTAAATACAAATTCACAATAATATATTAAAAGATCACAGAAGGGCGACATTATTATTCTTGTATTTAAACAACGATATAAGTAATATATCAATATCATGGGTCTAATTCAATGTAAACGAATGAAACGATCACTAAAGAAAAACACAACAGTTTTATAAAAAAATACAGACAGCACGGAAGTACAAAACAGTGCTGAAAACATCTTTTCTGCACATTCTGTAAAATTACACAAATTTAAAAATAATTTTAAATCTAAAACTTATATTATGTTGCATTTCTTGAGTTATCAGATAAGGTTATTAACTTTTTATAATAGCTAAATGATATCAATTTTAATCCAAATTGGAAATATAAAATTCATACAAATATATACTTATTTAGTACAGCACATAGTCATGTAACAATAAAAAAATAAAAAATTAAATTAATAAAATTTAAACAGTTCAGTATAACAACACATTTATATTTGAAAGATCAAAAAGGATTACCTGCAAAATGCAATTGCAGACAAATGCAAAGTACAACTGCATCAAGTTGTACAACTGATATTCTAAATTACTCAGGGGATATTATAAACATTCAATAACACTAAAACAGGTATTTTAACATTCAATACCAATTCAGTACAGAATTCGGATTTATAAACAATAAATATTTTGTATCTGAAAATTCAGATGCTTAAAAGATAGCAACCAATTTCATATTTATTGATACTTTCAAATTAACATTAATCGGGCTGTAGGCAGTAATAGATAGGCAATAGATAAAACTGAAAACAACCATCATCCAAACTGCAGTAAACATCCCAGAAATTCCATTTTTCCTAAGATTATTGTTTTAACCAACACATTTCATAACAAATGAAATTCCAGTTTAATGTAATTTCTTAACTTTCTCAAAGTGAATCGAATTAATACCAAAACTAAAAATATATAATCTAATATAAATTGAAGTAGTGATTATTGTCATTAAAGAATACAAAAACATTTTTTGTTTAAGACTGCTCAAAGGATTACCTCCAGTAAAGGTGACTATTATTATCCAAATCAAAATAAAATTTTATTGCCAACTTCAAAAATTCTCTGTAAAAACTATAATTTCTTTTCTCTAACCCTTTGTAGATCCATTTTTGCTTGTTTTTTAAGGCATTTGTTTTTGTTTTTTAAAACCTAAAGTAGTAAAGTGTACCTAGGTGGTAAACAATAGTAGAGTAGTACATACACAATATAATACAATAAAAAATACTTTATTTATGTTGAGGAGTTTTTACGTCTATAAACAACAGTAACAATTACAACAGTAAAAATGCTGTAAGATGAAACAATTGACAAGAATAACACGTGAGGAGAACTCACCCCTGAGCCTCCTATAGAAGAAATAAATAATGAATTCATTTTTTCAATTTCCTTCATCACTACATAGGGCATCATGTGATCATCAGCATTTCAGCCAACGGGGAGGATTATCTGGGATAGTATGAATATGAACTGACGGACCAGGGCATTGGGATGTGTGAAAAGGGAGTGATGGATTTTTTTTTTTTTTTTTTTTAATAAGCTTTCACTAATTCTGGAACAAAGGGAATATTAAGGTCTCAGTGTAGGGTGAGGTTTATTACATAAAACAGAGGGTTAACAATTCTTCTTAGGACTTTTGATTGGAATCTTTGGATACATGGGGAGTTGGAATGCTTGGTTGGCCCCTAACCTTTCCATAGTTCATTGTAAATACTTGTTCCAAAACAGATGAGTTAAATTTATTCATTTACTTACTTTTTCGCTTCTGTGGTACAATCAATTTTTTTCTTTGTATTTATGATTCCCTCTAGTTTATGGTGTTCCAATGTCTTCTGCTATTTCTTTAATTGTGTGCTTTTTGGTCAGGGGTGTTCAGTTGTTAAGATATTTGTTTAATATTATCTTAATACATAAAAGAAAATGACATTTTTTTCTCAGAAAATAAAATCATTTTTCTAATTTCTACCTCTGTTTGTCAGATTACTTACCATACAAAGCTGGTGGTATTTATAAGTATCTCTTTTTCCCCTCATTTCATTAATACAATCTTCAAGTAAAATAATTTAGTTAAGACATTATATCATATTATTTAAAACTGATTTATATAATCATTCTCTCTATTTCCCTGTTCTTGGCTGTTAAACAGGAATGAATAAGAATTTTTCAATTTTTGTTAGTAATTATTTTTATCTAAAGCGATGCTGACAAACAGGAATCAGATCAAACCATTACAAGCAGATCCTTTGAAATTTGTCTCTCTAAGTTCAATCAACCTCTGAAATAATGCCTCAAACTGTTTTTGATAATAACCATATTAATTTTGTTTTCAAAAATTTATTTTTTATGGTATTTTAATTTGTTGGCAATTTATTAATTACTTATGTTATTTTGTTGTTAATTGTTTTGTTCAATTTTTTTTTTTTCAATCGATTTATTTCATTAGAATAATGAATATTATAAAAATAATGTAACTGTGGAAAGTCACAAAAAAATTAAATAATATTGCATAAACAAACATAAGAATGGAAGACATTGCATCAAGAACATTAGCAATACTATGAGCACAGTAGCAGAAAATTATCACGACATTAATTCTAAGCCCACACATTTTTGTAAAAAGTGGATCTACATAGGGTTAACTCACCTAGAAAAGAGATTCAATAGCCTTGTTTGAAGTTTATTGTAAATATTTTAAAAGTAAAGTTGACAATATATTACCAGTACATTGACCGAACAAGAGAATGTTTTCAATTAAGTTTTATTAACTGGTCTCTAATAATAACACACTGATATACTGTTTGGTTTTTTAAAATGTAAAATAAAAAATTTATAAAAATACAAACATCTAATGTAAGAAGAAAAATTTAAACGATATTGAAATTTTTTGATTACAGTACTTTTTATTCTATTATTCAAATTTTAAATAGTATAGATCAACTACTACAAATAATAACGGCATTGTGTTCTTACCAACACAACCAGTTAATTATTTTAAAATTAATGTAAATATTTAATCAATTATATGAAAAATTTCTTCATATGCCACTCATATTTAACACATTGGCAATGGATGGTGCATAATTTCACCATTTGTTTTTCACATGGGTACAAATAGTGCTAAAATAAACAAGCTAAAATATGTACTCTGTATCTTAAAATATCAATTGACAATGAGCTGTACATTCCTTTATACATTGTTTAAATGCTCTTTGAACTGCAAACTGAAATAACTTTTTGTTTTGTTGTGTGATAATGCACTAAAAACGCAGGAAATGTTAAGCTAATATTGTTTTCAAATTAAATCAGGTACAATTTTCATACTCAGCCTTGACTATATGACTTAATGACATATTTCAACTAATTGATTCTATATCAACTGGGAAGAGTGAAGGTTGACATTGTGATAGCACAATTGTTCGCTTTTATTGTCAAGCGAATAAGAAATGTAAATAGAAAAAACAATACAAAACAAGTCAAACTTTGATCCAAAAATTTGTTAACAAATAAGTGAAGTGTTGCTCAATACAAAATTTATACAGCGGAGTTAGCAAGAGATATAAAAAATTCCTGCTAATGTGAAAAAACATGTAACAAGAGGAAGTGTTATTTTTTTTAATTGTTTGTTAAAAAGTATGTACATAGTGTGTGTGCAAAAACTTTTTGAACTGTTAAATCAAAGAGTAAAACACAAATGTTTTCCAGTTTTTAACATGGTTAAGATAAATGATGTCAAGCTAAACTATTGTATCCATGTGTAAAGCGTACCTCCAACATCAATGTGTTAAGAGCCAATGAACAAGCAAAACACATTGAATTTGCAATTAATTTCTTGGTATTTTCACATTTTTACAGTTAATTTAATGGGAAAAGAGATTATGCTGTAAGCAAACATATTGCTTATATTGAATAAAATACATTTGTACAAAACATATATGTATTACATTTACATATTATATATATATATGTGTGTGTGCGCGCGCGCGTTTGTGTGTGTGTGTAAATGTATATATGTGTACACATATATGTATTACATGTACATATTTTANACTTATAATATTTTCCCATTAAATTAACTGTAAAAATTACAAAGAAATTAACAGTAAATTCTTTTTTCTTTTTTTCTTTAATTGAACATTTAAATAAAAAGTAAAAGATTCATTGCTTACATTTTTGAGTTCTTTTTTGATTTTTGCTGCTGTATTATTAGTTTATTTTTCTTTCTTGTGACCTTTGTTGTGTGCGTAGAAGCGCCTTGCAACTTTTTAAGATTTTGTTGAGGTATAGATAATGCATTCTGTGAATGCTTGCTGCTTGTAAAACCTATTGAACAAAATAATTTGTTGTCAACTGTACAGGGAATGTGTCAATTTATTAAATATTAGATAAAGCAGTTCACCTGGCAGTTCTAATAATGAAGGCTCACTATTTTCCATGTTTGTGTCACCACATTTGCTCATACTACTGGTAGAGCTATTCGGCCCGCTACTATTCTGGCCATAATGGCGGTACATCAAATGCAACTTTTCTTCATGCTCACGATGTACCATGATCAGCCTCCTTTCACTTTCGATTCGAGACTGCTGGAGAGCATTACATAAAGCTTGAATTTTCCATGCTTGTGTTTCAATCTGATACTAAAAGCAAACAAAATTAATAGAGAAGTTGGTTTTAATAAAATGCAACAGCTGTAAAATAATAGTAATGTGTGTTATTTAGCAACCGGTTGTTCAATAATTTGTTGAAATAGTGAGGAGCGGTCAGGAATGAAGTATTGTATTAAAATACCTTTGCTATTTGGCTAACAAAATGAAAAAGGCGAATTCATTTCTGACAGTTCCTCACTACTTTAACAAAACAATAATAAAGTTAATTGATCGAACTTTATAGATTTTTGTTTTATATAATTAAATTTACAATAGATAATGGACAATAGTCCGTCTGCCAGGTTGGTGATTTCATCGAATAAATGTAGATACACCATAAATAAATAACAGAGGAAAACGATAAATATAGTAATATATACAATTTGTAGATATAATTTATTTTTAACTTAAAGATAAGTCACTAAAGTTTTAATGTAATAACAAATACTTTCCTTCAAGCAATTTTTTTTTTTTAACAAAGGTTCACAACAGCAGAGGTCATATCAATCCTCAGGGTGCCAGGTTTTTGTTTTTTTTTCTTTTTTTTAAACTGTTTGTAAGAAATGTCGAGTTCGAATGATGGGGCCACTGGAAACGAACCCAGGATCTTTAACTTACAGTGATGAGAACCGTGTCAACACCTTAATCGTTGTGGCCACCGATGCCTCATGCGTAATTGTTGTACTTATTATTTACATGTATTTGAATTCTGTTAAATTTCCTGTATTTTAATGCCTTCACCAGATATTTAAACGGTGGGTTCCAATCCTTAACATTCAAAATGTTAATAACACTTTCACAGGATAATTGTTTCAAGCCACATAGATCAACCCAAACCTCCTCCATATTACACAAAGAGCATTTATTTCTGTAGGTGAGTGCCAGGGTTCTAATAAAGAATAAACTATTTTTATTATTATTCAGATATCGTGAGATGCGGTTGGGTGTGATCTCGTGCATCTCACGATATCTGAATAACTATCGATTAACGGTCACTAATCTCTACATATTTTTATTATCATATATGTATGAACTTTGTCCTAATGCCAGAGTTAGCTGTATGTATCATCAACAAAGCGTAAAATGCTTTGAACATGGCGGTTGGCGGTTTTCTTGAATCTATTCCATACTTGTCAGAATATCGTGTTAGGGGTTTCCCTGATTTCCTCTACATTTCCTCCCATTGTTGGTACCAATATATATAAGGACTCGCTTCAGGGGTACATATACTATATATATATTACAATTTCATTTACAGGAACAGCATAAGTCTACCTTCGGGCATGCGTTATATAAAATAGATACATTCATGTGTTATAATTATATAAAACCACAATGTTTACCTCCTGATCTGCCAGCAGTTGTTCCATTTTTCTTCCAGATTCTCTAAGGTCAACAGCTTTTTTGAAGTATTTGTACAGTAGGCATCGCATTTCAGATTCTGACAATTTCATGAGTCTATCAACTAGCATCATTTCCCCCTTTAAAAATAAATAACATAAAACATGTAAATAACAACAAAACCGCCACCATCTGTATAATAATTCAAATAATGAACCTTTTCTTTTGTAATACTGTTGTACTCGATTCCTTGATGTCCACAAAGTAGTTCATTCTTATGTTCAATTGTTGCATCAATAGCCTCAATGGCTTCATCGACTTCAAGAAATTTGCGTTCTTCGTCGACTGTAAACATTTTCTCCTAAAATAAATGTGATTTGGAATATTTAAAAAAATAATACATTTGACAGATTGGTTATTTTAAGTTAAAACTTACTTTATTTAATTTACTATCAAGACTACGCCTCTGTTCGACTAATATGTCCCTGGTGTCTCTAAGGTTAATTATTTCATGGCGGAATGACTCTTCTCTCTCATTTTCCAATGTACGAACTGTCTTTTCAATTTCAGGACTTGAAAATGCCGTAATATTTTGTTGTTTGGGTTGTTTTTTCACAAGTTTTTCTGGCAAAGATGACACCGATTCCTATAACAAGTACAAACCATAAATTTGCATGTTGTACACAAACTATAGGTAAAAATAGCAAAAAATTATAAAACCCCTTGATTAATTAATAAACATTAAACAGAAGCGATGTCACCACAATGGTGTTGACACAGAAGCTTAGGAACAAGGTGTGAGGGAGAAATTAATATGATTAACGAATGACCAATTAACATGTATTGTGGCTAAAAATTATAAAAGTGAAATTAGAATAAGTCAGAATTACTTTGCAGTCAGCATGAATTGGCCTGAACTCTCTTTCCTTCGGCTGACTGTTCTTTCCTGGAGTGTCCTTACTGCATGAAGGTTGTGGAATAAATATTTCACCAGCTAAAACACTCCTCCTTCGTCTATTGTGTAAATTTACACCTGGTAAATTTTTTTAAACATAAATAATGATATTAATTATAAAGAAAATGAGTTTTTTTTTAATTTAAACATACAATAGTGCAGAAAGTTTTAAATTTAAATAAATAAAAAATGCATGTTAAAACATTCTAAAATAATTATTTTATAATTAAGTTTTAAACAATGTAAAATGGAACAACCATGTTCATTACATGGATGTAAAATCATTAAAAAATGATATTTTTTCAAATTTTAAAAGAAATTGAATTCTTACTGTAACTTTCAGAAATAGCACTGTGTTCAATCCCAGCCTTTTCCACCATCCCATGTCCTAAATATTTGTTAACTATTGAATCAGTAGCAATGCGAAACCTAAAAATCATATAAAGAAAAATGTTAAAAAATACTTCTGATTATAACACAATAACAAAACATTTGAATTTAGTTTTCTAAGCTCAGCAAAGTCAATTTTTTTAAAGGACAAAAAATAAAAATCATATTAATTGAGAAATTAAAAACAAATATGTGGATTTTTATTACATGTCAATGTATTAAATCAAATCCATGGTGAAAAATAAAATATAATCTTTTCAATTAATTAAGGTTTTGGTTGAGATAAAAAGTCAGTGTCACAAGCGGGATTCGAACCCATGACCTTCAGCTAAATACGCCGCTGCTCTACCACTTGAGCAATCGTGACTTCAATCCACTAGGACACTAACTTCCTATCTCAACCCCACCTTTTTGAATTTTCCCACCTTTTTGTATCAAATAGCTTACACAACATTTGAAAAATGGCCAACAGGAGGGAAAATTCAAAAAGGCGGGGTTGAAATGGGAAGTTAGTGTCCGAGTGGATCGAAATCACGATAGCTCAAGCGGCAGAGCAACGGCATATTTAGCCAAAGGTCGTGGGCTCGAATCCCGTTTGTGACACTGTATTTTTTATCTCAACCAAAACCTTAATTAATTGAAAAAAATTTATTTGGTCAAGCGGACTACGAAATCTAATAAAAAATAAAATATAATGTTCACCTGCTTAATTGATGTTCCATTTTCTCAACGAATCTATTTTTCGGATCAGGCTTAGAAGCACTACATTCATCTCCAGTCTCGTCTTTTTGTAAATCTTCAAAATCATCACTGCTTTCATTATCACTCTCACTTGGACTAGTACTTTTACCAGAAGATAATTTACTTTCTGATTCTGTGACTTCGTCTAAATAAAATTTTCAATATAAATATAGAAAACAGAAAATAAAATATGTTTAAGAATTACAAAATATCATTTTCATTACATTTTGAATATAATTCTGTTTAGCCATGCCAAACATTATTTAGCTGGTTGAAGACAAGATAAAATAAGCAGCTTATAGATTATTATTGAAATTGCAAAATATATTTTGCAACTGCTACTATTATTATACTTTAACTATATATATATCTATGTGCTACTATTGTATTGCAGGGAAATCTCGGTCATCTGAACCAGCTCTTGCGATTATTAGTTCGGATTAGCAGGGATATATTTACAAAACATTTATATGTGCTCTACCCAAATGTTTGAATTGAAAATAATTCAACAAACAGACATTTAAATAATAAATAAAAATAATGAATGTGCATATTATAATTTTTTAAATTATGCAATTTAAAACAATGAATATGTTTCAACCACAGAGAATGGGTCTAAAAGGAAAAAGGGCATACTGACAAGACTAAACATAGGTCATAACTTATGGGCATCTTCTGGCCAGTGGTGACCATGTGGGTGCCCGTTATGCAAGAATAAAATATCAATCAAGCATATTTTCAATTGTAGAAGGCTTGATGTTTATAAGCAACATGTTGATACATCATCTCACCTGTGCTTAGTTTTGGGGCAGCAGGTACCTCAGGGTTGTAGGTATTTTTAAATGTTTATAGTGTTTGTGTTGTGTCACTGTTAATTTATTGGAATGTAATTTATTAGCATGCAAGGAAGCATGCAACTAACCCTGCCTCGAGGATTATTGAGCACTATGGGATTAGCGTGACACCTGGAGAGTAAAAGTATGTTATTAGCAAGAAGGAAGTTGGTTCAACCCAACCCTGAGGAATATCAAGAACTCTGGGGGAGCGAATGTGATCAGACTTCTATGTTTGTGGTGATGTAATATATTTATTACATATTTAATTGTGTAATTGACAACCTTAGGTACAAATGAAAGGCTAGCATTTTAGGATATTGACTGTTTTTGTACAAAAGCAGAGTCTGTAACAGATTGATACGACAGCTGCAAGTTGAAAAATACACGATCAGAAAAATAAGTAAAAACACGCAGAGGGTCGGCGATGACCTCAGCTATTTGTCGGCCCTTAAACTTCCCACATTATTATTATTAAAACAATGAAATGTACATGTGTGTGTCTATACATTCACAGCAGCCAGCCACCTGTCAAAACAAAGGTATTGGATTTAAAGGAAACCCCATTGTGAGAAGTTTTGTTTCTTTTTGTATACATGCTTCATTATAAACAATTTAATTTTTATTATAATTAGTTTTTGAAAATGATTTGTTTATTTAAAATCGTTAAAATTAAATTTATTTATTTGAATCACAGAAAAGTAGTTTTTAATTATGTAGAACATTAAAAAAATTAACTGAAAAACTGTTCAGACTAATTTGAATTCAGATGAACACAGGTTCGGATTACCAAGACTGCACTCTATTTAATTTTGTTTATACTTATCAATATATATAATTACCTATTCTTTCAAGAGATCTGACTTTCTTTTCGACTAGAGCATAAGAAGAATCATTGTTTAAGCACTCTTCATATTCTTGCTTCAGACATAACCATTGTTCAATCTTGGTCCGTGAGTCTTCAGAAAGACCGCTTTGCACTAATTTTTGAAACAGCCCTTCTGCATTTGCTACAAGTTGTTGCCACTGAGTAGCAGCAAACTCCAGGCTTACAAATAAACAAAAACAAAAAATCATGCAAATTATAAAATTTATACATTAAAAAAAAATTGTTGTTATTACCCAAATGTATCCCCTCCTTTAACACCATCATTTTCATTAGAATCATAAGGCAAGTCTTGAGAAACGAGACTGTTCATTTGTTGCCTGATTTGTTCTTCGTGCTGGTATTTAAATAACAATCTTAACTGATCGATGACACTAAGATAGTTTAATGTTTCACAATGGTCAACCGATGCAGGAGACAAACAGCAAAGGAGTAAAGTTTGAAATGAAAATGTAATGGCGTCCTAAAAATTATTACAACTTTTAGATATATTCTTCACCACCAAAAAAAAAAAAAAATAAAATAAAAGACATAAAAGAGATCAAGTTTATTTCCGACCTTTAAAAGAGTAGCCAATATGGTACTTGTCGATGACCCAGGAATTACACAGTAGCTTTCTGCCAAAATTGACAAACAATTTGAAACCATTCTCAAACCAACATTTTTATTATTATTGGAATAAATAAGTTGATTGTTAGATCTAAGAAATGGTGCTGAAGATGTACTGCCAAGATCAATAAATGTAGCACGAGACAACTTGCTATGGCTCACACCTATAAAAAAATTAACATATTAAAACATGAACTTGTACTTAGCATTACAATAAACACAAAACAAAAAGCACCACAGCAAAATAAAAAAATCAATTAAAAACAAACAAAAAACACAATACCCACATACGTAAGAGAAGAATGCAATTTATGTAAAAGTTCATATTTTACCTTTCTATTTTTATAACTTACCATCTTGACTCCACTGTTGATATACAGTAAAAATAAAAAATTTGTTTATTTGACTAGAATTATAATTATGTTCCTCTTGAAGTCTTTGCTGTTTTGTTAAACCATCCTTTATACAGTTGAAAACTTGTTTGACATTCAGACACTGGACACCTTCAATGCCCTCACTTCCTACAGCAGTCTAAAACAACGACAAACTTAGTAGAAAATTAATTTGAAATTTCGCTTAATTATTCAATATCTTATTAGGAATTATTGACTGGCACATCTATGAAAATAATATTTTCATAATATAATTTTTTTGTAGTTTTAGGGCTGGCAAACTACATTGATCATCACCACTCTTCTCTTTCTAAGCTTTGCATTTCTTTTCTTATTTTTCTCAAGTTTTAAACCTACTACATTCTTTTAATGTTTCTCCAGCATTGTTATGATATTTTATTACATATCGGTGACCAACTCTTTTTTCTTTAACCTATTGTTAGCCTCTCTGTACCTCAGGGCCTCGTCAATTGTGCATAAAATAACACAAATAACAAACATAAATACACAAGAACACAGAAACAAGATAAAAACATGATAGTCTGGTTAGCATTCACACTACCCAAGAGTACACCATATTCCTTGATTCACACTAATAAATTATATTCTAACATTCATTCTCACTATCCCAAATTAGTCGATATACCTCAGGGTAATTGGGGAAAGGTCCTTCATTCACACTAATAAATTACATTCATTCACACTGCCCCATATTCAATATTCCTTGGGGTAGTTGGGGATAAACCCCTCCATTCGTGCAAATAAATACATTCATTCCAACACATAACACATATCACCCACATGAAGGTACAAAGATTAAGCCTTTGTTAACAATTAAAAATATTTATGGCCCTGAGATACAGAACTAGCGATTTGTGCTGGCTGCCATGCTTCAAGGCCGAGCATGTCTTTTGTGATGTAATATTTCTTTCTTTGCAGACTTAGTTCTTTGCAGTATGTTGTTATATGCTCTACCATGATAAGTTCCTCGCACCATGGATCTTGGTATGTTCAACCTGATAAGTATGAATTTTTTCCTCTCTAGACCCAGCCTCCACAGGTCAGGGACCGATGTCTTTTTTACATTTATATAATTGAGATATGTTTCTTTTGTTCTAGCCAATTCTCCATTCATTTCTACAATATAATGATTATAATCAACTTCTTATAACCAACATGAAATAATATGGAAAAATTGAACTTTATTATTTATTTTGGTTATTAAAATAATTGTAATGATTTCATCATTATTCAACAACATATGCTGTTTTCAATTCACAATAAACAAAAACACCTTGTATTTTACAAACTTGTTGTAAACAACTTTAGTTAAAATTATGATTTACACCTAGAATTTGAGAACACAGGACTGACAATCATATACTTACATATGCGATTTTTTGTTATATAATGCAGATACATAAATGTCAAAAAGAAAAAAATTATATAAAAGTAGAAATATATTTAAATAAAATTGAAAAGAATGCGTTAGTGCAATCTAAACTGTATTTTAAATTTTAACTTAAGTACCTTAAGATGTGCAGGAAGTTGAAGTTCAGATTTAATTGCAAATTCGAACATATCTTTAATCTCACCATTGATGACTTCAAAAAAATTTAAAAACACTCTGTACATTAGGCCTTTGTATTGTTCCAGCCACTAAAAATTAGGCATAATTAGATAATCTAATAATAATTTAAAATATACATTTAAAACATTGTAAATACATACTTCAAGGCTATTGAAAACATGCTTGGCAGCTCGAGGTATGATACCACTCTCATTAAAATAATTCAAATTCCCCACTAATGAATAAGTCTTTCCAGATTTACATTTTCCAAAAGTAACGATACACACATCAAGCCCTACAAAATCATAATTAGGCCAAACGCTTGCCCTAGATACTAAGCGATTTATTCTGCATTTATTATAATCAGCTGACCTTCTAAAAGAGTATTTATTTTTGGAGCAACACAAATGTCATACAAATGAGCTTGTGAACAATTGACTGGTAACACATAGTCAGCAGTGTAGCAGGCTTGATTCCCGATGATAATCTGTTTTGTGTGCGGTACTGGACAGACGCATACATCTTCTGGGACCTGATTAATCTGAAAAGGTGGACGAACCTGAAAAGAAAAGGTAAACATTTCAATTTTATGAAATAACATGAAATTTTATCAATTGTGGAGGATTTCAATCTCTTAGATAGTATTTCCAACTTTTTACTGTTTAAGCAAACAACAAAAACCATAAATAATTAAAATTCATTAAAATAGTACAATATTAAAGACCGTTTCAAGAGTCAAAATTAAATTTTGAACCAATTGAACTAGGACATACCGTTGTTGTTGTTTTTTTAGACCAACCATTAATTTTACAATAATATATATAGAATAAATAAATGTTTACATTCTTATAAACCATTTGGCACAATAAGATTTACATTTCACTATTCGCTATTCATTTTTAACTACACAAGTTCATATGGCTTTGTTCTTTTTATTGTTCTGACAGTGTGCTGGCTGAGGTGAGACTGGTGTTTGGCAGTGAATCTTGTATTTCTGCCGTGACCTCAGGGATCCTTATTATATTCTTTATGTACCAAGGTGCATTGACCATATTATGTAAGATTTTATTTTGGAGTGTTTGTATGATTTTGATATTGCTGTGTTTGCTAAAACCCCACAGTTGAATACCATATGTCCACATAGGCTTTAGGACTGGTTTGTATAACAATATTTTATTTTGTACAGCAAGGTTGCAGCCATGTCCTATCAGCCAATATAGTTGTCTATACCTTAAACCTATTTCTGCTGTTTTTTTCTTCACGTGTACTTTCCATCTCAGCTTGGCATCTAAGTCCATGCCCAGATATTTAGCTGTATAGCTGTATGTTATAGGAGTTCCATCAATTGTGAGCGACGGGACATGGTCCATTTTTTTGTTTGTAAAGATTAGATTAACTGATTTATGCTGATTTAGCTTCATTTTCCTTTTTTTTTAAATCTTATTACAAGCATTTTGAAGTATTTTGGTTGATTGGTTGATAGTCGGTCCTAGTGATATCACCATTGTGTCATCTGCAAACGTTGCAATTTTTACTCCATCTATTTTTGGAAAATCACTAGTGTATAACAAGTAAAGAAGTAGACCTAATAAGCTACCTTGTGGCACTCTTGCATTTATTGTTTTTTAGTTTTGAATAGTGATCTTCTTGATTGACTCTAAACAGTCTGTCGGTTAGGTAGTAGGTAGGACTGATAATATCGACATACTGCTTTGGTAGAATCCCTTTTAGTTCATCGACGAGTCCTTTGTGCCAGACCTTATCAAGCTGTGAGACATCAAGGAAGATAGCAAAACAAATTTGTTTTTCTTCTATTGTGTTGATTTGATTGAGATTGTTCTATTACGTTCGTTACTCGGTGAATTTGGTCTATTGTTGAATGTCTTATTCAGAATCCAAATATCTTTTCGAAAAGCTTAGACACTGTCGGTAGTGGCGATATTGGTCTATGTGATGTGACCTCGTTCGCCAGTTTTCCTGTTTTTTTTTTTTAATAACTTCTGCGAATTTCCAGATGCTGGGAACAGATAGTTGTGCAATAAGTACAGAATGGGGGATACAATACCTGAAGGGTGCAGGTATATTACACACCCCGAATGATACATCTACATCTACATGTAAATAGGAAAGAATGTTTTTAAGAATGAGTGTGAATGGGTTTGGATTGAAAAACTGTTTGCATTGGAGGCTGAAATGACCTAGCTGACAATAGCCTTGGCAGCTGGATGGATAAGTCTGCGGTCTAACCATGGACTGTCAACACCCGGGGTGGGTGATTCTCGACGCCTGCCGGTGATTTGTTGTAAATTACTAAAGCTGGAATTGCCGGTGGACTGCAAGAAGTGACAGGCTCAACATTGCATTGTGCGCATATATTTACACACATGAACAGATTTGACCTTTTGTAAAACCAAATCCATATTCCAGTCATACTTACATTAAATTTTGACAGAACGCGTTGTTGGCTTTTTGGATAATTTTAAACGAGATTAGCTGTAAAGTGTAATATATTCTAGAATTTTTTTTTCTGAACTCACCCTGACCGCCACCTCGATAGACGATTCCGTATTCATTTGGAATACAGTTAGACGTCGAATAAATAATCCAAATAGCGAAAGGTGATTTGCCTTCAATTCACATAATTGACTTGAAACGCCGTCCGTGGATGGCGAATTCCATTTCAATTTCGACCCATAATCAATAATTGTTTATATTCCTATTGATAAAACGAAGATCTATCATTTGAAGTTTGAATACAATAGTAAACAATTTTCACTCAGAACCTCTTCTGCTGAGCCGAGAGCCTCAAATTGAACAGGCGAGTCTTCGGTTCACCATTATCTGCGATACGACTCACTCTAGCCGAAATTGGTGAACTTATGTCGCCCCAAAGTTTCATCTCAACGTCTAGTGAAATGCCCAGTTCGTTCTGTCGACATAAACATAAATATGTGCAGTGAGAAACTTTCATTTCCGGACAACTTATCTCTTAATTTCATTTTTGGCTATACGAATGAACGTTATAGCGAATATATCTAAGTTTATTTGCTGTGTGTTTCATTTGTTGAATATCTTACTCAGTTTTTCAATATGGTACTTCTAGACATATCCTTGTCTAAAATGCCAGAGTGATGTAACTGGAGAAGATACTTTTAAGCGTTTCAAGTGCAATTTACAGGTTCATAATAAATGCATGGACTTGACCCATGAGGAACTGAAGGCCTTAAAAGATTCTCAAAAAAAAACTATTGTATTTTTTGCTATTGTTCTGATACAGATCCAAATCTCTCCTTTAAAGAGCTTTGCAAGGCTATCTGCCTTACCTTACTTACCTTCAATAAGTATGTTGAATTTAACTCATTGGACAAAACATTTGCCGGTTTGAAAATCAAGAAGGATGAAATAGAATAGAATTTTTTTTTCCTCTCAAGAAGTACAACATACTTGTGATAAGAATGATTTCATGGATGTATTACTGGTTGGGTAACTAGAAGAAAGAACTTCACATTATTTGGTGTTGAACTTGAAGAGTTAACTCTGCCTAATGCTCGTGAAAAGCTTAACTACGATGCTCTGATGTTGAAAGACATATTCAAAACAGCCTCGCCAAGCTTTGAAAAACCTGACCATTTATACTTTGCAAACATCCACCCTTAAAGTAATCTGTTCAAATGAAGAAGATGCCTTAGAAGTAGAACTGTATTGGTTTTTATGCTGCTGGAAAAGCAGCAGAACTCTATTTCTGTCACCTGTGACAAGACTAAACTTCAGCAACAATATTTTCACCATTAAAAGAAAAATTTAAAGAATGATTAAAAGCTGGTGAAACTAATTTATCCATCTAGCACTTCAATGGAGTTCCTAACATAGTTGAACTTCAACTCAAAAAACATGTAATTTATGGGTCAAATCATTCAATTAGTATTATTTACCAAAATGTTAGAGGTTTAAACACTAAACTAGATAAGTTAAGATGTACTGTACCTATTTTAGACTGTGATTATTGTACTAAATGAAACATGACTGTCAAATAGAGTCACTGATGCAGAATTATGATTGAATGGTTATTGTATATATAGAGCTGACAGAAAATTTTATACTAGTGTTAAGTGGCATGGTGGAGGTGTTCTGATTGCTGTGTGGGAATTGATACGCACCTTCACTTTTGCCTACTAAATGCAATAATTTAGAACAACTACTAGTCACGTTGGAAGTGATTACAATAAAGTACATACTTGGAACGGCCTATTTACTGCCTAGTCAGAACTGTGATACTTGTGAACAGCTTTATGGTGAGATCGAAACTACATTACAGCAGTATTCTATTCACGAATTCACCTTTTGCGGTGACTTACCTGATTGGCAAGCACAGATTCTGTGTCCGCTCAAGCGTCATTATCTGCCAATATAATTACTGACTCTTTTATTAGCATTAAAACAGGTAAACCACATCTACAATTGCTGGAAAAGAAGACTACTATTGAGGTAACTAAATCTGATGTTAGTTTAGTGGATGTGGATAAACATCATCCTGTCTTAATTATTAATGTTGAATATAATTTACCTAAAGGAGATTATCAATCAGAGCAAACTTTTCTTTCTAATGGGACAGAATGCAAGAATTCACTATTAATGAATGTGTAAATTACTTATACTACATTTTATCAACAACTATTGATCAGTATGTCCCTATTGTCAAAACATATAGTTTTCCCAAGTACCCGAAGTAGACCTAATTAATTTTATCAGACAAAAAAGATAAATCATTCACTTTATAAACAAACTGGTAATAGCGATTATTACCAAAAATTTTCTAGTCTTAGAGCTAAATGTAAATCCTTATCAAGTCTTTGTTATGATTATTATTTATCTGATATTGAAAACAATTCAATCGAATATTAAAATCTTTTGGTGTTGTATAAATTCCACGAAACAGTCTTCTGCTGTGCCTTCCCATATGGAGTTAATTCTTCTCTTAGTGGATCCATAATTGCCAATTACTTTGCCCAGCACTTTTCAAATGTTTACGAAAGCAATAGTTCTGGCACCTCCACAACTGTTGATTCTAATTTTTGTTCCCCATCACTTCCACCCTCTATTTGCACAAATATGTCATATCCATGGAGGAAGTAGAAGAATTGATTTTAACTACGAAATCAGCAGGACCTGACAATATTCTTCCCATTTTTGTCACTAATTGTGTATCTTAACTCATTACTCTATTGTACTACATGTTCAATAACTCTCCCAACAAGGGTATTTTTCCTCAATTCTGGAAATCGTCCTTTGTAAATCCGCTTTTTAAATCTGACGATGAATCCAATATATGTAATTATAGACCGATTTCCATCCAATCCATTTTTTCAAAAATATTTGAATCTGGTTTGCAAAAAGTTAAAAATCTCGAAAAGGTGATTATTCCCAAACAACATGGCTCCTGTACTGGCAGATCAACACTTACTAATTTATTCAGAAATCGTGAGATGTGGTCTGGTGTGATGTAGGTTTCAGAAAACCATTTTCTTTATCGTGCCAATGTTTCGATCTTTATTGAGATCATCTTCAGGGCCTGGGATTTACAAACATTGTTTAATTTTAACAAATACATGTAGGATGTGAAAAAAAAGTGAATTGAATGCAAAANTTTTTTTTTTTTTTTTTTTTTTTTTTTTTTTTTTTTTTTTTTTTGAGAACTGGGTTTTTGACTCATAAGTAATAAAAATAAAATAAAATGAATGAATGATGTTTATTTTCATTTACATACAATCATAATAAAAAATATTTTTATTTGTTTATTTAAATATATGGATTACTATCCTTGTTACAAAACTGTAAATTTCATAATGCTAAATAATTAATGGCAACTAGGAAAGAAATTTATAAACAATATAAAATATATAATAGGCATGTGAGAATGAAAACACTATGATAAATCTTAATAAATAAATAAAAATATAAGTAAAAATTAGAACTAATTAACAATTAGATCTATTTAAAATTAGAAATTATACAATTAAATAGATAAGGAATGTTTAAATGCTGGATTAATGAGTGTGTTTCTAGTATTCAGATTTAACATTTTGTAACATTTGCGTAATTTTAGTTTTGAATTGGGACCTTCACATTTTAAAAATATCTATGTGAGGTGAAACTGATTTATTAGTTGGAAGGGCTCTGGGAATTGAAAAATAAAAGACATAATTTCATTCATAGAATTGAACATTAAAATAGATCATTTTTTCTAATATTGACACTGGGAACACAGAAAGTAGTACACAGTACAAAAACCTATCCATATACTTGGAAATATGAAGCCAGACCTAGCAGCACAACTGGCTACAATCAACAGCGTTCCTAGCAGGAAGTTCCTCAAATGACTTGCCTGGGGTATTATTCCACCAGGTTTTGGACTCATTAAGGATACATTATTGAATGTACCCTTTTTTTGTGGCTCCTTTATTTTTGGCCAAATGACATGTCACATATCCAACTTCTCATTGCTTCTATGTCCCAAATAACCAGGGACCCATGCCATGGTCAGGTCGATAGCTGTTTCGATCTTCGGATTCATCCCAAAAACTCCAGCTACCAGTTATAAGTTTCTAGTCAGTCACTATACCAATAGGAATTGGCTTCTAGAGGTGTTACTTTGGCCCACTCTTTCCATTTTGGTAAATGTACCTTGTACTTCTTGGTGAAGTTATATTTTGGAGTAGTGGCATTGATTGGCATGAGTAGTACAGCATCTGCCTGTATCTCCTCCCTCAGTTTCCATTGTTGACACAACCTATTATCCTTGCAGTTGGTTGTCCATTATGAGCCCGTGAGTTGCTGCTTTGGCTTCTCCTTGGATTAAAATATGGAGTGGTGGAAGGTTTAACAACACCTCCAAGGGTGCAGTTGTCACTGTACTCATGGCTCCTGTAACACTGAGGCATGCTAGTCTTTGAGTGCCACTTAATAGCCTAATTCCACCACACCATCAACCCAAATGTCAACGTTGTTCTTAAGACACAGGTGTAAAGCCATAGAGTCATTTTGGGGTTAATACCCATCTTTTGGCCCAGAGACTTCTGCACCTACCCCAGGCAATTTTGGCTCTCTGAGAATTATTGTGTCAATTCCAAGTGAGCTGCTGGTCTAGTGTGATCCTACATATTTGGCTTCCTTGGAGAATCGGTGTCCCATTATGCTTGGAATTTTTAGGCTTCCTATCGACCTCTTCTTTGACAGGATTCAGGTTTTGTGGGGGTTATAGACAGCCCCTCCCGTTTACACCACCTATATATAAGGTTGAGAGCCTGCTGTACACGGTCCATCCAACGTCTGCATGGTGGCTTTTAACCACTAGTAAGGCACTAGTACGCACTGCAGAGTACAAAAGGCCCTCAATATACTTTCCATCCCTACAATCACACCGTTGTCGCTATCGGTTTTGATGGATCTAAGGAATCATTTCTCAAACAAACAATTATACTGACTCATAGAAGATGACGATGTTCGGGAATGTATTCCTTGCCTTTTTAATTCCCTGGCGCAGTATTCAATTGCGATGATTTCAGTCCGAAAAAACTACTTAAAGTTGGGAAAAAACCCCGCACACATTGACAACGGAAATATGAGCGCCATGTCCACGCCCACTAACACAACGCCCCCAGCGACAAGCGACGGACCCAATGCTATACAAAGTACAAACCCTACTCAAACAAAGTGACAGACAATTCCTCACTGAAGATGGTGCAATGTCGAAACGCATTTGAATGACTCGTGGCCGAATGGCATCGGCAAAAACCCGCGAGTGGAGACAGACCCAATTAGGTACCCTATGCTGGTTCAACATGATATTTACTTAAGTTTAAAGTCAGTTCAGTACGAATTCATCCCAAAAATTCCAGCTCCTCTTCTGCTTCTATCCGTTTTTGAGCCGTCTCTATACCAGTAGGAATTGGCCTTCAAAGATATTCCTTTGGCCCATTCTTCCCTTTCCGGTATAAGTACCTGGCACTGGTATTTTGGAGTATTGGCATCGGCTGGCATGCCTAGTATGGCATCTGCCTGTATCTCCTCCCTCAGTGTCCGTTGTTCGTTGACATGACCTAACTTGCAGATGAGCATGTACTTTTATGTAGCTCTGTTCTCTTTTATCACTGACATAAAGGATTAATAGAATTGGACCCAGGATTCCTCCTCCCTAAGCACTGGATAGGAACTAGAATATGCTTGAACTTTAAAACTCCTGTCAAAGAGTATGATTTCAAGAAGTTTATGAAAATACCATGGAACCTGAGCCTCTGCATTTAAATTTAAGATTTCATTTTAATTATTTGAGATTTAAAATTAAGATAATTGTTCAATCGTTTTAATAGTTTACCGCGAAGGCCATATGATTCAATTTTGGCCAATAAGAGAGCATGGTGTTTTTATACTAATCTTATTTTTTTAATATTCTACGATCTTTTCATGCTATTAAATCTACAGATACAGTCTATAAACCAGTAAAGTTTTACAGTTTTTTCCCAATATGTTGAAAGCGTATTATTTTTGTAACAGATGATTTAATCCATTTGAATACGCATTTGGAAGATGATCTCAAGGATGTGCTATGTTCCATCCCCACACCTCTTCACCACCGGACAACAATTACTTTTTTTTGTTTCCTTGAGAACGAATCCTTTTCAAATGAGAAAGAGTCAAAGTTGAAAATTAACGACGCAATTTATTGGTGGTTTAAAAGTGTTTGAAAATTGGAAAATTTGAGTTTTGAATGGAGGTAGCATGTCTCTGAGACGCCGGAAGATGGGTCGTTGTTGACGTCACGCCTCTGGAATTTTTGCAATTTCTTGGTTAAAACGTGCCGAGGACGGACTGGAATCGGAATTCGCCTGTCATCGTGGAAAGAAAATCCATCTCCAGCCCAGACCCAGTTCCGAATTTGTTGACAAAGGAAAAATTATCGTAATCAAGTGATCAGTGGCTCGGTTGTCACTTGTCAGTCCTCGTTCAGTCGCAACCCTGGACTTCTCAACCACTTTCGGGTTTTTTCTACGTAGATAAGGCTGGGTATTTTTCTCTCTCATTCTCTCTCTCTCTCTCTCTCTCTTTCTTCCTTCCTCCACCTCCGGTCTGATGTGAATCGTTCGACGGAGGGCCCCAAGCGGAAACGGACTCGCCACACACCGGTCGAAATCCGACGAAATTCGTTGTCTCGCGTCGAGAAAATGTTTCGTTTCTAATGGAGAGCTGAGTGCTCCATATTTTCTGTGCAAATTTGTGGAGTACAATAATATAAACAATTGGATTTCAGCGCAGAGAATCGACTCCCATTAACAGGTAAAATTACTTAGTTTTTTATTAGATTATTCAATTAAGTGACTTGCGGCTAGTTTTTGTAAGGAGACAAATATCGAAAAAAGGGGGAAAAAACGGTGGAGTCTTGGTGAGAGCGACAAAAGTAATGTATACACGACTAGCCGGACAGTGAGAAATGTTATAACCTGATTTATTTACATTTAATTAACTAGTGGATAAATTTCACTCCAGCCTCGAACCTTTCGTGGAGTTTTATTTCAATTGATATGTTTTCCTGTATCGTCTCTTCCGAAACGGGTAATTCAATTTTCTCGAGGATTGTTATTCCGTCAAAAGCTATCTAGCATTTTAAAGTAGTTAACGTGTCCACCAATCCTCACACCGACGTCAGTATGTAGTTCATCCCTTTTCCCTTCTTTTTAGAACGTTTCAATTCCCACAATTTATTCGATTGTTTATTGTTTTCTCGTGTCCGGTTGTTTGTCTCCAGTGCATAATATTTATTGTTTTTTTTTGTTCGTCCCTTTCGACAGCGCTCCCCTCGAATTTTTCCAAGGTAAAACTCTTATCAACAAGGCAATAATTCTCTTGGGAAAACACTCTTTGAGGTAAATACTTCTTATTTGTATTATTACAGGGCCACAGAGGAAAGTGACGAACTTAATGCGTTCATTCGGTTGCTGTCGTTGAACCATTTCAATTAACCGACTCTAATCTAAAGTGTATGTTTAACTGTTTTATAAATCATTGGCAATTTATTTCTCATCAGCCCGCTGGAATTTATTTTCGTTTAAAAAGAAATTATCTAATCAAATACCAAAAAAAACTGAAGATTTTTGTACTAATACATACACACTTTGTCTAAACAATACATTTACAATTGAATAGAACTTCTCCACCAATTACTCAACGGTAATTCAAATCTTACAATTTATTCTACACCAGCATGACTTAACCAGTGGTTTGAGACGAAATACACGGTCGGATCCGACCTTACTTCTTTTTGATGAGGTTTTTGGTAGAGATAAGTTAACAACAATCATTTTTATTGTATTACAACATTTATTGATAATATCTTACATGAATAAAACCTTTTTATACTTTTTAGACAACGTTTTCTTATAGATTTGACAATTTGTTGTTACAAACTTACAGTTCCATCTGTAACAACATAGGTAATGAATAGAGCGATTCACTGTACTTGAACTTATCTTTTTCTTAACATCCACGGTTCGTAGCAGTTCTTATCCACAGGTTGAAAAATCCCAAGTTCTCTGTGGTTGAAATATTTTATTCAATTTTGTCTATTGCATGAACGTTTCGGGCCTATGGCCCATAATCAGCACCTAAACATCAAAAACCTCATGGCACAATTGTCATCAGAAGATACACACATGGGGGATGTCGTCAAAATGGTTTTAAAATTGTAATAATAACAATTTTTTTTAATTTTAGTCCCCTCATGGGTATAACACATAATAATGAAATTCTTTTTATATATACACTCTGCCACTATTCACCCAATTCACTGCACTTAAACATTGATTTCTCTATTTCTTTGTTAGTATGACAAACGATGTTTCCTATAATTTCATTAGTCACAAAAAGTGAAAATAATGTTTTTTTGTATGTAGCCCCCCTGCGTTCTTTGAAGAAGAGATTCGTGAATATATTGAGCGTAAAGGTTTATCAGTCCAGACTGTTTCACCGTCCTTCCCTAATTCAAATCTTCTATTGTCTTCTCTAACAACTTGGAGCATTCACCCCCTCATCATAGTCAAAAACATCTTCAATATCTTGAACTTCAAGACAACCATCTGCCACTTCTGACACAGATTCATCGAGGACCCCTCTCTGTACTGATAACAAAACTTAGCTAGAACTTCCTCAGGAGTGCGAAAAGTAGTTGCCCCTGACGTTTTTGGATCGAAACAATATTAGGAACGTTCTGTTGAATTCTATTTATTCATTCTACTTTATTTTTCTAATTATTAATTTTTCTCAAAGTTCACCGCAGACCACAGTTTGGGATGCCTTGTTCTAGAGGATTAAGATTCTATATGATAAACCTTATTTTTTTTTTTTTTTGGTGGGGGGAGTAAAAATACCTATTCAGTAATTTCTTTTTACGGTCTGCATATGTTATTTAGAGGATCTCCTTTTTGGCAGTTTATTGATTGTCAGAGCATTGGTCAAAATGCTGAGTCAAGAGAAATCCAAATTTGGTAAATTTAGGTGTTAAAGGAGGTTGTAATATTATTTAATAATAATTGTTTATATTTTCAGTATTTATCATAAAAAAATAAGTTTAATACTAATCAAAGCATATACTGACAAGGTAAAACTGTCAGGACTAAAAAAAAATATTTGCACTGTGGTTGAAATTTAAACATGTAAGTTTATTCTATTAATAATTTTTTTCAATTAATTAAGGTTTTTAGTTGAGATAAAAAGTCATCGTCACGAGCAGGATTCGAACCCACGATCTTCGGCTAGAGACGCCGCTGCTCTATCAGTTGACCTATCGTGACTTCGATTCACTTGGTCACTTCCCATCTCAACCCCACCTTTTGAATTTTCCCTCCTTTTTGCCATTTTTCAAATGTCGTGTAATCTATTTGATTCTCGGCGACATATAAAATGACCACGGAGAGCTTTAGTGAAGGAATACTTCATTTTAACTTATTAAATTCACTAGTTTTCGTGATGCTGACTTTTTTATCTCAACTAAAAACCTTAATTAATTGAAAGATACTTATTGGTCAAGCGGACCATGAAAACTAGTGAATCTATTAATAATACACAAATAATGAGAATGTCAATATTTTTGCTTATTATTAGTTGTAATTCAAATTACTGACTCAAAAAGCATTGACGGCGAAGCTCTCACATGAGAACATTGGCAATAGGTGGCCTTCAGAGGATCTAACTGGTAGAAGAACGATCATCCCCACCTGATTAAGGATTGTTGTTGTCACATGGACACCTACTTTTGATCCATGTTCCAAAGGTGGCTCGATGTGTCCTATTTAATTGAAGGGTGCAATTTCTCGGCCCTATTTAGGAATTCTGTCTGATGTGAGAATTGTGCTTTAGCACAGCAGCGAGTGTATTTGTCCCTTGTTCTGATTTTTAGAGGAAACAAGATTGTTTTATTGTACATTGTCTTCAGGTTCTTTGTATATATTTAGATTGAATGTATTCATTAGCTTGAATGTGTAGTGTAGGAGGTTCTGTCACGGAATATTGAGTACCCCATTGACCTTCAATTAGATTCGTTATATAATATGTTTGGAGATGCCATTGATTCCTCCTTCACATATGTAATTGTTTAGGCTAATTCGGTGGTGGCCGTGAGACAGGCAAGTGTGGCCTATTCTTGTTAAAAATTATTTTTTCATTTTATACTTTTTAACATCAAACAAAAACAAATTACATAGCAAAAAATGAAGAAAAACTCTGTGTAGAGGAATATATTTAAGTATAAATCCATAAATAGATTCTGATAAGAAATACTCATAATAGCTTCATTTATAGAAAGGTCATTTGATGTATAAAGTTAGTTTTCGATAGCTCCAGCAGTAAGCTGACAGCAATACAGTTCTCACAACATTACAGTTCTCCACAATTCTCACTCTCTCAAATAACAAAAGTGCAATAATGGTTACATTTACACTTACATAGTGTGAATAGACAATAATCCGGAGGCAGTATGTGCTCATGTGTTGTATCAAAAGGCTGGGCTAAGAAAATTTGTCAAATCCTCCAGCAATTTTCTCATAAATTTATCTAATAAATTTACCTGGGGGAACAAGTAGAAAGGCGCATGGAATTATTTTTTATTGCTGGAAGCTTCTTAAATAATGGCAGGTTTGACTCCTGGTAAGTAATGCATACTGCAACATGAATTGTACTGTATGTGATTATTATAAATATTAGATATATTTCAATTAATTATTCTTTTTATGTAAGGTCTTGGTTGAGATGAAAAAGTTAGTGTCACGAGCAGGATTCGAACCCATGATCATTTGAGCTATCATGACAATGTGAATATTGTCACGATAGTTCAAGTGGTTAGAGCAGCAGCGTATTGAGCCGAAGGACATGGGTTCAAATGCCGCTCTTGACACTAACTTTTTCATCTCAACCAAGACTGACCAAATTACTTATTTAAATTAATTATTCTTTTTATGTAAGGTCTTGGTTGAGACGAAAAAGTTAGTGTCATGAGCGGCATTTGAACCCATGTCCTTCGGCTCAATATGCTGCTGCTCTAACCACTTGAGCTATCGTAACAATATTCACGTTGTCACGATAGCTCAAATGATCGTTGTTCGAATCCTGCTCGTGACACTAACTTTTTCATCTCAACCAAGACCTTACATAAAAAGAATAATTAATTGAAATAAGTAATTTGGTCAGTTAGACCACTAAATATAAATGAATTAATATTAGATATATTGTTAAAAAAAATTAAATAAATAAATAAAAATATTTAAAAAAACCTATGCTTTCACCCTTTTTTATTCTTAATAAATCCTTCGATCAGAGAGACTATTATCCATATGTAGAGGAGAGGATGCTTATTGTGTTTAATTTTCCATCTGATAACTTTTAATCTGCGATAGATATTCCACAGTCCAAAGTTTCATTTTAATTATGCAACAAATTCAATACACATTTATACCATTACATGACAGGTTCTATATTTACGTAAATAATTCCATACATGCTTGTGCAGTCTGGTGATGACATTTGGTATGTGCTATAATTATTTATTAAAATTAAATTTTAGTGAATTGGTTAAACATTCACGTGTTTATTCTAAAAAGCTGGGGAGGGGTGTCCAATAGATTTTTTTTAAAACCTATATAGTTACATACACAAAACATAAAAACAAACTTACAGTTCACAAAACTGCTACAACTGATTTGGACATTTGGTATAGAACTGTGGGGCATCGCTAAGACTTTTCCAACATCTAACTTCCCCAATCCTTTCAGTCTAAATTTCTAGATCAATTATAAATGCTCCATATTATGTTTCCAGTACTACCCTCCACAATTTCCTTAAATTCCAAAGGGATCTATCCAAAACATGATTCCTCAAAAATTTACCATGTTCTACAATAATCCCTCCCATCGCCCCAAAGTTTCGCCCAAGCCCAAGAACCATCCCGACGATCAAGGCGACTCAAGAGGAAATGGCCCCACAACCTCCTTTCTGAGGAGAAGGCAGTGAATTGAAGTGGAAGAATAATATTGATTATTTGCTCCCACAATATAAATATTTAAATAGCTGTAAATATATCTTTGTTCATCAAATTACTTCATTTGTTTCGTGTGAAATTGTTAAACGTGAATTTGTATTCTGTTGTTTTTAACAGTTTCACAAAAATTTCTCATGAAACAAATATGACACCACAACAATAAATAGCACCTCTCTTTATGTATGAAATACTTGGTTCAATATTTATGTTATTTACATCTGTGTCTTGTTTTGTCTGCATTTCAACAAAAAGGTTCTCCGATTAATAGCCGATGTGAGTTTCTTCTCATTGTTGGCGATGTCCTTCAGAATACTTTTTGCTTCGTGTCCCTATGTAGTTGAAATTTGTTCATAGAATCCCATGTTCTTCGTTCTTCTTCACATCAGACACATTTCCGAATAATCATAGACTAACGGTCACTAATCACCAAACATTTTTACACGAGAAGAACATGGGATTCTATGAACAAATTTCAACTACATATGGACACAAAGCAAAAAGTATTCTGAACTACATGGCCAACAATGAGAAGAAACTCGCATTGGCTATCAATCAGAGAACCTTTTTGTTGAAATGCAGACAACACAAGGACCTGAAGATGATATGAATAAAGATCAAATTGTTGGCACAATAAAGAAAATGTTTGCCTGAAACCTACGTCAAAACTAGACCGCATCTCACGATTTCTGAATAATCGTAGACTAACGGTCACTTTTACATCTGTATTTTTTTTCCAATCAACATATATTTTTTAAATCATCCTCGCCCTGAAGGTGACCTGAATAAAGGTCGAAACATCAGCAAACAAATGAAAAGGTGTTTTTCTAAAATATTTCATTGACCGCTACACACCATTTTAAAAAATAATTTAACAACCAGTGACTAAAAAACACGCATTGAAAATAGGTGTTCTCAAAGTATGAGTTAGATTAAGCATTATTTTAGACGTATTCTCTTAAAAAATGTCTTAATATTTTTGTTCTGCTATTGGGATGGAGTGACTCTTACTAATATTGATAATCATTAATAACGTAAAGAAGTTTAAGTTAATTTGCAAGAAATAGTAGAAGTTAGTTCTTTATAGACTGTGAAACAGCTATGACCATTGCCTGCCCTCTGGAATCATAATTTTCTATTATTTCTGTCATATTTTAGGTGTCTGCTCTCATTTGAGTATTTTGTTTTTGCCATTTTAGTTCACTGACTTTCTGCTGTACTTTTTTTTTCTAATGGCTAGCTTCTTGTTGGTACCTTAGGTTATTAAATTAATTTTAACAATAAAACACACAAAAAAGATAACATACATTAATGCACAGTATTAACACAACAGGTTGCATGCTCCCTACTCTCATTAAAATGCTATGTCAGTGCAAGAAATATTGAATTGATTATTTGATTTCAAGAATTGCTATGGATGATGTATATTTGTACATAACAGACACGTTTCCCTAGAAACATTTTCATTCACTGTTTTATTTATTAGCTTGAGTTTGGTAATTTAGTTAATTGCTGGTACCTTAATCTGTCAAACCTAAATTAACATCAATTGCATTATTGTGTAAAATATATTTCTTGCAGTACATTAAAATTTGATCAAATGTACTTAATGAAGTGTAAGCCATCACATTTTTCATGTGTAGTTTTGTTTTAAAACATTGTTTTGTAAAATGTGTATAATTAATTTTATGGGGGGAATTCAGAGCATTTATTTGTGGTTTTTTTTAAATAAAATTATTAAGTACTACTTTTATGTAATGTGTATATGTTTTTAGCCTAAACATATGTTTTTAGCCCGTAGGATGTCACACCACAGTGATGACACTATGCTTATGCCAAGCAGTGATAGTTTCTGGGAACCTGGAAACTATAAGAGATCAACCAAAAGAATAGAGGATGGGTATAAGTTATGTACAGACTTAATAACATTAGTGCAAGAACGCGCAGACATAGAAAAGGCCTATGCTAAGAGTTTAAAGAGCTGGTCCAGAAAATGGAATGACTTAATAGAAAAAGGTGATTGATTATAATTATTATTAAAACAACAGTTAAAATTTGTTATTGTTACTCAATTCTTATTTAGGCCCTGAATACGGTACAACCCAGGCAGCATGGAAAGGTGTTCTAGTTGAAGCTGATAGATTGTGTGACCTACATCACAAAGTTAAAGATGATTTATGCAACGAAGTAATACAGAACGTTAAGTCTTGGCAGAAAGATACTTACCACAAGGTATGTTAATGTATTAATTGTTGAACATCATTTATCGACTTAGGCCTTAGTAGGTTTGAAATATTAATTGCCACATTGGTATATAATAAATACATCATCAATATATTTGTAAAGTGTAATGTTTGTGTATTTCAGTCTATAATGCAAATAAAGGAGAGGAAAGAAATTGAGGACGCTTTTAAAAAGGCTCAGAAGCCATGGGCTAAACTTTTAGCGAAAGTCAACAAAGCCAAAACTGATTACCACAGTGCTTGCAAAACGGAAAAGTCTGCATCAAACCAAGAACGCAATGCTAATGGCGATAACAGTATTTCAGTTGATCAGGTATCTTATAAATTACATTGAATTTAACATTAACTTTAATTACATAACATTATATCAACTTTAGATTAAGAAGATGCAAGATAGAGTAACAAAAACAAAGGAAGATGTACAAAGATGCAAGGAGAAGTATGAAATTGCTTTACAAGAGTTGAACACTTACAACCCAAAATACATGGAAGATATGACTGTTGTTTTTGAAAAGTGCCAATCACTAGAAGCAGATCGTTTACAATTTTTTAAAGAAACTCTATTTTCATTGCATAAGTGTCTAAATATATCCCAGGATCCAATGTAAAACCTTTCTTCATTGTTTATTTTGTTTTTATTCGATTGACTTGTGTAATTTTAAATTGATTAAAATCATTTACAGATTGCCACGTCTCTATGATGAGTTTTATCATACAATAAGCAATGCTGATCATGAAAAAGATTTAAAGTGGTGGTCAAACAATCATGGTGTTAATATGGCAATGAACTGGCCTCAATTCGAAGTATGTAAAACCTATTTCACGTATACTATCTTTGCAAGTTATCCTTTTGAAATTTATTATATAGGAAACAGTTGATTTTTAGCCCTACCTTGGATTGCTCTTAAAAAATCTAGGACTTTATAAACAGTTATTTTCATTTTATTTTACATGACAGTATTTTTTGCTTTTTGCCTAGAATGTCGTCTCTCTTTTTAAGTTGTAGTTTTGTGACACTCATATAATAATCAATTCCTTTTGCTTAATTTAAAGCATCCGTTTGATCGATGGGTACAAAACGACTCTTTAACATTTAAATCCTCCTTGAATCGCACCATAACAAAACATTCATTATGCTTTGTTTTTTTCAACTTGACCTCGAACACGTCTACCTATGTTTACTTTGCAGTTACATAATCCGATCTTTCCTTTTATGTGTTATTCTTTCATTTGTAACAAAATGATGGCGACGTGCTTTCAATATTTGGCAAAGCAAAAAATGATCTATGATTACTAGAAATCCAATTTAAAGTAAATAAATAATTTTTGATTAATTTTATTCGTTCAGAACCCATAACTCGCACTTAAACCCTTTAATGATACACATTATAATAAACACATACTATACATATTAAATGTGGTAAAATAATAAATAGCTTGTATTTAAATTAAAGAATAAGAAATGCAAAATAATGAAAGAAAAATCTGTTTTGTAAACTTATATATTTAATAGCAGGGTAGAATGTTCTCAAATTAATATCAGATTAACTATTTTCGATTTGCACCCCCAACTGCAAACTGATGACATCATAAATGCATAATCCCACTCAATGCTGAAAATCACAACAAACAATAACAAATATAGCAATAAAAAAAATTAAAAAAAAAACTGATACCGAACAAGCACTATCTTGAAACTACTAAAATAAAAAAAAAAATGAAACAACAAATGGACAGTATTCACATACCCAGGAAAAGAAATGAACTTGTTCAACAAACCCTGACTAAAAACAGCACTAAGAACCAACAATAACACAGATAAACTACTAAAAAGAAACACTGGCAACTGACCCGCTAGACTATAACAGTGTTTATAGCATCACATGTCAATGCGGAGAGACATACATTGGACAGACTGAAAGGAAATTAAGAGATAGATTCAAAGAACATCTTAGATTCTTCAGAGACAACGTCGGGAAATAGAATTACACCACACATGTAATACATCGCGATTACGAACCAAACACAATTGAAACATTGATGATACAATGATTTTAATACATAATGCAAAAATAAGGACAAAAACTCAACATACTGGAGAACTTAGATATACAAACAAATAAAATTTAAGTAAAACTTATAAACATACAAACAAATTTACATTCACCCAGTACTTTCACACCACTAAAAACACTATGTAACAAAAAATGCAAATGTTCAGAAGCAAACAACATAAAAACCAGCATGATAAAAAAACTAACAATGCACAAATAATAACCGACAATGAAAACTGACATCACTACCGACAGAAGAACACCATGACCAACTGCAATCGCCCCAGCACAACTGATGGACCCAATGACATACAAACCCTTCTCACACAAAGAGACAGAAGTTTCTCACTGAAGAAGTTCCTTCTGAAGTAGTCCCTCACTGAATATGGCGCAATGTTGATATGCATTTGAGTGATTCAACAAACTGACGAGTGAAGACAGACCCAATAAATGACCGCATACTGGTTCAGCATGATTATTAGAAAATAACAATTGAATTATTGGGCTGGTGCAAAAATAATGCAGGTTTTGAAAAGGTAGTCAAAGCTATTTTTAATTTTTATAAAATAAAGAAAACTTATTCAAAACAATTTATGTCGCAATTTACATATTTTTACCAACGTGTAATAAGCACTGACATAAAAATCTTTATTTCAACTCACAAAAAATTTTGGAATGCGTTTTTGGCTTCACTGCATTCTCTAAAAATGTTATCCCTCAAGAAGTGATCAAAATGCCTAAAAGTGGAGGTCTCTAGACAAGAGGTCAAGTGAATTATATAGAGGGTGAGGTAAGGTTTCATAACCTAAGTCCTTTCCGACTTAGTTTATGTTTAAGTTTCCGCAGGGTTGGCATTGCAACCATGTGGCTTGGCGTTATCGAGAAGAAGAATCAGCCCTGGTTTACCAATGCTGGACAAAGACGTTGCAAATTCCCATGCCTTTTGTCAATTACTTGGCAATATTTCTCTGCTGTGATAGTTTCATTATAATTCAGGAAACTATGGTGAACAACCCCAGCAGTACACCACCAAACAGTCACCGTAACATTTTTTAGATTCAGATTTTGTTTTGACGCTTTATCCTTGTCTAACCACTGACGTGTACGCCTCCTGTCATCGTACAGAATCCATTTCTCATCGGATGTGATGATTCGATCGAGAAATGGATCATTTTTGTGGCACAACAGAAGAGACATGCACATTTAAAAATGTCTATTTCTTTATGCTTGGGTTAGATCGTGCGGTACCCACTTGTCACGCTTCTTTACTTTACCAATTTGCTACAGATGGCGAAATGCGAACAACGGTTGAGTGGTCAACACTAAGCTCACTTTCCCGTCTTGTCTTACTTGAATTTTCTTCAGTCAACATTTTGAATTGGTCGTCGTCCACAACAGAAGGCCTACCACGACCTTCCCTGTCTTTGAGATCGAAATCTCCAAAACAAAATCTTTGAAACCATTGCTGCACCGTGCATTCGCTAATGCTTCCCTCCCCCCAAACTGAATTGATGTGAGCACAGTTTGAGCCGCACTTCGCCCAACTTTAAATTCGTACAAATAAATTTGCGTAGGTCCTCTTATAAAATTCAATATGAACTAAAATGTTTTGTGTAGAAGATAAGTATTTATTTCAAATCTTATCCATAAATTAGATTTGAGGATTTAGCTTTGTTTACTTGCGGAAAAAAAATATTCAAAACCTACTTTAATTTTGCACCAATCAATATTTTATCCAATTCAGAACCCATCTATAACTCACACCTAAGCCCTTTAAATCCGGTAAATATTGTTTTATTGACTGTAGTAAAATTACAAAATCTTGCATTTAAAATAAATAATAAATAATAAAGAAAAAATGTCATGTAAATAGCAGGGTAGAATGTTCTCAAATCAATATCAAATTAAATATTTACGATTTTTATAATTCTTTTGCAGGATTTAAAATTTTATAGAAACAAATGGTAAATAGAGATATTTAATTTTTCTTTTTCACACTTTTTTATATTTTTGCTAGATGGTATTGATATTTTTCTCTGTTAAGACAAAAGTACACAATGGGATCCATTATTTTGCTTCACAGAATAAGCAATGCTGCCTTTCTAATTCATAGTTGCATTTCGTTGCAGTGCGTCTCTTATTTGTTGTAATTATACATTTTGGCAAACTGCTTTAACTACAATTCAAAGGGAAACCAGTGAAGGTTTTATTTATATGTATTAATGTGATGGCATAAGATAATAGATTTTCAAAAATGTTGCGAATTTGTATAAAATTGTTTTTTGGCATACATTTTCTAAAGATTTGTATTAATTTTTAATCTTGAAAAAATTTGTAACATTGTTCTTTGACCAGATGTGCACAACTTCACAAATATAAATCTTTAACTGATCAAATAGAGCAATTCAAAGTAACATCCATCATATGTTGATATGAATGCAACTGATGTGTTCCTAAGATTCAGAAAAAACAATTGTGAGTTTAATACAAAGTTGTTTATTTATCCCAAAGAGTTTTTTAAAGTCATTGTGGAATGAAAAAAAAAGCTATTTTTGAACATTGTTTCTTTTAATTTTATATTCAAAAAATCTCTGTTTGCATATCAATTGCATGTTAGTTGCTTGCTGTGGTTATGCATGGTTTGTGTTGATGTGTATATTAGGATTATACGGAAGAGTTTCGAGATATAGCCAAGGGAAAATCAAAGGACTCCATCCCTGCAGGAAGCATCACATTAATAAACCAGCGGCCAGTCGGAGAAGATATGCCTGTAATGTATTTTTTTTTTAATTTTTAATTTTTTTTTATACACTAGTTTACATTTTTTGGCAGATGTGAAAAGTTTTGCATTTTCAAAGAATGTCTGTTTTATTTTAACGTTAGTCTGTTATGTCCAAACAAAACCACTTTTACTTTTATGTGTTTGATTAGATTATACAATAACATTTTTTTTAATAATTAAAAAATTAGATTAACAATGTAGTGACAAATACTTTGTTTATTCATAGAAATTTTAACATTCTGAATATTTACAGATACAATTTCACTAAATTTCACTTATATTACATGCTTAGATAAATGTAATATTGTTTTATATTAATTAACATGCCTTTATTTATTTATTCATCTTGAAAATTTGTTTCTCGTTAATTGTTACATAATTATAATTCAAAAGTTGTACTCATGTTGCAATTAATTACTTAGTAGCACATAAAAAATAGAATTTTATGGAGTATAACCAAGATTTCAAAACATTACAATGGAATGATTCAATAAACTGCTGTGCCTTCCTTGTTAGTATAAACTTGTTTAGAATCTCACTTTTGTCACCTAGTGGTTTATGCTTTGTACTTCGTTAAACTTGAGAAAATATTTTAAAATAATAACCCAAACTTTATAGAGAAAAAAAAAAGTTTATTACACTACCAGATTTAATATACCACAGTCATTCTCATATAGGGGTGAATAAATAAAACACGATTGTGATATTATTGGACAAAAAATGCACAACCAATATATTTGGTCTGCAATCAATTGAACAGTCTGCAAGGTTGTGTTTTGAAAAAAAAATGAGGCACTTAGAGCTGCTATTCAGGCCATCCGGAAAAAGTCCATTGTACTGTCATAACATTTTTTTAAAATATTGAATAGAGAAATATACATTATTATAGAACATATGATTACCATTCTGTGTAAACTTTGCTAGGAATATCCACCTGTCAATGCGAAGGTTCCAACACAGAGAAAACCAGGGACGACCCCTGCTGTGAATGCTCGAATGATAGATGGTGGTGATGGAAAGATCGATTTGCCAAAGTCTCCAGAGACGAAGACAACATCAAGAGGCTTAAGTGACAGTAATCCAGCTTTGTAAGTTATTTTGTACCGATGCTGTTCTACATTAATTTATAAGAAAGAAGCCAATTTTTTAAATATAATTTTGTTTTGAAATATCTATATAAATACGCTCAGACAAATAAAATAGGATATTCATAGTGTGTGGTTTATTGCCAACTATATGTACTTTTATTGTTATATTAATTACAACATAGTTATTTTAATAAAAGGGTTTGAAGCTGTTCAACACTTGTTGGATTTGGCGAACGATGTCTAACCCATCTCTTTATCATGTCCCTTCTTGAGTATCCTATGGGATTCATATCAGGAGAACATGCTGGCCAATTCATTGTAGTAATCCCTGCATCCTTCAAGTAATGGATGACAACTCGAGCTATATGCGATGGAACATTATTATGCATTAAACACAAAGTTTTCCCCAATAAATGGAGTGAATAGGACCATAGCGTCCCGAAAAACTTCCTCAATGTACCTTAGTGCAGTCAAAGATCCATTCTGTATGATAATCAGTTCAGCATGAGCATGGATGTTGATTCCACCTCATACCATAACTGTCTTTATGAAGCAGAGTGTTATCCATATCTTTACACACAGCCCTCGTCGTCTGATTGCAACAAACCAAACTGGCACTCATCCATGAAGAGAACTGCCCTCTCTCCATTGTTCAAGTGTCCAGGCGAGATACTGATTTGTGAAGTTTGCCTTTCTAATTGATGCCTCTCCAGTAGTAGAGAACCTGATGCAAGATGTTACTAGTCTATTCTCGAGAATCTTTCTGAAAACTTTTCAGCTTTCTATATGGATTGGAGTTGACTACCTTTCTACCGTTCCTTAGTGCAGTAAGAGCAATAAAACGATTGCCTCTTGCCATTGTACTTTTGGTCAACCAGTACCTCTTCCTCTTCAACCTCTTCAGTTAAGATTTCGGGTAGCCATAAACTACTGTAGAACATCTTGGATGGTAGAATGTATCCCACCCAGGACTTGGGCTATGTAATGGATGGGTCTGTCATTGGCTAAAGCATCTGCCCTAGCGATATCTTCTTGGCTACCATGCTTTTAAGCAATTTGTTTCATCAAAGGAAATAATTTTTGTTTATTTTTTAATTAACTCACGCGACAATTTGGCTGAGGAAAGGATGTAATTGAACTGATTTTCTTTATTTTTAATCTTAAGTGTAAAAAGATTAGTAACACTATTAAGGTAAACAAGAAGTTATTATTATTTTTAATTGTGTGTGTGTGTGCGCGTGCGTGTGTGTGCGTGCGTGCGTGCGTGTGTGTGTGTGTGTGTGTGTGTGTGTGTGTATAGACTCGTACCCCATCCCTAAAAGCTCCGGGACTTGGTCGGCTCACGTGTCCTGCATAAACCTCTTGGACCTGTTCACAAACCCCAAGATTTTGGACTATTTAATCTTGGGGAGAGATTTGGTGATATCCTTTCCTTCAAAGATTTCAAATGTAGACCTAGCATACCTATCACACTCTGCGAGGTAGTGCCTTGCCGTTTCTTCTTTTATTTCGCAAAAACGGCAAAAGGGATCTGGTAGGATACCCATTACGAAGAGGTGTCTTCTCAGTGGGCAGTGTCCCGTCAGAATACCTATCAGCCTCCTATTTCCCTTCCTTGAGGTAGAGAATAGCCATTTCGATTCTGCTGGTTTGATCGCCTTAACAAACTCTTTCGATTGCCTGTATCCGGAGGATAAATTCCACTCAGTAAGGAATTGTTTCATGCCCCAGTTATTAATACTCTCTTTCGCTGTGCTCATACAGTGAGGTACGTCATACCGGTTGTGGCCCGTCAAACACAGTATTAGAACCTTCTTTGGCTAGGCCATCCGCCTTTTCATTGCCATGGTGTCCTTTATGTGCTGGTATCCAAATAAGGGTTACCTTGTTCTCAAACCTGAAAGATGTATTGATGTATAGTTTCCTCCACTAGTCGTGAGGTTGACAAATCTTTTTGTAATACCCTAAGACTAGCCTGACTGTCCCTTTAATTCTATGTATAAGATGACCTGTTTATTGTTGTACTTGATTTATTAAAGTGAGTTTTTAGTTAAGTTTTAATGTGTAGAGATTAGTGACCGTTAATCGATAGTTATTCAGATATCGTGAGATGCAGTCGGGTGTGATGTAGGTTTCAGAAAAACAGTTTCTTTATCGTGCCAACGTTTCGATCTTTTATTGAGATCATCTTCAGGGCTCAAAGTGTTTGTCTTCTGTGTAATTGTGCCATCCTTGCGTGTCGTGTTGAGAGTGCCAGCTCCACAAAGGCACTCTCAACACGACACGCAAGGATGGCACAATTACACAGAAGACAAACACTTTGAGCCCTGAAGATGATCTCAATAAAAGATCGAAACGTTGGCACGATAAAGAAAATGTTTTTCTGAAACCTACATCACACCCGACCGCATCTCACGATATCTGAATAGTTAAGTTTTAAGTGTTAATTCATTGCTCATATCATATTTAGAATGTGAACTGGTTTCATAGAACATTATGGTGTCAATTTAAATGTATTTTATTTTTAATCGTTGTTTCGACCAATGCCATTGATAAAAAAATAAAATAATGTACAATTAAAAAAAGAAAAGAATGGTTAAGAAAAAAGGAGAAAATATAATAACAAATATAATATATAAATAAAGAAAAGGTCAATGCAATAATGGCGGTTGGGTGTATTCTGTAATTGTGATCACCCATTTCCTTGCTGCACTAAGCGCAGGGAGCTCAGGCCCGATTCTTTCTGACTTTGTGGCAGTTGTTTCGACGGAGGTCCGGTGGATTTGAGTGATGGTCGAATACAGTAAAATGGGTGACTTGGGATTTCATGAGATATTAATGGTTTTATGCTATTTGTAATACAATGTAAAATAAGAACCAAATCGTAAGGGGCGTGCAATGAAAGAGAGCAGGATTAAAACATTTAATATATTTTAAAAGGGAAGGTGGGAGCAGGGTAGGGATTACTTTTTCTTAAACAAAACAACTTAATCCACTAGAGGATTGGCATAAATAATTGCTATATTATTATTGCTGTTTTGCTTTTGATAATGTCAATAATATTAGTATGTTTGATTCTTAGGAATGGTAATAATCAAACAACTGAATCAAACCCATTTGACGAAGATGAATGGGACGAGGGTGGTGAGGTATTGGTCGACACTGGAGAGCCTGGTGTGCCAGTCAGAGCATTATACGATTACGAAGGAGCTGAAAGTGATGAACTTTCATTTAAACAAGGTAATTAATCATAAATTTGTGGTGTATGCTTACAAGGCCACAAATTGGTGAAGAATTTTTTCTTTAATATTGTACCAAACCAATGAGGTTTAAATTGATTTTATAAATTGTCCAATAGGTGACACGTTTGAAAAACTAGAAGATGAAGATGAACAAGGTTGGTGCAAAGGGAGAAAAGAGGGCCGTGTCGGTCTTTATCCGGCTAATTATGTTGAACCAGTAGCTTAATTAAATAAGAGTAACATTATTAGTTGTCGAACACCCCAAGTATTCAAAATCTTTTAAAAAAGAGATATTTTCTGAAAATGATAACTTATGCATAATAAAAAATAAATTGGACAAAAATGCCGCTGGATGTGTAGGCTGTTTATTAACCGGATGCATTTATTTTTAGGTCGTGAAATATATTTTGGTAGTGTCAATACAATAAATTACCAATCAATTAGGGAAATTACTCAGAACTTATTTGCCAGTGTTAACTTATTTATACACATGTAATGTAATCAAATTATGTTATTTTACTAAAATAAATAAATAAAATAAATAAGCTGTAAAAATGGAGTATGTAAATTTGAATGTTGTGCTCATTTGTGCTGAAAAGTTGAAAGTTACTCTTAGCTTTATGCTAAACTCAAATTTAACTTTAAATATATACTTTGGTTTTATAAAGTTATCGAGCTACTGCTCTGTAATTAATGGATGCCTTTTCATTTCAATAATGATAGTATTATTTATTTATTATTTAATTTGTATAATTTCCAGTAATTAATATTAACTTCTTCATTATTTAAAATTATCAATTTAGTTTTTCTTTGCTTTAAGTTGAGTCTATTTGTGTACATGTATTGTTAATTATTATATTATTTTATTAATCATACTTGAAACATTTGAACTTTTCATTTTAGAATCTGTTATTGGTGTCTCTTTCAGGGTTTATTATTGGTATTCTAGGGAAGACAGACATTGTTTCATTTTCCATTTAAATTTATTTTTTGTTATTATGGGTTTATACAAATTTAAAAAAAATTATAAACCCATATAATTATATTATATATTTGTACACAGAACTGTACCAAATGTTTGAATAAATGTGTTGATATTTACTATCCTTTTTTTTTTCTTTTCTCTGCTGAAGCTTTTGATATTATATTCTATTGATAGTAATCATCATAGATTTTTCAATGTGTTATAACAAGATCTCAAATGATTGATCCCATCCTTAAACTCTCTAACTATCTATACATATATCTAAATCTCGCACATAACTGGCGCAGTCGGTAGGACACTTTTCGGGTTCGATGAATACGAACTTTACTGTATTAACAGTTAGAAAATCCTAAACCACGTTCATCGGGAACATCCAACTCAAGAACATCAGCGACTACTCAGAAATGATTGAAATTTTGTGAGTAAATAAATTGTATCGCATGTTATAAAACTCTTGGTTTCACAACTTAATTTAGCAATTATTTTTATTGCTATTGTAAAATTGTTTAAATTTTTTATAATATTACTATTGTTATTCTTAACATTAACATGGCTAACTTGGCGGAATTAAGATTTATTTTGGATGCCATCCCTACTTATGATGGCAACCCAAAAACACTAACACAGTTTATTATGAAGGTTGAAGAGGCACAGTTAATAAATGATTATGTTATTAATAACAAAGAAAAACTAAAATTGCTGTACTCTAAAATTAGTGAACGAAGTAAAATAAATAAAGCTACTTTAATTGAAAATTTAAATAAAAATAGAGAACTTCTGCCAGAAATCCCTGAAGACGTTTTTGTTAA
Source organism: Cimex lectularius (assembly GCF_000648675.2). NCBI lineage: Eukaryota > Metazoa > Arthropoda > Insecta > Hemiptera > Cimicidae > Cimex > Cimex lectularius. The sequence continues at coordinate 328,353 of NW_019392707.1, forward strand.
AAATAAGCAGATACAAACAAAAACAAAAAATAAGTATAAGAAGGAAAAAATAAGATCCGTTGATAAAAATTTAAAAACGGCAGAAATAGTCCCAACTCATAACACGGTAGGAAAAATTCACTTGTCAAATATTAAAAGACCAAGAAAACTAATGCGAAACGAAAACATTGCAGGCCCTTCCGCCTTCTCTTTGGAATCAACGCATCAGGAGCCGATATAATAGATATCTCGCATAACCCTGGGATAATACCCATAAATCTTGGTCCAGCCAGGTTGGAAACGTCAAAGCATACTTTCATTGATTATATTAAATTTGACCTATTGTTTCAACAATTACACAACTTGGATAAAATTTATGATGAAGTATATATCTGTATTAATAATAAGAATATTAGCTATAAAAATAATATAGAATATGTAACTGATAATGGTAGAAAATTAAGGGACATTGTATCTTATTTAGCATTAATAAATAATAATAGAGGAATAATATTAGAAGTTAGAAATAGTTTTTGTAAAAAATACTAACGATATTAGAACTAAAAGAGGTTTGATTAATGGATTAGGATCCATCGTAAAATTTATTACAGGTAATCTAGATTCTTACGAAGGAGCTCAATTTAATAAAGATATTGAAAATCTAAAAGGTAGTCAAGTTAATTTTGAAAAACAAATAAATTTACAATATTCAATAATCAATGAACTCATTGAGGAATTTAATAAATCATTAACAGTAGTTGAAGAAAATACAGCTGAACTAAAATTGAAAATTTTAGCAGTAAATAAAAAATTAAACAACTATGCTGAATTAGAGAAATAAGAGATACAACAAATTTATTACATATCACTTATGAAATACTATTTAATATAGTACAGGATATCGAAAACTCATTAACATTTTGTAAACTACAGACTTTATACCCTAGTATTATATCTCCTCACGAATTGTTTACGGAAATTACTAGAATTTCTACTTATTACGAGGATCAATTACCACTTGAAGTAAGTTTAAGGAACATTTTTGAATTTGAAAATTATATATATTGGTTCTAAAAAGACCTGCCATGTCTGTCCATGTTCTTTTTTTTTACTGACGGCAATGTGAATGGATAATTGGCATTATTGTAACAGCATTTATGCTGATTCGTTAGTTAAAACACTGCTGCCACTCGGGATTTTTATTTTTGGAACAATTCATCACATTATATTTTAAGAGATTGTAATAAATACCCAGCAGTTTTTGCAACACCCATAGGAAGTTAGGGATTTGCAAAAATTTGTAAACAAGCAATTGTTAACACAAGTAAACAAAATGTATAACTATTTTTTTTATCTAAGCGTTTTATTTGTCAGGAAATATTGTAGAAGTTTACACCTTATACAAAAAGGTTTTAAGTGAAAAATCTTTGATTTCTTAGGATACTTTTTGGCATCAAAGGTTGTGGGTTCGAATCCCACTCCTGACACTTGTTCATCTCAATCAAAACCTTAGATAAAAAGAATAATTAATTGAAATAAAATATAAATGTGCTGAAGTAATTAAACCAAACTTGATAAATCTAAATGTCAAAAAATTAAATATCCCACATACAATTAGGTCTATTGATAAAAAGTAACAGCAACATTATTTTAAAAACCAATAAAGGAAATAAATATAGTTACCATTGAACAAGAAAAATATGTTTCTAAAGTTGAAGAATTCCTAAACAATAACAATGTAAAGAAATAAAAAATGACCCCCTTAAAAAGAAACTAGTGTTCAAACAGCTATAAAAATATTGACTTTCTATACTCAAAGGACCAATATGTGGTTAAAAAACTTGTACCAATGAACCTGAAACTTACGATGTCTATTAACAAATTTGTAAAAGAGATATAATAGACCTCTCAATAAGCCTACTTTCCAATTATTGTAAGTTAAGTTGGTACGGTCAAAATCCAAAACAAAAACAAACCTTTAAGACAGTAGTGTTCTTCTTATCCATGCCACAAACTAGTGATAAAATTAGATACAATAAAACCCACACCAATTTCAAACCTACATTAGGTATTAAAATTGTTTAGAATTGACAAAGCAGTTAAAGAACCACCATGATACCAGTGGATTCTTCTCACTCATGGGCACAAAAAGCTGCTGGATAGATTTGGCTCATAGACTGCATGTAGAAACTCCCATTAACACCAGCTAATCATATAAAAGAATTACAAACAATTAAAACCTTGGCATAAAACAATGGATATCAAAAAATATTTATCGATGGTAGTTAAAAGAATAAAAAAATTAACTTTAAAAGAAGCAACAATAGGATTCAGCCACCCCACCATAAATGAATCATTAGGTTTTCATTGCTTGCCATTGGGGAACTATCAAAAAGTAGGTAAAATTGTTAAACGAAAAGGTTTTATTGGTGCGTGTTCACTTAGAAGCATCCTTTCAAAACCTAAAGACAAGGTTGACGACTTTTCAAAAAGCAGGGTTTTACCAACTTAATTGTAATGATTGCAATATTAAATATATAGGACAAAGCGATAGATAAATTAAAACAAAAGTTTAAAAGAATTTCAACTTAAACATGGAGATAAATGCATAAATAATATAATAGATTTTGATTAACCTCCTATTTGAAATTTAATTAAACATGTACCTAAATAATATTTGACATATAAGTTAATTACTAATTTAAAATTATCTTACAGTATTTATTGGGATAATATTTAGTTTTGTTGTAATTAAGTTTTTCGCACATTCAAAATTGAACGGTGTCAAAAATCAGCTTCTCATTGGAACATGGCATTGGCGGTGTATCACTCTTACAATTCATGTGGAGAGTGTGTAACTCCTTCCAACTGTTGATGAGCGTTTAATGCTAAGTTTAGATAATTGAAACCAACAAATTGTGAATAACGTTGAAAAACATCCTCACCCCACTTTATCATTTCTATTTATAGCCAAATACCATCAGAAAACTTTCCCATATTTTCAATTTTTTTTGCATGCATTACTAACTAAAAACAATATCAATAACTTTAATATCAGTCTTTAATATTATTATCAAAAAATCTTTAAACCATATTACTTTGCGCTAAATGTCCCTACGTAACAAAACAAATTATTAAAAAAAAGATTTCCAATATATTCATTTTTTCAACAAATTTTTGCATCACCATGACATGTATAACGCTCTTCAGGGGAGGGGAATAATTATAATCAATTAGGATAACGGTTAACATACAACAATCAGAAAGGGGAAATATATCTTTGTTTTTAATTTTTTTTTAACAATTCATTCCATTATAGATCATGATATTTTTAGTGAAATATAATTTAATTAAAGTGTTCTATATGTCTTTACATTTTACTGAATGAATACAAATTGTCATCATGATAGTAGAGTACAATAAATACATTTTAATTTAAAAAAAAGAAGAAAAATATATTGATATTTGTATATGTACATCATGTGTAAATAAAAAACACCACTAGTAATATCCACTGATTCTTATGAAATAATTATTCTAATTGGAATAATTTCCAACATAGAAATTATACTGGACAATGAGAGAAGTGTAATAAATACCAAGGAAATAAAACTGTCAAGACATATGTACAAAAATGTATTATGCAATTGTTTATCATCGATATTTTAAATTAAATGACAAATCATTCAATAAGCTTCTTAGACTTAAAATATTTCCTGAAATAGTACACTTGCCAAGTCGAAAGGCAGAAAAGACAAAATACACCAAAGAAACTAAAGTAAATGACTCTGTTGTTTGTTGATTCTGTAAAATAAATCGATAAAAATTAATAAAACAACAGATCAAATATAAATAATTATACAATCAGTTTGAGTTTTACTTTACCATTTGTATTGCTCATTTTGATTTCACTCTCCCTCATGCTTTCAAAATCCTTCACAATTGAATGGGAAAGCTGTTCTAATGCTTTCAGTTCGACTTCCATGGGCTTTAACTTTAGAGCCTCTCCAAGCTGCAGCAAATTTTTTTTAAACATATTTCAATTTGTGGAGAAGTAAAATCAACTGCAATAATTCTAAGAAAATATTATAAACAAAACTTATATAAGAATTTATTTTATTAATATAAATATCAGGTTGAGATAAAAAAATTCTAAAATGACATTCTTTAACTTTTCAAATTTTTTATTGAATTTGTTATCTGACTGGCTTCCAATTTTACTGTCGTTTACATCACTTTCAATTATTGCGCATTACGAATTGTTTTGTAAACAATGCCACCATTTTATGCTGGGTAGTCAGCAGACATTCCTTTAATAAAAATTATGTTGAAGACTGAAATTATGGAAACATGACAACCACATTGAAGACAAAAATAAAAAAACAAAACATTTCATACATTGAAATAGTAAACACTGCAGTACAAGAACTTTATTCAAACAAAACTCCATCCGGTAGTACTGCAAGGGATTTGACCATCTTGCTTCTAGAAGGCCATACTGAGTATGAAGATTAAAGAGAGTTTGTTAGAAATAAAAGATAAATTTATTTTAACAGCCATGACATACCTCACCCTCAGGCCAAAATGAGAGTTTTATTTACTCTTTGGGTAGTGATCTTTATTATTTCCTCAACTACAAATGTACCTAGTTTTCAAAAAAACATTACCAGTCAGTGGCACTGCTATGGCGTGAGGGGGCAGTTTTTTAAATGTTCCTTACTCAGGCGCCAAGCAATCCCACCTTGGTGGTCGACCTGGCAAAAAGGTTGTAGGGATTTTTTTTGTTTATTGTTTTTTGATACATTGAAAATGTTTTTGAGATTTTTTCTAAAAATGTTTTACATCATTTTGGTGTTCATTTTATACGTAAAAATAAAGATATTTCATTGTTGAAACCATTTTCAACTAATACCTTATCTTCAGTAATTCTAGAATATTTTATTTTAATTTATTATTTAATGGTAAAAAGAAGTAGGAGGCAATTAAAAAAAAGTACTATATGAAATAATTAGGATTAGGATATAATAATCTTATAGAAAACCTAATACAGCCTAATGCACATTAATAGTTGATATTAATTGCAAAAAGAATCTAGACTGAGAAAAATTAAATTTAAAATAAAATAAATAAATAAAAATGCTCAGCATTTGGAGTTTTGTTCCAGACCAGAGCGGTTCGAAAAGTGCATTGAATGCATGGGAAAACAGGTACTGTTAGCTGATAGCCAGAACGCTATCCCAACCACAACTTGTCCTAGAAGTGCCTTGGCGCTTTAGGAAATATTAATTAAATCAATATTTTTCTTTCCTCTCGCACAAATACGTTTTCTCTAATATAATTTTTGGGTTTATGGTATGCTTTTGAATATGTACAAATACTACAAATTATGGTCGACTCATTGTATTGAACAAATGATACTTACATTTTCATAAGATTTAACTTCAAGCTTTGATGTAAACGAGACTTCCTGTTGCACACCTCTTTGATCTAAACAAGTTATTCATACTTAAAAATAAGACATTACAATTACAAAAATGAATGAAGCGATCATGAAAAGAAAAGAATTCAACAATTTTGTAATAAGTAGAGCCCTGATTTAAATGCAATAAAAATCCTCAAATAAACCGTATAACATTCACTAAAAAACCCTCAAATATGGCATTATATTAGCACCAAAAATTTTAAAATATGCAGGATTAATGTCAGAGACAGTGTTTTTTCTTTAACCTGGACTTTTTTGGTCTAGTTCATTTTGAAAGGCAATAGGACAGAAAAATCTCAATCAGTCAAAAATGCAATTTAAAATCTTATACAAAATAAATAATTAAGCTTAATTGAGTTACTGATCTGAATTAGAGTATGAATTTCAAGTTAGTTTCTGTAAAATTAGGGCGTTTATCAGTCAAAAAATATTTATTTAAAAAAAATCCAATGTCGGCAGAGGTGATGAGAGCATAATTGTAGGAACTTAAAATAATTGGTATCATAGCTTGCCTGTATAACTTAATTATTACCATTTAAGATTTCATTCATTTACTCCAGTTTGGTCAATCTGGTATTTTTGTCAAGGATGTTTTTTAAATTAATATGTTTTAGTTGGTCTTACCTCTCAAATAAGAAGCCGATAATTTTGAGAGGATTCTATTGTAGCAGTTTGTTTTTAACCTGGAAAGTTAACTGAAATTGGAATAAAATTTTAGGCTCTTTAATCAAAAATGTTTCAAATTTGTGATATTCTTCAAATATACAGATCTTTGCAGAATAAATTTGAATCACCATACCATGGAGGTATGATTTGGATAAATATCTGATCACTGTTGTATTAAGTGTTAGCAAAAAAAAAAAAGCAATTGCATACAAATCCAGGCTCTAGTAATAAGTTGCAATATTCAAATTTTTACTTGACATATTTCATCTTTAATGTTTGAAAACTTTAAAGTAAGTAAACAAAATCAAGTTTCACAATAAGATATTAGTGATGACAAAATCAGTTTTAATACTTCTGAAGAAAAAAAATTCTTACTGATCTCAACTCTTGATTTGAAACAAATTTCGTATGTTTCTTCTGTTTCAACTACAATGGTAAACTTTCCTTTCCCTATGTCACTGCCTTGGGAAAGAGTATGACCTTTCGAATCTGTTACCTGAAAAAAATATAACAATTAAATTTAAGAGTATAATCACAATTTTTTCTCACAGTTTTTCATATCAGGGTTCTGAAATCAAATAAGTCCGCAGGGGCAACAAGAACACTAGGTAGAGATCTCTGCAGGAACATTTTGTCCTAATATCAACTACTTGAAACCAATGGACATGTAGATTTTTTCCAATCAAAATTTAAGCGATTGAAAGATGTGCTCAATTAAATTTACACAGAGGATGCACAAATAAAAATCAATGCCATATAGTGGTCCTCATGGCCATGAACATAGTCAACTTAATAATGGTTCTAAAGAGCAAGATTCAACAAAAAAGGTTGGGAAACAAGCCAGATCCACCACTTTTGGGTACCAGAACAACACGGGAATTGAGGGGAAATTGAACAAGAAAACCCTTCCATGTAATGCGTTTTCACCACTGACAGGACCCCCAAGCCCTTCTGTGGGATATGAATTTTGTTGAATGGAAAAATCTCCCAGCAAGATTGAAAAAGATTTCAGAGGATGCAGGAACTGAAATAAATTAAAATTAATTCTTGTTTCAATAATCCTTCCTCTTTGCTCTGGAAATATTCCAATACCATCCTTACCACATATCCTCCCCTTGACCCTTTCTTGATGTGACAAATGCATTTGATCACCTGTGGCATGAAGGTCTACTGAACAAATTAAAACATTCCAAATACCTTGTACCTAATCCTTTGATCCTACCTAAAAAAATCTTTCGAGTTCACCAATGATCGTACCGATCCGAACATTGTCCTCTGGGAGTGAGAGTGCCACAGGGCAATGTGCTTGTACCTCATCATTACCTCAGATATCCTGACTACACCCTCCACTCTCCTAGCTACCTTTGCCAAAGAGGTACTGCTGGACTATCTCCTGATTCTGATCCAGCAATTGCTTCAGTGCAGCTCCATGCCCACAAGTCACAAATAGCAGAACCAAGCTAATTCTGGTGCCTTAAGATAAATGGAAGCAAATGCACCAATATTACCTTTACCCTCTGAAACAAAACCCATCGTACAATATTCCTCAATAATGCTCATATCCCAAATACTGACTCTACATGTTACCTTGGGTTCTATCTCGTTGTCTACCCTTGAATCAACACATAAAGACTGAAGAACAAGAATTAAACAGATGCTTCAAGCTAGTATTATTATCAAGAATCGTACACATCAACAAGAAGTAAAATAACAATTTATAAGATACTACTGAAACCAATTTGGACAAACGGATTAAAATTATGGGAAACCGCTTAACCTTACAACATCCAAAGAGTCCTTCCAATCCAAAGTCCTTAGAACCATAGACTCATCCAAGTCCTTAGACAGGACCCTTCACAATGACCACCTGGCTCTTCGTTAAAAACCTAATCCCCAACAAATTTTCCACCTTTCACAAAAAACTATCCTCACATCCTAAAACATTGCCCCAATGTGAAGGTAATCTCCAACATTACCTACGCCTGTAACCCAGTAAGGCAAATACTGTTACGTAACTGTTAACATGTTGCTGGCTCCCCAACAGATATATGTTGATTCTGCAAAATGGAAGAAACCTTCAAACATTTTCTAAAGACTGCAGAGGATGCAGCTCGCTGAACCACTACACCCAGGACAAATAATAAATTCGTACATGTATTAAATATCTTCGGCAACTAACCCACTGATGAAAGGCCAAAACGTGCCCAAAACAGAGAGAATAGGCGTAACAGGATAAGAAATGACAAAACTACAGGTTTATAAATGTGCAGATCTCAAAAATCTGAGATCTCTTAGCGAAGAAATGAAATTAAAGAACCCTCCAATCTCTGAGTTCCATTTGTTCATCTAAACCCAAAGAATGGATTCACCTTGATCGTGGGAGATCAGCATGCAGATCAGTGTAGTAATTGATCGGTCAACATTTGTGAGAGACCCAAGGAAGATTTAAGTAATAAAATAAAGAGAGTTATCAATTATCTGAAAATTGTATAAAGAAAAATGTAAATTTTTTTTTAAGGCGCGATGTTGTTTACTCAAATGTAAATGATGAAGTTTGAGTTTAATGACGGGGAGCGTTAATTGTACTTACAATATAGTCGACGTGCTGTTTTGGTGCCATAGTCACCTCGTACGAGCCAATGACGAGATCATCTTTTTTCAAATTTTCTCTCAGACATTTTTGTGCATTCGGTGGCAAGTAGAACATAATGGAATTAACATTAAACACGCTCAGCAAGAGGCAAAAACATATTTGGCAATACTTCATCTTGTAATTTCTAACAAATGTGCAACAAAATAATAAATTAAACTATAAAAAAATTGTGTGTAAAAAGAAAAGACAATTGTTAAGACATGCGAGCAGAGGGCGAACCGACTACACGAATATATATTGTTAAGGTGAGGTGAAGAGTTGGCATTAGACGGAGAAATTAAAAGGTTATGAAGCCGGAGGGAGTTGATGAAATGCACCGATCATCGGTCGCACGTCACGTTCAACGTGACATCATCGAAGTTCAAAAAAAAAAGGTTAAAACAATTATTTTACAGAAAAATACTCAATCCTATCAAGTAATAAAAAATCAGCGGGGTGGGTCACCCGAGATCACGGCCTGTAGGTGCCCCCCCCGAGCCGGAAACGAGGATGCTCCTGGGCCAAAGCCGCTTATGCAGAGAAAGGTTGCTCGATGTATCCCACATAATAAAAGCTTGTCATGCCTTGGCTCCTTATAGAGAGCGTGTAGGTATGCCGCCGAATTTAAAAATGGTTCTCCGGCACGGTAGCGAGTCTCTGGATCCCCCGTTCCGCTTTTTGGAGGATGTGGGTTTTTTTATTACATGTAGATATGTTTTATGTGTTTTGTTTGACTGCGTGTATTTATTAGTGTGAGTATTGAGAGGTTGATGGTGAAAGATAGTGTCACCATCGCCCCACCAGCAGTGTATGTGTGCTTAGGGTCGATAGTCGATGTTATAAAAGTACCTCATCGGCCATAATTTAGATTAGACTATTAATACTATGTGTAGGTCGATGAAGGAATATCAAGTACTCCATCGACCAGTCAGAATAAGCACTACATTTGTATTTATATGTATGAATACGTTTATTTGTGCAACTGTATATGGAATTTAGTTAGTTTTCGTCTAGATTATAGTTTCCATGTGTTGGAGGCCGAAATGACCTAGCTGTCGACATCTTGGATCCAAACTCTGTTGGTCGGGAAGCGACGAACTTATGGGCATCTGGCTTAAGTACTACTGACCCAGCTACATAACGGGGTAAGTGAACTCCCTGAGGTACAAATACAACACAATACATATGGCATCGAACTGTGGGTTTCAACCATCATATCGTCCAAAGTTCCTTGACGACCTTAACTGTTTGTGGAAGATGTCATAAAGGTCATTGACTGTCCCTGCTACATCGCTTTTGAAGATGGTATGGGTGACTGTTTCTTCATCCTCATTGCATAATCTTCAATTGGGATCATCATTGATTGTACACATGTTATGTAGATGTTTTCTCAGATGCCAGTGATTTATTCCTATCACTCATCTGTGTCTTGCCCTCTCCAATTGGAGCAGTAAGTTTGCCAGTCTTGGTAAGGGTTGTTTTAGTCTAAGTTTATTGTGTTTAGCTTCTCTATAGTTTATTCACTTCTCTTTTTGTTATTTGGATCAATTCTGTGATGGATGATTCTGTATTTGCTTTTGTTATTCCAAGTATATGTTCAGGGTCTATATATGGTTTTGCAGATCCTCCTCTGGCCAATGGGTCTGCTTTTTCGTTACCCAAAATTCCTATGTGTCTGGCACCAAAGATATCATTAGGTTGTTGTGTTTCTCCAGGTTTTGGAGATTTTGGATGCATTCACTGACTAGTTTTGATGTGACTTTTTGCTTTAATAGCTACTTGGCTATCTGATCTTATGAGGGTTTTTTTGCCAGTGTAACCTCTTTTAAGATTTTCTAAGGCACAAGCATTGATGCTTGACATATCAAAGTGTACTTCCTAAATGAGGTCAATTGCTCATATTTTGCACTTGTGCAGAAAATGCCTGATCCTTCATGTTTTGGAGCAATCTGTATACCAATCATTGTATATGATTTCCTCCTGAATTCTTCTTTTCCTTTGTAGTCTGTTGTACTTTATAGGATGTTGTAAAGAATGTTTCCGGGTTAGTATAGTTAGTCCCCATTTCCTAGAATGGGTGTCTGGTTTTATTAATTACAGTTGTGTGCCCAAATTGTTTAGTTCCCATCCAATGTGATTGTTTTTAGAGTCTAAATGAGCTTTTCCTAGCTATTCCTTGTTTCCTGTAAAGGTAGGTTTAGGCGAGTATCTAGTGTACTTGTGATATATGAGTTTGATAATCTTTATATGCTGCTTAGTGTTTGGGTTGCTAGTTTTTGTTGTGCTTTACGTCACTAGATTAGTGATCCAAGTTAATTTGGGTCTTATTACTGCTGTGTATAGCCAGAGTGTGTTTTAGGCCTATTACTGTGGCCATTAGCAATATTTTAAATTTTGTTATGATGTGTTGCAGGTGAGGGCTCTAGGTTAACTTTCATCAAAGATTATTCCTAGGTATTTATCCTCATTTTTTAGCTGCAGCATTTCATTATAGAAGCATAGGCTTTGTATTTTTATGTTTCTTTTCTTGGTGAAAGCAATTCAAGTAGTTTTTGAGGGGTTTCCTTTAAATTCCTGTAGTGAACACCATTGTTCCACCATGTTTAGTGCTCTTTGGGTGACCTCTTTGAATGTTGAGTCGAATTTACACTGGCTAGTATGACAATGTCATCTGCATAGCATAGCATATTGGGTATAGATTCGATTTATTTGAATATGAGGTCATCCACTACCACATTCCACAAAAGAGGCAAGAGTATTCCTCCTTGTGGACCTCCTCTCGCCACCAAAGCTTCTACCTTTTAGTCGAACATGGAGGCCTGTACTTGTCTGCTTTTTAGCATTGATTCTATCCATCTGCAGCAGTTTTTATCAGTTCCTCGCTGTTTCAGTGATATAACCTTTGCTTTATAAGGAGTGTTATCAAATGCTCCTTCAATGTCCAAGAAGGTTCCTAATGCTATTATTTGGTTGTTCAGGGTTGGTTGTTATCTATTTGCATCATTATTTGGTGTATTAATGTGTGGTGATTAGTGACCGTTAATCGATAATTATTCAGAAATCGTGAGATGCGGTCTGATGTGATTTCAGAAAAACATTTTCTTTATCGTGCCAATGTTTCGATCTTTACTGAGATCATCTTCAGGGCTCAAAGTATTTGTCTTCTGTGTAATTGTGCCATTCTTGCGTGTCGTGTTGAGAGTGCCTTGGTGTTGTGCTGAATAACAGGATTTTCCTTTTTGGTAGGCATGTTGATATTTACGAAGGGGTTTTTATTTTAGAAAGCTGCCCCTTATATGTTTTTCAACTAGCCTTTCGAGTGTTTTGAGTAGATAGGTTGTTAGAATGAGCAGTCTGTACGATTTTGCATCTGGGCAGTTTTTCCGTGCGACCTTTGGATTAAAAACTACTTTTACAGATCTCCATGTACTTGGGATGTATCCATCCCATTGCCAGGCAGTTTTTGTATATTTTTACAAGTAGAGGGATTAGTGTATTTTCCCCTTTTAAGGAATAAAATTATTACCAACCTGTATTTTCCCCTTTTAATATAACCAGTACTCACTGGTTATATCCCATCTGTTCCTGGAGATTTGTATGGGCTGAAGTTGACATTGGCCGTTTTGATTTTTTCACAGGTGATTTGCCAATCTTCTCTGCTGGTTTTGTGCCCTTTGACGGGTTCAGTATTGCTATAATATTTTTGATTCTGGAAAGTGTGTACTTTTAGCATTTCTAATATTTCCTTTCCGCTTTTGTTTTTTCGTTGCAAGGACGTGCTCACTCATTAGCCTCTACTCCCACATGCCGTGAAACCTAGCAGAGGGTGTTTTTTTTTGCATGCCTGATCTGTTTATTTTAGTTTTGCAATTCAGCACCATCTGCGAAACAGCTAATGATGTTTGATCTTACTGCTTTGATGGTTCCTTGGCTACTGACATGATAGTTCTAGTTTTTGTACCCTTTGTTCAGATTGAACTGGGTACATCTCTCAACTGCATGGACTTCAGCCTGGAACATACTGGTGAATTTTCCCATAAATTCTGGTTCCAGGATCGAACACTCTTGCCCCCGTACCTTCCTGCGTTCTAGATCCATCAGTGAACCAGCAGATGGTGCCGTTCTCAACTGCGTGGTTTGTCTCTCTCTTTTCCATTATTTTTTGGTACTTAGATTTGTTTTGAAATTTGGCTTGGACTCAAACTTCCTGTTCATGCCGTTTCTTGAGGCCATTGATATCGGATGTTCCTTCATTGAGCTGTTACTATCCTCCGTTTAAGTTTTAGCCCCGTTGGAGGTTTCTCTTTTAATGTTAATAATGGTTTTCTGTGCTGTCCTCATTATCATATGGTGGAGGAGGATTAATCCCAATATTTTCTCCAGTTATGCAGACGCATGCAAATTTGTATTTTCGCGAGTTCTTATGGGTATGCAATGACGAACCTGCTGTTTGGTCATCTCCGATCGGCCTGGTCCGTCTGTCCTCGCTGATTGGGTCTGCCAATTGTCAAAAATTCGATATAAGTGTCAGTATTTCCAGCGCGTTTGTTCTGTCAGACAAAACCGACTATTGCTCGATTGCTTTACGTAATTAGAATTTTCATATATGTTAAAACAGTAGTGTAACTCCCTAAAGAAACAATTTACGTATGAAGTTATATTGATGATAAAACCCCACAAAAACTAGTTTTTTCTTCTATTACACGACGTGGTTAAGACGACCCGTTATCATTTAAAGGGAATAAAAAATAAAAAATAACACCCTATTGAATCCGATATAAAAAGTAACAAAGGGTAACTTGGACTCATTTTCGGAACATATCTAAGTAATTGTCTGATTCGTTGTTTTGTCACAACCTCATTATCTTCGCATAATAAAGAAAAACAGCTTATCTCTTCAACAATGAAACAATGATAAATTTATCAAGACACACGCCAGTAAAAGATTTAGGAGTGTATTAGCAACTCAGCATAACAACAACATAACATAACACAACATAAGCCGAATGAGTTGTCAAGTAATACAATGCTATTAAAATTGTATTGTACAGTTTTCTGTATCGACATATGTTAAAACTGAAGCACAAGTCCAAAATCAGCTAACACTTTAAAAAGGTAAGTTTAAAGTGATCAGTGCTGACAAGGGTAAAAGAAGGGAAAAAAGCCGATGGATATATATGGTTGAACCTGTAGCTTGTTCGTCTTGGATCATCCTGGTCCTTCCAGTATCGCTGGTTTTGTTCGCCGACCGTATCCATATTCAGAGGTTCAGTACTGTGAAGCCTTGTGACATGGTTTTTCAACAGATCAGATCAGATTAATTAACTGATGATGCAACTGTGGCAGACATACCACCAATGATGGTAAAACTTGTTTGACAAATCAAAACAGCTAGGATAGGTGGACCGGGAAGACTGTCAAGCTATATTAGATGAACTAGAAAGACCAAACGGGGAGAAATAAAGAAATTTCTCTCTCATTTTCCTTTAAAAATGTAATTTTTGTACATAATCTCTTTGATCTTTAATGGATGCATTTTATATTAGTTTGCTTGAACAAGTTGCATTTTTAACAGCCGATGTTCAAAGTTGATGCAAGTCCAAGGTTGTTTTGATATCGTTTATCATCTGTACTCCACAGATTGGAACAATGTTGGAATTGATAAAAAGGTGAGTCAATAAATAACGTCAGGGAAGAAACGATAAGTTTGAAAATAAACACTAATCTCTCAATCAAAATGATTCTATTTCGTTTGGGCTTCTACGATAACAAAAAAATGTTTTAACACCTTTTTCCTTAACTTGCAAAATTTGCCTTCCTGACCTGAATAACGGGTTTTTCCGACATGATTTTTTTTGCTGTGTAATGAATGTTTAATTCTCTAATCCTAATTACGTTTTGATCTAGAATTACTATCAGACCTTATATGAATAAAAAATTTTGTAATGATTTAAAGAAATGATGGAGTGAGTGCGGTGGTCAATCCTTTTTTAATCATTGTCAATAAATTAAATTGAAACAATGAAATGCACCAATTGTTTCGACAACGATAACAATAAAAACATGTATAAAGTTTCAGAATCAAATTTTATAAACCTTTTATAATTATTGAACCTTGAAATAAAGAATATGAGAAAATTTACATTATTAACATTAGATTTACATAATACATTATGCCTTTATTTTGGTCTAAAAATTATATTCCAGGCATTCCAGGGTGTACATATACAACTGTGATCACAATATGTATTTGTCATACGGTCACAGCACTAAGGCCCTCCGTACACGGCACGGGTCGACTTGCGTTCGACGCAACTTGAATGCGATGCGATTGCATCGCAACCTCGGTTTGACCTGAATGTGAGCGTATCTATACATGGGTCGATTTTTGTTCAGTCTACTCGTGTCTTTCCAAGAGGGTTCAACAGTTTTTTAAAGGTGGTATAACAAGTAGTTCAAGTGATGACGAGGACAATGTCATGCTACCGTCAAATGAAACGCAGGTGAAGAAAAAATGTTTATATCCATAAAATCAATTACTGATTAAGCCGCGGAAGAAAAACAGGTGATGCACATTTGGCACGTTGGTAGAAAAATTTCAAATACTAACTAATCTGATACGATGCTGTGAACTGAATAAGATCAATGACATAATTAGAGCAGTTAGTACAAATACTGTGTGAGGAATCCGCGTCAATATGCTGTCTAGGTATAATCTTAAGTATTTGACTTGAATGTAAGTCGTTATCTCTTTGTTGTTGACAGTGGAGGGCAACTGTTTGTTTTTTCAATGCGAACGTACACTGAGTACATTTTTCTTCATTCAGTCTTGTCCTCCACTTGTTGAACCAGTCTTCGATAAGCTCAAGTTGTTCTTGGATGTTGGTGGTAGATGACAAAATTGCGGTATAATCTGCGTGATGGTGATGATGGTGTCGGGGTGTGCACGTAGGTCAGCAATATGGATGGGACCGAGAATGCACCCTGTGTCGGTCTGACTTCTGAGAATTCGTTGCCGCACCTCACTATGATGTAGCGGTCGGCTAGGCAGGATTTCAGCATAAGATAATGAGGAGTGGGTATGAATCGTTTAAGTCTATAAAACATGCCCGGTTGCACCCAAACAATACTCTTCACTCTTCGTTCTCTAGAGCAGAGGAGATGGTGTCGACAATTCTGAAACCTTGTCGGATTGTGGAATGATGAAGACCGAAGTCGAATTGGTGAGAAGAAATGATTTTATAAGTATCTATGGTGAGTATGTAGCGCTTTAAATGGCGACTTTTGAAAATTTTGGCCGTTGCAGGAAGGAGGCCGATGTGTTTGTAAAAGGATATGTGGTTAGGAGGTTTGTGGGCTTTAGGAATAACGATGGAATATTTCCATAAGAGAGGAAAGTGCGTGGTTCATAGGATGGCATTATATATTGTGGGAAGAAAACTATGGCCTTTTAGGGAGGGCTTCGAGTATGGAAGGCAACTAGATCTTTCCCAGGGATTTTCTAAGTGGGGCTTTGTGAATTTGGTACGTAAGTTCAGAAGGATTGAGAGGAAGATGAAGAGGAGGTAGTACACGAAAAAAGATAGGAAGACAATTTGTAGTTTAGCCGTCTCCTGGTCCGTCTGTCATTGTTATTTGGTCTGTCAGACGGTGTTCTTCATTTCACCGGTTCATTTGTAGGTTTTAGGTTAACATTGACTGTATTGCAAATCTACAATGTATTTGTATTGATCGTTTTTAAAATTTTAAACACTTTCTAACCATATTTAATCATCATAACACTAATTACTATTATAAACTTGTGTTGTTTTGTTTAGGTTTGAGGGCAATGAACCTGTAGTTTCAATAATACTAATGTTTCATTTCCATCTGTCCTTTATGATATATTTTATTACACAAATATATTAATTTGTTTGTCGAATGAGGGACTAGGGTGGGGGAGTGGTTGGGACGTCTGACTCGTATTTGCCACGCTAGCGGTCCTGAGTTCGAACCCCGGCGTAGCCCATGGCTTTTTAATTGATAATGATATGAAAAATGATTGAAAAGTGGTTTTACCCCTCGGCCACGACGCCAAACGGGATGTTGAACGTTAAACCCTCCTGTATGACAGGAATTACTTTACTTTATGAATTTGTCTATTCTATTCTAAAAATGAAAAATACAGAATAATTACTTCAATTTTAAATTTAAACATGTATTTATACAACTAATCTAGTTTGTCAGCTGATCTAGTTTATGATAATTAATCCACTTTTACAAAAATCTGATCTTTTTATTAAAAACAACAGCGTATCGATCAAATATGTGATTTTTTGATCGATTATCCAATTTAACAAGCAATTTGCAAATTTAACAATTCCTTTGTAGTTTTGTTGCTAGTTAGTTATTTTTGCCCGGGACATATTTGCAATGTTGATTTTATGCCGAGCTTTAAAGTTTCAAATATGGAAAAAGCAGTATCAATTATCCATAAAAAAGCTATCGATATGTTTTAAACTTTTGTTTTAAATGTTGTCGGTTATTAGTATATGATGGGATCTTTTTTTTACTCTAGGGAAAATCAAGTCACAATTAATAATAACCACAAAAGTAATAACATAATAAAAATAAACACATGTCCTTTTTGTGTCTGCTGAAGAAAACAACCCCCAGCCATTTAATTAGCCCATTTTTGCCGGGCTTGAATAACAAACCATTTCGTTCGTTAGAAAATTTATTATCTAAAATGTGAATACATACAAATTATATACGTTCAGTCAAAACACTGGCTAAGTAATAAAGCCAAAGCAAACAGAAAAGAGATTTACAAGATTTTCTTTTTTTTTTCGTTAATAAAATTTAAAATAAATCATTTTCATTCTATCCGAAAGAAAAGTATAAAACAATTCCAATTCGAGTTTATACGTTCATATTTAAAGTATTGTATGAATATAAAGATCTTTTCTGCCCTTAAAGTATTAACGTTTGTACTTTTGGCAATTTTGAAAGCAATAAAGCAAAAACTACGAGAGAGAAGTTGAATCGTGAAGTCACAGTGAGATATACAAGTGGGTGAAATGTGATCCCAGATCGGAATCATCATAGGTCCGACTGGCTTCGCCGATGATCTTTCGACAAACGGCTTGGATGAAAGTAGACTCTCGTTACCTCTCAAATGTACCAGAGTTATAGAGCACATCAGACTGAAAGTTTCTGTTGAGTATTTGCCAGGATTGTATAAAAATGACGCGAGAGACAACATACAGACATGGCACCGAAAATGGAAAAGTGCAGAAACGGCTTACTATTTCTTTTAAGGGTATCGTTCGTCCAAATATCGTTCTTCTTATAGTAGGCACGATTAAAAAAAAGTTCACGTTTCTCTTATTATATAATGAAAAACTAAAAAATGAAAATTTGTGTATGTCTCTCACCAACTCTTGCAAAAACTAAGTGTCAGTTTTATTTTCTTAAAACATGCCATCTAGATTTATTAAAATTTGAATAAAAAATAAATCAATCATTTATGACACATTTGCTTTTTTTATAATTTGTATATAGGTAAAAATATAAGAAAGAAAAAATTGATAAAAGTGAAAAATACAGGCGTCAGTGGGGCTTACAGGTGCTTATTCTAAAGCTTTTTCCTAAACGTTTTTCTTACTCCTCTAGCTTTTTTAGATTTAAAATAGTACTGAAAAGACACAAGGTTTGCTTGCAATCCCGCAAAGTTCCAATGCCTAAGACACATTACTGCTTGAGGTTTTCGACTTTAGACTGCATTATTGTTAGTTAATTTAGTTATTTTATTGTATTTTCGCATAGTTATTTATAGAGAAGAATAATCTACCCATTTTGTAAATAACTTTAATTTTATACTAATATTCGCTCCATTTTTCCATTTTCGAAAAATCGAAGAGCAGCGGCTTATTGAGCCGAAGATCTGGGTTCAACTGCCGCTCGTAACATTGGCTTTTTCATTTCAACCAATACCTTACAATAAAGTTTAATTTTATATTTGACTATTTTACTTGAACCGAGAACCGCTTGAAGGAAATGGATTACCGGCAATAAATTTTAGTCCTCCGGGCCGGATTTAAGGATTTTATATACTAAAAGGTAAAACAGAAATGCAGCTTGAGTATCTACTTGAGGAGATTGAAGATCTTACTGATCTCCTCTCATCGGACAAACAGTCTCGGCCAATCACTCTTTTGGCTTACATTCACAGCTCACGTTTTGCAGGTGTGCTAGTTTTTGTGTGCACTTGTCTTTGGCATGTTCAATAGCACCTACTACTAAACCTAACCTCTAGTGAGGTTTGCCTTGAAAAGAAAAACAACATATACAGAAAAAGAATAACTGGACCAAACACATATCGTCGAATAAATCTCTAAAATGAGGGTCACCTTCTCTCTTAATACTCACTGTTAGTAGGAACTATCTTTTTAAAAGGAATCACATGTTGGGTTCACATAACGATCGACAGGAACCAATTGCGTCTGTCCGGAGGAGTTGCGATTTTATTGTCATCCATATGGACCTACCTCAAAGTGAATCCTTTGATCATTTAAACAAAATTGCTTTACTCTTCTTGGCACATTAAGAGCTGGTTGCTCAGACCGATCTCACAGCAGTATGAGGTAGGCCGTCCACTGGAACCGTTTTCGGCCGAACTAGCTCGGTCTGTTGGTTGTTGAAATGTATACAACAGAAATTTATTGAATGTTTCTATATTAAATTGAGTTTTTCGAAATAGCATACACTTTAGATATTTATTTCACGGAAGAACCTTCAACCTCGAAATATAGAGCTGTGCGTTCTCCCGTAAGTTAGTCCTTTTCTTCGGATCGTTCTTGTATTTCCATACTTGTGAGTCCTTTTTTTTCGGTATGTTTCATTACAATGAGTCAAAATATGTGAAATTATCAGCATGATCATCCCGGGTTATCTTGAGACTGCTTTTGGCGGACGCTCATCGGCTTTAGGCACAGAGCGAGAATGAGCAGATAATTTTTTTTATGTAACGTATATGTGTTATAATAGATTATTCCTAATCGTAAGAAGGAGAGAAAAAAACCGATACGAATTTCAAGTTTTGTCGATGACCATTAGGGGCCAAGAGACAAATTCAGTCCCTCCAGGTTTTATTTAGAACGTTACATATGCAAAGCATAAATTCCGCTATAAAATACGATTCGCCATGGCTCGCAAAATATAATGGCAGAAGGAAGAGGCGACTTTCTTTCCCTTTTTCCCCTTCACCGTAACATATTTGAAAACATCGTACTCATGATTTAATCATAGCACATTATGATTAAATGTATCCATAATGAAATGTAATTGTGGTTCTACATTAGACAAATCGCGGGGGCAAACGTTTTCAGGTGATTGCTAAGAATTATAAATTAAGAATATTAAAAATTCACAATATAATCGCATTACCTACTGAATATTCTGTCTATTATTTTTGATAAGATTCTGTTTAATCCATTCATGAAAGACGTCCAACCGCGTCGAGTTCACTCACTCAAGTACAATAATGTCAATTTTCGTTTATAAATTTGTATATTTATTTTTAAACGAGAAGGCTGATAAATTAGATAAGTAAGGCTGACGCATTCAAGGCAAAAACGGGCTTCGGAGGACGGAGAAAGTCTAGAATCCATTCCGCCCCGGGTCAAAAAACTTGCAAATCATACAAGAAATTGCGCAACCTGTGAAATAGGCGAAAAACGCCCTTGAGTTTATATTTTTATATGCTTTTTTTTTAGGAAAATTTGTTTGTTATTGAACTTTTATGGCTATTCATAAGAAGAAGAAAAAAGTCTTCGGTTATACATTTTCTTGAACTTTTCTTTCCCTTCTTTATTCTTCTTCTTATTTTTCTCCTTATTTCTGTATTTTACCATTTTTGCTTTGAAATCAGACTACAGTTAAACCACCTTTATTTTTATCCATGCTAATTATTGTCTAAGGTTTTAGTTTTGTCTTTGTTGTATTTTATTGAATTTATATAGGCCTAAATGTGCTGTATATATTATACACATGTGTAGAGTTGAGCCTATCACTTCTCGCATCCACAGGCAATACCAGTTTTTGTGGTTTACAATGAATTACCAGCTGGCCTCAAGAATTATCCATCTCGGACGTTGGCAGTCCGGGGTCAGATCTGTCTTCTGTCCAGCCGCCGAGTTTTGCTCCAGGAGCTAGGTCATTTCTACCTCCAATGCAATCAGTTTCTAAACCTATTCACACACTCGCTATTAAATACATTATTTACTATTTACATACCATTCATTCAGTTAGGGTGGTGGGGTACTCGATATTCCTCCATCGCCACTTACACCTATTATGAAACTAATCTAGTTAAGGATTGACGAGGAAATAAATACATTCACTCTCAACACAAATTAAAAAATTAGCAGTTCTTCCAAAAATCGGAACAGGGGACCCAAAGCTTCGCTGCCGTGCTCGAACAAACTTCTTATATTGGGCGGCATTCTTACGCGATCCCTATATGGAGCCAAGTTGTGACACCCTTTAATTATGTGGGACACATTGAGCAACCTTTCTCTTCATGCCGGACACGTACACGGGCTTTGCCCCAAAAGTAAGTGTCCGTGTGTCAACCGCGTATGGCCAATTCTAAGTCGGGTTGGGATGATCTATCTAATATTTGTCTTCGTAATATTTATTCTGCAGACGGTGTTCGTTCGGATCAATTTTGTAACTTAAAAACGTTATTTTATGAATAAATGAATACCAACAATATGTAGTTTTTGTTCTTGCGAATTGTAAGTCTATCACACTCTCTCCTTGATAATTCATTGACTCATCAATTGACAAAAAGTCAATGTTTTTATCGGCGATAGTGCGGTTAAAGAAGAAAAAGACAAAGGTCGTTTTAATGCGATTCATTTTTGTACTTGTTTGGAATAATCGCGCTTTCGCCTACCACACAGTACCTGCTATTTGCATAGGAAAGCACACGTAAAAATATTTATTTAAAAAACTCATGTTTATCCGTTTATGTTATGACGTATATATTTATGTTATAAATATTATTAAAAAATGGTTCAATTTTTAGCAAATCGGTACCGTCCAGGTTACCGTCACATCAGATAAAAATGGAAACAGCTGACCTCAGTTTTCACATTATGCCAGTAGAAATTGCCTAAGAACAAAAGAAAACAACTAGAAAAGATTTGCAGAGCTGGCCAGGGAAAAAAGAAATGTATGCCGTTTTGACCTGCGATTTTATTTTAATTATTTTTGCTTTGCCTGGCTTTTGGAAAGTTAGATTTGTTTAATTTAATTTAATTCCTTTGTTTAAAAGTGGTAATATGGTTACCAACTATCGTCCTGTTTCTATTTTTTATCAAATTCCTAAAAAAAATTTGAAAAAATTATTATTATAACTTACCATCTACTTTCCAACAATTTTTACATCATTCTCAACATGGCTTCACTAAACACCGTTCCACATTAACAAATCTACTTTTAGTTCCCTAACAACACAACTTGAACGTGGTAATCAGGTAGATGTGATATACACAGATTTTTCTAAAGCATTTAATAGAATCGACCATAACCTGTTTTTTTTTTTTTTTTTTTTTTTTTTTTTTTTACCTATCTTATGTGTACATTCTTTTCTGAGTCTTCTTAAGCCACACCCATGCATACTTCAACATTCACGCAAATAAATACATTCATACAAATAGGGGGGATATACCACGTGTGGTGGGTTATATATAGCCATACGCATTGATTCATTTTAGGTAATCAATGACCTTTCCTTTATAATCACTGTTGTGCTTAAGTACTTTGTTATGTCATTGGGAAGGCCACACCGTGCTCTGTGCGGCGCTAGTTGTTCGCATTCTACTAAAATATGTTACAGTTGCGCCGCACATGGGGCATGTTAGAGGGACGAGGAGGAGGACCCGTATTCGGGTCCGTGGGGTTTGGTGTTACCTGTTATTGTTAAAACTTAAATGTGTCGGGGTTATCAGGTCGATTTTTTTATCCCGGATTTCTAGTTATCTAACTAACCGCGAACAAATTGTTATACTAGGCAGCCACCAATCTGAGATAATAAAGGTTTCTTCTGGTGTTCCCCAAGGGGCTTGTCTTTCTCCACTCTTATTTAATATTTTCATTAATGACCTTCCTTCTATTCTAAAATACTCAACTCCTTTACTTTTTGCTGATGACTTAACATTTTTCATTCCTATTACCTCTAAAGATGACCACTCACTTACTTCAAGCTGAATTAAATGATCTTTATCATTAGTCTTTAAAGAGCCACCTGTTATTGATAAATGCTATTTTATGATCTTTTACCGGACTAAAACTAATTATATCTTTACTTACTTTAATCATAATACTGCTCTTCATTTTAAAACTACTTCTAAATACCTCGACGTTATTTTTGGACCATAAATTAAATTTGATTGCTCACATTGATCATATTAAATCCTCTGGTTTAAAAATGCTGGATTTCTTATCCCGTTACTCTTCTGATCTCAACCCAAATGTCTTGATCATTCTTTACGTATCGCTTGTATGCTCAGTGCTTGAATACTGTTCTCCTGTTTGGAATTCATACATTGCAAAATCTATTTATAACCCATTTATGTTGTAGTGGCCAATTGACCAAGTTACTTCTTTCAATTAATTATTATTTTTATGTAAGGTCTTGGTTGAGATAAAAAAGTCAGTGTCACGAGCGGGATTCGAACCCACGACCTTCGGCTAAATACGCCGCTGCTCTACCACTTGAACTATCGTGACTTCGATCCTCTCAGACACCAACTCTCCATCTCAGCCTACCTATTTATAACCTTCAATCTGTACAATTTGAATTTCTCAGAATTTTTGCCTATAAAATAGGAATAATTAGTCTATAGGCAATTTAAACAGTACTTTAATTTACTTCCCCTAGAACACTTAGACTTCGTGCTGATTCACTTACTCTTTTAGAAATAATTAACTACTATATTGATAGTTCTTTTTACTTAGTGAAATTAACTTTTCTGTACCGATCTACTTGACCAGGCATAGTAGCTCTTCAATCAGAAATGTATACTTAGATGACTACAGAGGCTTTTGTACTGCGTACATCAGGCATGATTGCTGTGCTTCTCCATATATGGAATTGAATTGAAATTCGTAGATTTAGGTGATACGGGTGATCGTTGTGATCTCTTCCAACTTTTTGTTAGCATCCATATGCTGATGAGTTATGTTTGCAGCATTGAGATTTTCTTCGTCGACGAGTTCCATGACCTTCTTATTACACAGTGACATGTTTTATTCAGTCGGTACTATCCAGTTAACAACGGACCTGCAATAATTCCAAATTTTTAAGGCTTTGCTGCAGCAGTGCTGTGGCGGTATAATCGAGACTTTCTTGGTGAGGTTTTTTTCCTCCCTCTTTACTGGGATGTTGTTCCGCCAGGTGTATGTTTTGAATTTGATCCATAAACAACTCGATGACGACGACGAAATACTGGAAACTCCACCAGACATATTCACAGTTGCGCTCGTATGCACCTCCTCATGTCCCATTCGTGCAGGTTGGCATAATACTCCCGATCCTTCGATATCAGGAATTCTAGGAAGACAGGCCTCTTCAACGTCTCGTCCTGCACTGTAGCAACTCCACGGAATACTCGAACCTCTGGTCTGGCGACTGGAAGGGAAGATCTAGAAAATATGTAGAGCTCCCTCGGCGGCCATGTCGTGTACTTCCGTCATCAGACAGTATTGGTTCGCGTCCCTCTGGGAGGCTGGTTCCTACCAACAAACTCAACTCCAGAGATAGAGCAGAGTCCACGGTCTTGAGTATTTCATTCAATTCCCGTGGAGACAAAAGTGGCTGGCTTATCAACTCCTGCGAAACGGCCCAGTGTAAAGGTTTTTTTGTAAGATCTAAGGATGCCTGAAGGGCCGAGATTTCTTAATTACGGAGATTTGCGGACAACGAGAGGTTGCGTTTAGAAATTGGAATTTGGCGTAGATAATGGCCTCTCGAACCCAAAAAGAGAATTTATCCTTCTTTTTTCCTAACCGTAACTTTCCGATAATACAGGCATCGGTGAAGGTCTTTTTGCATTCAACAATTTATTTTGCACCCTAGGGCAAATCATGTTAAGTACGAACATTCATAAAGACTTTATACGGCGGAATCACAGACAATGAGAAGGTAGGAGTGCTTTGCTCTCCAGCGAGCTACTAGTTTTAATTATACCAAGGCTGTTCGTGAGTCATTCGGCTAAGCGTCGTTTTGTAAAAGCATCGGACAAAACAGGTTCACCAGTTCAGTTTTAATTAGGGCCAATTTTTCTCCTTATCTCATATCCATCTGCGATTCTCTGCTAAAGTGTAACATTTTAAAAATACCCCTGGTTTAAAAAGCTAAATGCTGGTCCAAATAAAGTGGAATAAATTGATCAGATGGCTATTATTACATACCCTGTATTTGATCAGGTCAGAGATCCAAACGTCTCTTATTACAACTCTTGCGAATTTGCTTAACAATTACACCCTCCGAGGGCAATTGTTTTATGCTTTAATAAAATCTTAATTCCAATCCTATAGATAATAAAATCATTTCCGTTCTTTGTATAAAAGACTATCAAGAATTATTCTCATGGTCCTCTGAATTAAATTTTAAGCCGAGAATACTGGTTCTGCATAAACAATTAATTACAAGTTTAGATATTTTTTCGAAATTATTCGTGAATAATTAGAGACTCTCAGTATTTCCTTCTGCAAACTATGAAGAAAACTGCAACAACACAAAAGTCTCAGAATGCATCAAACAGAGAAAGTACTTAATAAATATGGAAATTTTTTAACAAAAAAAAAAAACAACCTTGTGATGAAGCTTCTTGTTGGGGCCTGAGAGGTGAGGGACGTGCAGCGTCTTTCCCGTTCATCCTGGCCTGCTTGTCCTCGCTAGTTTGATCTGACATTTCGTCACATCACCATCTACAGGCTCTTCAAAACAACACAGCATTGTAAACGCTTTTCTGTAGAGTTTTCTTACATTCGTAAGTTAGAAAAGAACGAGAATCTGGAGAAAGTTACGACAAATACTACAAGTTTTCGAAAACGATAATAACGCACAAAACTTTGTAAATTAAACGTATAAACTTTTCATAATTGTTTAACACTTTTTGGACATAAGGTTGTGATTGGTCAACATTGTTCATCAAAAATTTAAATCGAGATACAAATTGGTAAGTCTCGTGGATTTTAAGTCCAAATATCAGCATTTTGTTCGTCTCTTATACTGGTCCGCCCATCCTCGCTTTTAAGGTTTGTCAGATTCGATTCGGCATTTGCCATCATCTTTGGCGGAGTTTAAAGTTAATATTCCAAATCGATAACATATTTATAGATAAAAACAACTAGTGCTTGTGTCTTAATTCTCATTTCAAATTTTTTCGCTCTAACTTGTGGGGTGAGGCAGGTATGCATTTTAAGTCTCTTCCCTTTTTTCCATCTTCATCGATGACCTTCCCTCTGTACTTGCAACACTAAAAAAGCATTATTATACGCTGATGTATTATTCGTAGCTAACAATCGAGTAAGATAACAGAGGAACATAAACATATTATAAATATATTGTGAGAAATGGAATTTGACTATTAACTTTGCCAAATCTAAGGTGGTCATTTTTAGAAAGTGTGGCAGACTTGCCCGCACTGACAGTTTTTCTTACAAGGGATAACCTGTTGAACTTAACACTACAAATATCTTGGTGTTACACCTTGCCTATCCTTCCAATATCATTTGAAGCAGGTGTCGTCTACAGCTAAGATGGTATTTAATAGTTGTTAAATTACAACATCCCACTGAAACCTAAACTCATCAAATTTAATGTTTTCTCTAGGTCTGTTCTATAGTTTGAGGATATTAACAGTGTGACGAAGTTGAGAAATTTCTGAAATTGTTTGTCGAAAAGCTTTTTGGCCTCCCCTCCTCAACTCCTAGTTAAATGTATTTAGAGACATACACAGACTTTATGATACCTTCACTGCGGCTTCACTTTAAGTATGTCATAAAAATTCTTAATCTTCCTAATTCCAGTCTTCCAAAAATTACTGCTCTTAAGATTAAAAAACAACACCTGGTTCTCCCACTGGAATACTCTATTTTCTAAATATTCCACCCGACATAGGTTAAATATTAATAATATCTCAGAATGGAAAACTAATCTTGATTCTTTTCTTGCAAAAATCAGTGTGCGCCATCGGGCAGAGTTTGTGGGGCTTGCTCTGATATCGACTCGTTTTTTGCTATACAGGTATCTCGATCACACAGTTTCACATTGCCATTTATTGCCTGACTCTAATCATCATTTGAATCTGTGTGATTTGCCAAGGTGTAAGCTACTTGGGTTACCTCCTGGGTGGAGGGTCCTTCTGTCCTGTGCTCTCTATGTAACTCTAAATCAGAGAAGACGTCTTATCAGAATGCACAATTTTAAAAGAAATTCATATCCTCCACGTAGGCTGCGGTTCCCTGTCAAGAGGGGGGCTGGGCTAAACCTGTACCGACCCCACTTCTAAAATATTGCAGACATGCATAAGAATATAGTTATATTAACGAATTAAATATTTAATGTTTAATGAGGTACAATTTGTTTTCAATTTTGTATTATTTGTCTTATTTTTTTCTTTACTTTCTTATTCTTTAATTTTTTCTCCATCTTTCACTTTTTGTATTTTCTGTTCATTTGTTACTTTATTTATGTTTTCATTCACTTTCAGCAGATGGAATTTTCCATGCCATACCGTGTTTATCGTGTAGTTATTTTATTTTATAGTACTGTGTTATAAGAAGATAACAGTACTAGTACTATTATTATTATATACATATGTAATTTTAACGAATTCTCTAATGGGGATCTACCACTGCGTTATACGATTCTTTCATAATCAGCCTGGGTCGACCGTTTTAACAGCATTTTCAACACACAATTTACCATAACTGATTATAAAATACTGAAAGATTTTGCTGGGGTCTTTGAAGTGGTGAGGCCGTCGTGTTTACGATCCACCTATCCTCACCTGTTTGGTAAATCAAACGCCATTCATCGGTGGTAAGATGGATTTTGTGCTTTTAACAAACAGCAAGGTGATTTAGCCCTCTAACACTTGTCAGAACTTCTTTCTTCAAAATGGAAAAAAATGTGTGTCGATCGTCGTCGGCAAACAATGGATTGTTTTGAACCGGTGAAGGTTTCCTTTAAATTACGTAAAATAAAATTAATTCGTAAAATAAAACTGATTTATTTTATTTTATATTTTTTGTTTATCTGATTGAGTTGTATAAGCCTGTCCCCGTCTTAGAATAAGTCGTAGTTAAAACAATAAATAAGAATAAAAATCGGTCTAAACAACCACACAAAAGGCTATAAATCGGAAGGAGCGATCACCCGGACAGGAACAACGTGACATCCCTCACCAATCTTTAAGCAGTTGGTCCAAGGGTGTCACGGTACAAACGGGAGCGATGTGACGTTCCTATTTAAAACCTAGTCCTGCAATATACACAGTTGGTCAAAACATCAAGTTGCAATAGTTGGAGAACCGATCAAATAAATAATTAACATCGAGTTATTTAGTGCTGAAGGGTTGTCACAAGGCGAAAAATATGTAGCGACGTGGGACATTGTAAATCGGGGTCGCGTCAACCAGAAGCGCGATACCCGTCTTCGCCGGTCCAACCGCGACGTGGGAACTCCCCCGACTTTTGATTTTCCTCTCCACCGCTACTCCGGTAGAGAAACTGATACTAATAGGGATAATTTGGAAATCAAAAGTCAGTCTAGACCAAGGGGGACCAGTGAATCAAGCTCAAGGGCTCACACCAGTCAGTCAAAGATTCACCTCAGGCAGTGAACAGTCGACTCCGAGGAATCGATCCGGAAGAGAAGCAGCCACACTGCGTCTGGGACTCAGCAAGCCAGAGCCACCGAGGGCCAGCCGTTGGGACTCATCGGATCAAATCGACGGTCGAGATACCGGAAAGGCGTTGAAGATGCTGAGGACGTCAATCGTGGCAAGCATCGCTTTGGGTAAGTCCCAGTGTTAATAGACCCATCCCAGATTTAGAGTTGTGGCTGACTTATTATATTAATTAAGATTTTGTTGTGGTTGTGCATATGTAAAAAGCGGAATGGTGTTAAAATAAATGTTTGAGAATATACTCTCTGGTTTATTGAATTCTAGAACCTCACCTTTCCCTACATAAGAATAAGTAGCGAAGCGCTTACGCCGACTACTCTCTTATCGCATAGAGAAAGCAAGCGAATATAAGAGAGATTATTCGGCCCTCTCGCAATAGCCCGCTTGCAGTTGTATCATATCTAATACATCCTTCAACGAGCATTTTCCTTTTTTAACATGGTAATTTCGATCCCTTGCGGAAACGACGCAGAAGGAAGCTGATATCGTTTTATGCTCTTTTGTTCCCCGCGGATATGATAAGATAGATCTACATGTGTATAGTAATGAAAAGAAGATGTTCATGATAAAAATAAAGACGTAAACGGAAATATGATTATGCATTCAACCAACCGTTTTCAAACCACAACCAACAATTTTCCAACGTCATAACTTAACCGACCTGCTTTTATAGCATCGGTTTGGGGAGGGGGGATTAATTGATTATTAAGTTTATAGCTTCGGTGGCTGTCCTTGGTTATGCCCAGGAAAAATTATTCCACCTAGGTATGTCAGGCGCGTTTAGCCATTTCGACATCATAAATGCTCGGTCACCTGTTTTAAGTGTTTTTCGACGCATTAGTGGAAATAGGCTGACCTCGTTGATACCGGGGACATCAAACTGCTGACAATTGTTTAAACGAACCTGCAGACTTTGCAACAAATTCACAATACGGACCTCTGATGATGGCAAAATGCATGACGCGTTTACGCCTAGCGGGACGAGGTTGGGATCCGAGAAAATCAAGCTACAGGTTAAACACCTCACAGATCTCTCGCCTCTGTTTCTAACCTATATTTGTGTGATGTTCAGAAGAGTCGATAAGGTCGGTGGTAGAGTCAGCATCTTGTCATTTTGTCCTTTTCATAGTTGTTATTGAAAGGAAAACGAAGGAAAAACAGGTACTAAGTGAGGCGGTGCCTACTTCGAACATCATCGAACATTTTCACCTGTTTGGTCCATTCATTTATTCCGTTTTTTTTGGAACTTACTAAGAACACAAATTAATATTTAACAATAGGTGCTACTGACCATTCCAAACACAAAAACTGGAATCAATTTCTCATTCTACGATTCTAAAAGTTTTTTCTTTGCATTTATTTCAGCTAACAGTACCAATACCCTTGTTTTCAATAATCATCGGAACCGTAATTTTTATCTAGCCTTCACCTCCGCGTTAAATTTTTAAAGGCGAATATAACCTGTATACAACGTGAACCGAATAGTAGAATAACTTGTAATCCTAAGGAGCGAGATTGGGACTGTTTGCCCGATCAAGGGTAAATTCAACATTCTAGTTCATTACTTTGGGGTTTCTTCACCAGAAAGGCAGGAGGGGAGGATAACTTAAGTTGCTGCAGAACAGTTTTGCCATAAAGCTGGGTAGTCTGCAACCAGAACAGCTTTCACCGACATATGTTGGTTTGAATGCAGTTTTAACCTATTGAGCCCTCAAGAACCAATCTGTATTGCCGTGGAAACCATGGAGCCAGTACTGAGGATCTTTTTCCTGATCCGAATTTATTACCAATCCATACGGACCTAACTCAAACTGAATCCTTTAAGATCATCCAAAGGCATAGTATGATCATACTCTTCCAGTTCACATGGCTTGCTTCACGATGTGAGGGTTGTTGAATTGTACCTACCTTGATGAATCGATATTAAAATTGGTTTTTCAAAAGAGTACACTTTGACGGGCCTGTAGAATCTTTAATGAAGGTAGTGCGACTGCGGCTTTTGGGGCTTGTCCCAAGTGCGGGTTTACGTAATGTAAGAAACTTCTAATTCTGCAAGTTGTATGTTACTTTTCTAGGTGATATCAAAACATTTATGATTTAACTTTACTTTAAAGACTTGTCATGTCTCCTTACTGGAATATTTTCCAGTTGTATTGGCCAGCTCGAGTTGATGTGGT
Organism: Cimex lectularius; assembly: GCF_000648675.2. NCBI lineage: Eukaryota > Metazoa > Arthropoda > Insecta > Hemiptera > Cimicidae > Cimex > Cimex lectularius. Next base: position 359,256 of record NW_019392707.1, read on the forward strand.
ATCTTCACCCTGTACTGGTTCATCAGTGCACATTCTCAAGCATTTCTTTTACAATAATATTATAAAATTACCCAAATTTCCTATTTTTGATTTCTTAATTTTTCGTACAAAACATTCGATCGTTTCATCCTCTCATGCACTAGACTTTAGTGGTAAACTAACACGTACAGCTTTTTAGTTTCATACCCCTCGATCATTCTTGTTTATTTATTCATTTATACCTATACGAAAAAAAACACGTGTGAAATATAGTAATCTAGTAGAGAAAAAGGATGAATTAGGAAAAAGCATCTTAACTAAAAAAGGTCATGGGAGAAAGAGACTATGTAAATTAGAAATAGTTAGCCAACAACTATTTAATAGTATATAATTGATAAAGAACGATTGAGAAAACAATCGAGTTAAAAATAAACAGTAAAAATAGTCCAGCGAGAATAGGGAAAAAAAACTCTAGGATAAAATCTGATTAATAATACGAAGAAATGACCTAATTAGGATTAGTAACAGTAAGATAGTAGTAGTTCCAAAGAGGAAGGAAAATTTACTGAATGAAGAGAAAGTTGGACCTGGCTGAGGCTAACGAAAATCATGATTTAATAATAAAAATAATAAATCTTTATCTGTATACTATACAAAATACTGATCAGCCGCGCCATGTATGTACTTGTTCAAAATTTAAAACCTGTACAACAGGTCAAGTTCAGACTTTTGTTGTCCGAAAATGAATTTACAAATTGAACGGAATATTTATATAGCCATACTATAGAAACAATAAACAATAATGAAAATACACATAATAAAATGAAATTTTAAAAAATGCATTAAAATTATAAAAACATGCATTAATTAGTAAGTGCTTTAAAAAGTTGTTAGCACTTCTAATATTGTTTGATATATTATTAAAAATCTTTATTGCCACGTAATAAAGGATATCGAATACACGATAGGTCGAATGGTTAGAGCAGCGGCCAAGATATTGAGCCGAAGGTCGTGGGTTCGATTCCCGCTCGTGACACTAACGTTTTCATTTCAACCATTGATAAAAAGTATATTTAATTAAAATAATGTTAACGCGCGAAGATTCAAAACATATTTTAACCGTTGAATGGCATATATGGATTTCGATAATTTATTATAGCTAATTGTAAGTTGGTTATTTAACTTACCAAGAAAGATATGGGAATTCACGAATTTTAATATAAGGGTTATACAAAAGTAAACCATCGATATTCATTATGCTTCTGGTATGTTCAAAAGACGACAGAGGTCTTGTGAGCGTGTAAGTTTATTAGAATCGCATTATTTTCATTTGGGAATAGCCGTTCAATTTTCTCTAATATTTCAACTGAATTTACTACATAAAAAAAGTTCACTAAAATTATCTGCAAAAAGTGATGAATGATCAGTAGATAGATCACATGATAGATTGTTTATAAAGCAAAGGAAAAAAAATAGAACCCAAAAAGGTACCTTGCGGCACTCCTTGTTTGACATAAAGACTAGGGGATGTCATTTTATCGTGACAAGCATTGGAATTTTCATATACAGGGTGATTCGGTACTCGTACGACAAAGTTCATCAGTTGCTTGTACATCTCAAATGCAACAAAAAGTAAACCAACCTAAAAACCACGGTCCGATTCCCAACCCTTTCGCTGATATTCAACATTTTATGTCCTTTCAACTATCTACGGTTTTCGTCATTAATCTACTCGTACTCTTGGACTATTCATTTTTGGGGAAATCCAAAAACGTATTGAAAAGAGCGTTAAATTTCCTTTAAAAAGGCAGCCTTCTAAAACGTCCAATGTAATTTTTGGTTAAAAAAACAACAACAAATCTTTCAAAAACAACTAAATTTAAAATTTGTAAAAAAACTAAATTTGCAACCTCATTGGAAAAATTCACGGTTGAACTTAGCAAATTTCATAGCTCTAGCGGTATACCCTTTTCTTTAATTGTATCGAACCAAAATGCAGAAATTTTATGCTAAAAGGAAAAAAGTGGTAACGGTGTGAAAAAGGGGAAAGTGGTGTTAGGGATAGGGGTAGGGACAAAAGGCGTCCAGCTACAATTTTATAACTCACTGACCACCAATCAACCTCCCTAACCTTGCCAGCGGCTCTTTAGTGTAGGATCTTGCTTCCGGCATATCCTCTCGTATTTGCAATAATCTATACCTGCATAGACCTCACAAAAGCATAAAGCGGGGAACACACGGAACACACTTCTCTCGTCTCGTTTTGGAAGGGTGTGCACATCTATCCGACGTCAAGCGCACGCCACGTAGTCACACATCTCGTATCACAAATCAGTATCATAATTGCAACGCCTCTTTTGTTCTTAATGCACTATTTTGAGCAAAACCTTGAAATAAATTTTTAGTTAAATTTAATAGTTTTAAATAAATATCGATTAACGGTCACTAATCACCAAACGTCATAAATAAAGTTATTCCGGTGTTTTGGTAAATTTTCTGACTAACCATTTTAATTAAATAATTTTTATAAAAACTTTTTATATATTTATTCTGAATATGTTTGCATTTTTGAAGAATATTAAAAATTTGATTTTTTTTTACTTAGACAAATAAAACTAGATAACTGAGAATACTAGTGTAAAAAGACAAGAGCACTCCATAATAAGATGATGGGTTAGATATCAATTGTTTTTTCCACAGTAGGTGGCCATTGTCCACCTTTAAATACAGCGTCCCTTATTAGAGATTTTCGGCGTAGTTCTTGAATGGGGCAGTCGAATAAGATGTGGCCCCATGTTTGTTGAGGTCTCCCTGGACGGTCGCATTCCGAAGGTGTTGTGTGGAATCTACTGACATTCCCGGTACGTCCATGGCCGCTTATAAGTTGGGTAAGCATATGGTGGTGTTTCAGTTCTACTGCCATCCTCGATTCTACCGTTGGGAAGAACTTTTTAGTTTGAAGACCTTTAGTAGAACGCCTCCAACGTTCTTCCCATTGGGCCAATGTTATTTTCGAGGTCATGGAGATGATGTAGCTTTTCGGCACTACTGTGACTGTTGTTTCGAGTTCAGCGTTTTCTGTGGCTTCCTTTGCTGCTGCGCCGGCTTCCTCATTATCTTGGATCCCTATGTGCTCTGATACCTTTTCAATACTGATCTTCCAGCCATTATCACGCAATGATTTTATCATATTTCTGATGTCGGATACCATCAGGCTTCGTGCTTTGTAATTTTTAATCTTATCAATGGATATGTGGCTATCTGTCATCACTATCGCGTTTTTGTTCACTCCGTCAACATCCTGCTGCGCGAGCCATTGAAGAGCTTTCAGAATAGCAACGAGTTCAGCTTGGTTGTTCGAGCACCAGCTAGCGAGTCTAATTTGTATTGTTTCATGCAGGGTGTTGTCTTCTCCATAGATGACTAGGGCTGCTCCAACCTCATTATTCATTTTGCTCCCATCGGTGTATATTTCGATCTTGTCTTGCCATGATACTGACTCTGTTAGTCCTTGAGTTATATAAGCCGGATGGGGCCATTCATCTAAAGGCAGTGTGGGTTCCACGATAAGTGCAGGGAGGGCTTTGTTGTTGAATGATCTTTTTATGGTGAAGTAGATATCGGTTAGTTCCCTTAGTTTAAGTTCAATCGGGGCTATCCCTGCCATGATACAAGCTGCTTCATACGGAATTGTCCTATATCCTTTTATTATTCGTAGAGCGATTTTTCTTTATACACCTTAGAATTTTTTTGACATTTTTCTTATTGTCTACAGCTTTAATACAGACTGGGGGTGCGTACATCAAAAATGGCAGTATGGATCAAGAATAGATGATTTGAAGTGCCTCGGATCCCAGGCTCCAATATACCTTTGCCGAACGAGTAAGCATATTAATCAGTTGCAATGCTTTTTGACTAATGTAATCGACATGTTTCTTCCAGGTAAACTTGTTATCAAATATTACGCCCAGATATTTAAGTTCGTTAACAATCTTTAGTTTTGTTCCTCCAAGATATACGTTAATATCTACCATTACACTGGACTTGTTCGGGTTGAAGTTGATCTTATTTTAAGGCGATCATGCCAGGTTTGGAATGGGCATTGCTGTCCATACCAATTATTAGGTTATCAGTTAGTTCGATCGACATTATTAATTGCACGTTGACTTTTCTGTAAATGTTTTTCTAAGTCCCCTTTATCGCAGCAGTAGGAACTAATGATAGAAAAAGCTGGAAACGTTTTTATTTTTACATCCAGGCAAACAAGTCCGCGTCAGGTGTATGATGGTATCAGTTTTAGGGTTAGTTATTATTATTGCTCGTTTTGCGTCCTAGGCCAGCTTGGTAAATTTGCCACGTTTTGTAGATTCCAGCTGTGTTATTTCTTATACAGTAAGGCTCTTGGATTAACACTATGTCAATGTTTTTCCGTAGTAAAAACTCATTTAAATTTAGTGTGGCTGTTCGTGATCTGTCGAGGTTTATTTGTAAAAATTTTATTGAGTTGGAGCGTTGTAATAGAATTTAGTGACGTCAGGCATTGTTATTCGTAATCTATTGCCTGCTGGAGACGGTGTACCAGTTGATGATAACAAGGACATTCCCCTTGTCGCAGAATGTTTAGTGTCGACTTTGTTGTGTGGTTTTGCTCTCGTATTAAAATTGATGCAGTTGATACAAGATAATTCTACTTTGTTGCATTGCTTTACATCATGTTTTCCAGTGCACCGAGGACAAGTTTGGTCGTTTGTACACGTGCTGTTGTTACCATGGAACCTGCTACAATGAAAACAACGTCGAATGTACAAGTAATCTTGACTGTTACATGTAGACCAACATATTTTCAATTTTTTGTTGAGAATGGCTCCTTAATGTTGAGTTCACCTCGACAATAAGGTGTCTCGTGTCGTTTGCCCCATTAGTTCCATTAGTCTTTCTTTTGATTATTGTCCTAGATTTAAGAAAGCTATTTTCATTAAAAATTTCACTGTTTTCCGAATTATAGAATCCGCGGTATAGTAACTTCTTCAGGTATATTACAAATTATCAATCGAGATCGGTATTTCTTTGATGCTACTGCCGTGATTTCATCCCCGCATTTGGAGTTAATTTCAGAACATAACGTATCCGATTCGTCTTTGGAGTTAACGTGGATGAGAACTCCATTGTTTTTCATTGAAATAATTTTTTGAACCCGATTTTTAATTTGGTTGGATCCAATTTTGTTTTAGTTAGTTTTTTAACATCGAGAGATTTCTTCCTTACCTGCCAAGGGGCGTACGATAACTTTATGAGCAGTTAGTACATTAGCGATCTTAGTTGAGGGATTTAACTGGAGGCGAACAGCGTCCGTGTACGACAGTCGACCACGTGGAGGACAGGTCGGGCTGGGCAGTCGTGTTCGAACCGATATTTGAGTCTTCATGTCGTTGTAGATCTTCGGTTGTATTTTGATGGCTTGCCTGATCTTCTTCCTCAGATCTTTACGTAGGTTTCCGCTTTCTGTGATGACTTCATTCAATAAATCCATGGAGCTCTGGAAAGGAGCGTCCGTAGAACATGACATCTTGTCACGTCCAAGGGCTCACACCAGTGTATCCATCCAAGGGCTCACACCAGTGTGTCCCGTCCAAGGGCGATTATACAATGAGTCTAGCTCAAGCAGCCACACTCCGTCTGGGGCCCAACCAGAGGACAGCTAGCCAGAGCCACCAAGGACCAGCCGCTACGTCTTATCGGATCAAGTCGTCGGTCGAGATACCGGAAAGGAGCTGAAGGTGCTGAGGACGCTGATCGTGATGAGCGTCCTTTGGGGAGAATCCCTTTATGGATAAACTCATCCCATATTCAGATATTGGCTTGTGATTTTTCTGGCGATATTTTAAAACCTTGAACCCAAACCCAATTCTCGACACTATCGACAGCTTTTTGTAGGTTTCGTTCTGCAGTGTTTTTGTGAGATGTGTACAAAGCCACATCATCTACGTAAAGTGCATATTTCACTATACCTGGGGTAACAATGTCGTTTATTGCTATGGAGAACAGAGTGGGACTGAGTGCACAGCCTTGACGAATTCCGTTAATTAAGGGGTATGAACTTGATAGGGTATTACCATTTCTTATTTTGAAGGATCTATTGTTTATCAAAAATTTCATAAAATAGATGATTTCTCCCTTAATTCCCCACATTGTGAGTTTTATTATGATACCTTTTCTCCACGTTATGCCAAAAGCTTGTATGGCTTGTATGTACAACATACTCTTTTTTTAAAGGCCTCCAAAATTTCTGTTTCTAGCAAGATAGTGTGATCTAAACATGATCGTCCCTTTCTTGAACCAGCTTGATTCCAAAGGAGAAAAAGGTGTGGATGTTGTTCAGCTGTAAGTGAGATTGGGCGGTAACTTTTGGGAGATAATCTATTTTTTCCTGGTTTTAAAATTGACACTATCATCGCTTCATCCCATTTTGTTTGGAAACTCTTTTCGCTGTAAACCCTGTTAAAGAGTTTTAATATACATTTTTTAAAGGCCTGTGGAAGGTTTTTGATCATGGTGAAGTGTATGCCATCAGCGCCTGGGGATGAATCTATGATTTTATGTAAGGTGTTTTCTAAATCTCTTAATGTGAATGGGTAATTAAGAGGATTATTATCATCATCAGGAACTTCAACGTCATGTGAATGAATCTTCCAGTAGTTTTTTATTTAAGAAGTACCGGTCGTATGAACTGTCGTCTGCAGTCAGCGAAAAATGTTTACCTAAGGATTCAGCGATGTCCACTGGGTTTGTATTTCCAATGTTGGTGTGAAGTCCATTTATCAGGGTATAAGTTTTCTTTCCGGAAATCACCTGTTCATGAGGTTCTACGTGCTTGCAAATCTAGTTTGCTTTAGCTTTTAATCTTTTATAATTAAGTAGGTTTTGACAGATGGGGGATTTTTGGAACTGTCATAGAGCTCGTCTTCTATTTATCAGTGCATGCGAGCATTGCTCGTTCCACCAAAGAACTGGTCATCTTGGGATAGACACTGTTGTTTTAGGGATGTTTTGATCCACTTCTGTGACAAGCTGAACGGCAACTTTTATCTTAGTGGAAAAATTTATATGTAGGATTACTAAGTTTCTTTGAAATATTTTCCAGACAGCTCGTTCAACTAAACATCTTCGTTTTAATTTGAAATTGCAACAGTAAGTCTGTGATTGAATGAAGATAGGGGTGTGATAACTTCCGTAGAAATTTTTTGATGCAGATCACTCTAATATTCCAACATCCTAGGGCTACATAAGGTCAGATCGATGCAGGAAAAGGTTCCAGCGCTGTTTAAATGTGATGCAAACCAGTCATTCATTAAATGTTGATTTAAGTCGCAACGGTGTTGTATGCATTAAAGTCCCCGGAGACCACGACCGGTTCGGGGAGTTGTGAAAAAGACCGGAAGTTCTTTTTCTTCCAGGTATCCACAAGGTGGGAGGTATATTGAGCAGATCGTGCGTTTAAATGGGGTTAAGATTTAGATAGTTTGTACATTTGTTATTCGATTTATTTGGTGAAGACCTAGGGAGGACTCTACTAGTATGCCGACACCTCTTGATGCTGTTGAATTATCAGTACAGTCTTTTCTAATAATATATTTTTTTATTTTGATTATTTGATTTATGTTGAACTGTGTTTCTTGAACGCAAAGTTGTTAGTATGTTAATTGCTAAATAAGTATTTCAGACCTCGTCTGCTTGGGAAACCGTTAATGTTCCACAGTACTACGGTGAATGGTTGGTTGTGTTCCATGGTGAGACTGGGATTTCTCTTCTTTGTTGGTGTTTGTTTTAGCGGGAGGGGATTTTGGTTATTTGTCAGGTGGGAAAGGGAGTTTTACTTACGGTTTTGTCGTGTTTCGTACTAGTTTGGTTAAGGGAGTGTGTTTTGTTATGGGACTCCCTCTTTTTCTGACAGAGAGGATTAGGTTTTTTTGGTAAAGATTGTTAATGTTTTGGTTAGCTCTACAACCTGAGCTGTCAGGGCGGATACCATTTCTTTTTGATTCTGCGCATGATGTACTCTCTTTGGAGGGCTATTTTGTCTAAATGTGAGATTAGGTGTTGGAATTTTTTGTATCCATTTCTTGCTTCAATGAAGCTAATTCTGTGAGTAAACGCTATTTTCCGTTTTTTTTTCGAAATATTTCGGACAGAGTCGATAATTTGCTTGACGGGTGCCATTACAATTGATGCATTTTCCTATAAAACTTTAGTTGTCAGCTTGTTCCATGTTACCACACTTTACGTAGAGATTACGGTTGGGGCATAGTGACGTTGCGTGTCCAAATTTGGCATCTTTTGCATTGCCAAGATTTGGAATGTACGGTCGAATTTGGATGGATCCCGCCTTGATTACATTTTGGATTGTGAGTTGAAAAGGTTAAAATCATAGTACCAATGGGATTTTTTGGCCATTAACTTCTTTTTGTGTTTTGCATATTTCTTTGACTATTTGACTAGCTAGTGCAGCTTTTAAATCAGCCTCGCTAATTTCACTAAGTTCGTAGGAAAAGATGACTCCCTTAGAGGAGTATAAGAATTTATGTCCTTAAACGATTACCCGGCTTGTGTGTAGTTGTAGTTTAGTTAGGGTAAAGGCTTGTCTTATAACAATACATTCATTCAGGAATGTTCCATTTCGAAGTTTTTAATGGTTTTAGGGGTGCCTAAAGCAAAAACGATGCAACGGTTGACCACAAAAGGTAAAATTTTGGTCAAAGTTTCACTTGGGCTCGCTGGACGAATCTCTAGAAATAGCGGGGTAGTGTCCATTATGTCATGGTATACTTTTTTTATTTGTATATTTTCTGCTTCGGATGATGAGAAAGATAGCAGTTTTTTAGAATTACTAATTGATGGAGTACCATCAATTTCAACGTTATTTGTATTCCAATTAATTATTCTTTTTATTTAAGGTTTTTGGTTGAGATGATAAAGTTAGTGTCACGAGCGAGATTCGAACCCACGACCTTCGGCTCAATACGCCGCTGCTCTACCTACTTGAGCTCGTGATACTATTTTTCAACTCAACCAAAATCCTTAGATAAAAAGAATTAGATATAAGAACAGAAAAATGCTGATTCTTTAAATTAGTTTTATTTGCTAAATTTTCAACCCCATGAAGGTACCACTTATTTAAACAATTACTAATTCCTAATGGGACAGAAATGGGTTTACCCTCAAATTTTTGGAATTCAATTTGTTTTGTTTTTCCACAGTGCTTGTTTATTACATTCCAAGTTGCTTTACCTGCATTATCAGAACTGATAATTTTATCAAAATAAGCAGTTTTTGTTTAGGACAATATTTTATTGTTCTCTTTAGAATAGTTCCTAAATTCTTTCCAACAGGCAGTAGGATTTATATAGTTATTTGTTTGATTTTATCTTTGAACCCAAAATAACTTGGCTTGTTTATAATTATGCTTAAGTATTTGCGTACATTTTAACCAAATCTTGAGTTACACAGCTGATGGTATAATGGATTTTCCTGTGTGCGTTGGACAATGAGAGGATTTTAACACGGAAAAAAGCACAGCAAATAATATAATTACAACAACAACAACAAAAAGCAGGCAGTGGAAAAATGAATTTTTTTTTTTTTTTTTTTTAACGAGGGTTCGCAACAGCAGAGGTTATATCAACCCTCGGGGTGCCGGTGTTTTTGAAAAAAAGCCCATTTGTAAGTAAAGGGACCTTTACCTTACAGTGATGAGCGCCGTGTCAACGCCTAAACCGTTGCGGCCACCGACGCCCCCAAAAGAACTTTTATAAAACATAAAGATACGTTAGCATTAATTATTGAAAGGATTTCCAATCTTGTCTTTGTCTTAAATGTTCCTTTCATTGTACATTCCTGTTCGGCAAAGTGTAAATTAAATAGTTATTCAGATATCGTGAGATGCGGTCGGGTGTGATCTAGGTTTCAGAAAAACATTTTCTTTATCGTGCCAACGTTTCGATCTTTTATTGAGATCATCTTCAGGGCCTGGGATTTACAAACTTTGTTTACATTTAACAATTACATTTAGGACGTGGAAAAGTGAATTTATACAATGCAAAATATATTTTATATTCAAACAAAGTATTTCTACTCACTCAAATTAAATTAAATAATTAAATTTATCTTTAAAATGTTCAATTTTGTACAATAATAGCGCTACTTTTTTTTAACACAGAAACAAGATAAATACATGATAGTCCGGTTAACATTCACACTACCCCATAGTATGCGATATTCCTCGTGGTAACCGGGGATATGACCCTCCATTCCCACAAATAAATACATTCGTTTCAATAAATAACACATATCACATACATGATAGTACAAAGATCTATATACAATTAAAAATATTTATGGCTCTGAGATATTGGATCAGCGATCTGTGCCTACTGCCGATCCAACGAAAAATAGCCCTAATTAGACGAATAATCATGCTTAGTGTGACTAATTTGATTTGAATTGATGGTACTATCTATCACCTCTTTATCTATGTCTTTATCGTCTCTTTGTGTTAAAAAAGACATAATTCTTTTTTTGTTTCATTTTAATCTAGTATAAATTTATTTTTAGGCGTTTTAAACTTTTTTGCGGGGGCGTCGGTGGCCGCAACGGTTTAAGCGTTGACACGGCGCTCATCACTGTAAGGTAAAGGGCCCGGGTTCGAATCCAGCGGCCCCGCATTCGAACCCGACATACTTACAAATGGGCTTTTTTCAATAACACCGCCACCCAGAGGGTTTATATGACCTCTGCTGTTGTACCCTCGTAACAAAAAATAAAAAAAAAACTTTTTTCCGCCACAATTAATCATAACGCATGGAGACAGAGGACAAGATGTCATGCGTTTGTTTATCAAACAAGGATCATGTGGTCTGCCCTGTCTTGCTATACGCGTCGATCAGAAGGGTTTTTCCTCCGTCCCTTTGTCATTTTTGTAAGTTGTGGTGAAAATCGAATCTGCCAAGATCAAACAGTGAAGACAGGCGGACCGAGATGATCAGGTATTGGTGAAAACAACCACACTTTTGGATTATTCGTGAGGTTTAACGAAAAACCGAAGAATTTTCAATAATAAACAGGACATACCAAAAAGACAACAGCGTATTTTAACGGGTATTGAGGCGCGAAGCAATTTCTTACCAGTACCTCTTGTAGTGATATAAATTTGCCTTAAAAAATAGTTAAAAAACAGATAGTGCCACATATTACGATAAACAGGTACATTGAACTGTAAACGGATGGAATCAGCTCCGTCTAACCTCGCTGTATATCTTTCGCGAATAACATGGCGATAAGCGATCGATCATATTTTTGTTAATGTGTCTCTATCTGGGTTAACCTGATAATTTTTTTCATTGCATCAACCGCTGTAGCCATTCGGTCAAAAAAAAAAGTTTACCCTGGAGCAGTGTTCAGTACTTTCTTCTCCTCGACTGATAATTTAAAATAAACCGTCTTAAAAAGCTAGAATTGTATTAATTTGTAAAATTACATAGAACGATCTGAAAGTACGTACATGAACTATGAAGGTCTAGGTAGTAAGTGTCATGGGTCTGACAGCCCCACTACTGGTTTACCCTCTGAGCTACGATAAGGGTAGCCTTGGTTTTGATCTTTTGGCAAACGTGTGTCGGCACTTTTTCTACTTCATTGTATTGAACTTTGATGATATATAATAAATGGTTCGATCAAATTTGGTTTAAACCTGTTTGTGGTCCAGCTATTTAAAAAGAAGTCAAAAAGATGGAAACGTCTTCAGTTAGATAGTATAAACTCGATTCGCCCGTTTTCGCCAATTGTGTTAAAAGACGGCATTTCTGACTGGCATAGCGGGAATGGGCGGACCGCAGGCCGTGATCCCATATCGATGAAACTACCGACAAATGACTCGCGGGCCATAACCCAAGCATATATTTGTTAAAGTTAAAGATTGGTGTTGGGCACTGGGTCCGTCTAGTTAAATCTCGTCTAGTTCCTCACTGATGATAGCGCAAAGCCGAACGAGTTTGAGTAATATCAAAACGAGCTTGTGTAGACGGATCCAATGTCGGTTCATCATATGTAAATTTCAACAAAAAACTGAAAAGTTAAAAAGAACTCTCACACGTAATATTCATGGGTCTGTCTGGCCTCGCTGTTGATCTTTCGGAAGAAAAAAATGGTTCAGCCAATCAACCGATCGTTCAAATCTGTCACCAATTCTTTCTTTGGTTTTAGAAATTCTGATGTTTTCTTTTCAAGGTCCCTGATCATCGGACCGATTGGTCTCGCTGTTGAACTTTCGGAAGGAGAAAACGGTTCAGCCAATCAACCGATCTTTCAAATATGTCAACAATTCTTGCTTTGGTTTAAGAAATTTTGTTGTTTACTTAATCTCAACGTCTCAGTTCAAATGCCCGCAGGTAGACCGTCCCTGATCATCGGTCCAGTCCGCCTGTCAGCTGTTTTTTTTTTTTTTTAGGCCGATTAACCGATCGATCAAGCTTCTGTCCACAATTCTCTTTTTTGGAAATTCTCTCCATTCTTTTCTATTCTGTACTGGCTTCTTGCGTTCTTTCTAAAAAGCTTTTCGTTGTAACAATCGTTTTATTTTCACTCGTGGATCCCACCATGGAATATCATAATAAAAACGTTTGTGGTTTTTGTTAATGAAAAATTGTAACAACGTTGGTCAGGGAAGAAGTCAATTTTATTTTAGGACATACAGGCAATTCAGTACTGATCATATTTTTTGTCTTATTTGGCGAAAACGCCAGGCGTTATACTTTAATTTGCTTCTTGAAATTCGGAGCGGGCGGGGGTTTTAGTCGGAAACAGTACTAAAAACGTAAAACGGTTTTAATAGTAAAGACACGTCATCGGGGCCTTCCAGGTAATACTTAGTTGATGAGATCATCGGGATGGTGTTGCCAGCGTGGTGGGCGTCCCCTTCCCCTCCCGCCAATCCCTTCCCCACCTACCGTGGACCCCCTCCACTCCGCGGGCTTCCCCAACAAAGTCTGACTCATTCTTTTTCACAACTCCAGTTACTTTCGAACCTCCGAATATTCGGCTTCGGCTCATCCGTCAACGGTGTTCTTATCGAAGGTGTTCTTTAATCTTCAGACGGGCTCGTTCTTCAATCAGTGCCATGTTCAGAAGCGGACAATTGGAAAAAATATCCTCGAAATCCATCGGCTCTTATTTGTCGACCGTCGATCCGGTAAGTCGACCTTTTCTTGTTTTCTTTATTTACTAAAAAAAGAAAAAGACTTTTTCAAAAGGGATATGTCCACTTTTCCGTGCGGAATTCCTCGGTACGAATTTTTCCTGTTTCCCCCTCCCACCCATTTGTAAACAGTCCAGCGTTTTTTGTCGCACCTTTTCTTTATATTTTGCTCGAAAAATAAAATATTTATTATTATTTTTTTTTAAACAATTGGACACATTTCGTTCGACAACAGAGGATTTGAAAATCATCTTTGTCTCGGATCGGAGTCCTTTGAGGTTATAGTTCCGTCACTCTGTATAATCCGCCCCCCTTACTTACATCTGTATTGTTTCTTCCCTTTTTGTCTCGTTTTTCTGCCTCGTTGTGTATTAAAATTAATTTTAAAAAATATAAAAAACAAAAATCTGTTTGGATGGAATTTGCTTTTGATTCTAAGGTGAAACGATTTTCCGATTGATGACATCAACCCATGTCCTTGAAAACTACCTCATACCTCAATTGACTTATTGGTGTGGACTGCCCGGACAATTTCACGTCGAATTGTTTAATAGATAAAACGTAATTTCTTGTTTTTAACCCCGTTTATTGCCATTTCTAAGCTATTTACCTATTTGAAAACAAAACAACGCTGTCCCCTTTGTCACGGCGACTTTCTCCTCGCATAAACTCCATACCTAACGCATAATAATCTTCTGGTTCTAATCAAAAATCCCCAATAACAACTGGAACACGTTTTTATCTCTATAGTTTCGTTTGTGTTAATTTATGCTGCTAAACGTGCCACCATCGGTTGTTTTTTCCTTTTGTAAATCGGACAAATACAGATTTCAACAATACTATTGTCCGGTGAAGTCGAATTTGAACAGTTTCTAATTGTCCAGATAAGACAATCCTGCACCTATTGTTCTAGTGAAAATTGATGGAACAAGCCATTCGGTCGATTAGAAAGATGTAAAAAATATTTTTCTTTGAATTACCACTCAAAATCTTTCAAAACAAAAGCGTCACAAGGTTTACGCAATGGAAGCGACAAATTTTTTTTAAATTGTGCATTGCCATTTTCACTAACCCTGATTTCAATGAACAACGGCCTTCACCACATTTTTTAATAATATAAAACAATGTTTAACAGTAATTTTGCAGTGTTTACGTACAAAATAAGGCAGTTTGAAATATATTAAACAAATTATTCAATTATATTTTCAAAAGTTAAATCTGCAATGACATTTTGGCAAGCACTTGCTTATTTGTGGGAGTTTCTTATAATCAAAGAATAAATTATTTATGCAAATTATAAAAGAAGTGAATATATCCAAAATTTCCAAAACGCAAAAACCTGATGAATACTTGGGTACCAGGCCACAAAGGAAGTTTTGGTAATAGAAAAGCAGGCACTGTTAAGGCGTTGACACAGTTCAATAGGCCACAATAGACAAGATACAATTAATTAATTGAAAGAGAATAATAAAAAATGAAAATAATAATTTGGTATTGCTTGAAAAAGTGGAAAAGAGTAGTGTGGTGAAGAAAAGAAGGTGCAAACAAAGAAAGGAAAATGTAATCTAGAAAAGAGAGATTAAAATGGTCAGTGATTGCTTTGGTGAAGGGAGGCAGAACGTTCCAGGCGCTCACACCAGCAATCACGAATGATATGTGATATGCCTGAGTATGACCATAATGGTATTGAAGTTTAGATCTAAATGAAGAAGTGAATTGAGTGCGCAAGTATTCAGCAGTGGTGCATATATATAATTTTTTTTTTAGAATTTAAAAAATAAATTTTAAACAATAAAAGGATGAGGTAGGGCTCAATCTCAACATCGCTAAACCTACAGGAACTTAGGACACACAACAATAATTAAAATCAGGCATTTTTAGAAATGGGGACTAACAACGTGATTGCAGAAACACTCTTTACATCCTATAAAGTCTCAACAGACACAAAGGAGAAGCAGTGATAGATAGAAAGGTTTGGTATACAGATGGCTCCAAAACATGAAGGAACTTATTCAAGTATTTTCTGTAGAAGCCCAAACAAAACATAAGCAATTAAACTAAAACTACAACAATTAAGGAAGTACATCTCGGTCTATCAAGCTGAATGAACAAGCCATCAGTGCATCTGCCTTAGAAAATCTTAAAAAGAGGACACTGATAAAAACATGCTCATAAAATCAGATATCCAAGCAACTATTAAAGCACCAGTCAGAGAATCCATCCAAAATCTCCAAAACTTTAGAAAACTCAACAGTCTGATGATATCTTGGGAATCAGGACACAAAGGAATTTGGGTAATGAAAAAGCAGACACACTGGCAAGAGGAGGATCTACAAGACCGTATATAGGCCATGAACCTAATCCAGGGATAACAGAAGAACACAGAATCCTTCATAATAGAATGGATTGAAAAAAAGACAAAACAAATGGATAAACCTAGAAGTGCTAGATACAGTACCTTATGCTAAGTTAACCCTCACCAAGACTGGCAAATTAACTGTTGCAATTGTAGAGGGCTAAACTCGGAGGATGGATATGACTACCAGTCACTACCATCTGAAAAAACATTGACCTAGTTGAGTCATCATAATAATGACAAAAGGAGCAATAAAATTTTACTTATTTTTCAATTACAATTTTAAAAACCAAATGTATTAAATTTTTCTTTCATTCCATTATAACATCACAAATATTTGTCTATTTGCAATAATTTGTAATAATAGAGGTAATAAAATTTAGTTTGAGTGTTTTAATATTCTACAATGTTTTGAACAATACGGCAGTTATTAATCTTTATTTATGGTGTGAAGTTAAAACTCATCAGACCACCATTATCAACCAAGCATTGATCATTAATGATTCAATTGTTCTAGACTAAATTTGTTATTATAGCTTTGTCATATTTAAACAATAAGAACTTAACAGAATGCAGTTTTATGTATTACATTGCCAACATCTCAGTTGATATCTTGGAATGGTAGACAACTTTGATCAAGACTGAAACAATGTGTGCCCTATTTATGGGTACTTCTAACAAATGGAAGTAATAAAAATTGGCACACAATTCGACAATAATTTTATAATGTTTATATAAAATAAAGTGTTTCAGAACAAACAGAGAGATATTTATTAGAAAATCTTACTTTGTAGCGATGATGCCAAGGGAAACACTCTATTCTCATACCTATATATGAGAAATTCTATTGATGGATGCAATAAAATGTAAACATAATTTTCAGCAGCAATTATAATTTTTAAATTTAAACCTGTTCAGAATATAATAGAAAAATACTTATCATGAAAATGAATATCACTGTCGTGATGAAGGCTGTCTTCATCTAAGCTGTAATTTTTTGATTTTTACCCAATTTAAGATTGAAATTCGTGGAGTGTCTGTGGCCTCAATGGTTAGGCAAGGGGAAAAAATAAGTAATTGGAAATTAAAATGGGAAATAGATTAAAAATAGGAGACAATGCCTTTGGTCATGTGTGGAAATAAACAATGGCAAAATAAAATACGACTTTCTTTAAAAATACTTGACAAAAGGTCTAATTTTTCCTCCCTCCCATTAATTAATAGTTAGGCTTAAGCTTAAATAACAACTTACATTTTCTCGTGTACAAATGTTAGCTGCATATAATTTCAATTTTTTACTACCTCAACGCTCATAATAAATCATTAAATAGAAACAACAGGCTTTTCAACATTTTCATTCATTAATCTGGTTTTATTTAATTTGTTTCTATTCTTACATTTTTTGTTTCTTTTAGCTTGAGGGATTAAACAGTGGTGTTCCAACACGAACTACAGCTACTTTGACACCTACAACTCTCCGGAATGTTGAACAAGCCTTTATGGAGAGTCAAGTGGAGCCTCACCAAAACCAAGCACGATTTGTACCACCTGTGGTTCAACGGCCCGCCACAACAGGTTTGTAATTAATTATACTTTTCAAGTAATAGTTTATTGACCAAGAGTTTAGCCTCATAAGGGCTGATGTTCAATACAGTGG
This sequence comes from Cimex lectularius, assembly GCF_000648675.2. Lineage (NCBI taxonomy): Eukaryota > Metazoa > Arthropoda > Insecta > Hemiptera > Cimicidae > Cimex > Cimex lectularius. The sequence goes on from NW_019392707.1 coordinate 376,494, forward strand.
AGTAAGTAGACTCAGAAGTGAGAGAAGGGACTCTTGTAGCCAGTCAAGCTGTTGTCAGTAGCCAAGTCGGCTGTTAAGAGGGCAAGAAGTGAAAGTTGAGTACTCTTGCTGTTGAGCTGGTGTGGTGTTATTGACTTGCTCCTTGTCGATGAATCTGAAGTCATCAGGTAGTGACCATGCTTGTATTCAGGATTGCTGCACGCTTATTGGCTGCAGAGTGGAGAGAGAGAGATCATTCCTGAACCGGTGGTGACATCTAGTGGATGACTTGGTATCTACAGGTGGTCACCACTTAGCTCCCCGATGGGTTGAGCCTCCCCAAACAGCAGACCAATTATGTACAAAGCTGGTTCTTGCAGCACGATCCTCCCAGTCACAAAAATTGCTCTTGGACTGATGGTCACCCTGTCAGGGCCACCAGTTTAGTGATGAGAGTTTTGGTGGCCCTGATAAGAGCTGATGGTGAGGTTGGGGACCAATTTGATGAGCCAGTGTTGGATACAGTGGAGTCAATAGGCAATGACAGTGCGAGAAGGGACTTGCCGAGAACAGGTAGCCAAGTCGACTGCTAAGAGGGAGAGAGTGAGAACTGTTGAGCTGGAGTGGGGTTGGCTTGCTCCACAAGAGAATTGTGAGACCTCGATGACGGGTCTGTAGTCAGTGGACAATGCCCCTGCTTATATAAAGGTTTGCTGCTCACTGATTGGCTATGGAGTGGAAGCCGAGATCGTTCTTGAACACTGTAACTGCAAATGGTGGTCACCACAAATTGAATGAAATATACAGTTAAATGTTTTAATTCTTACTTTCAAGTTTTTTATTTTATTTATTTATTTTTTACACATACTAAACCAACTAAATGATTCCTTTCAATGTAAGGTGGAAGAAAAAAGTAAAATCCACCTGAAGCTTAAGTTGTTACCTATAATGAAATATTGTTTCATTTTTCTTAAACAGGTGCTGAGGCCAAAAATTGTGGCTTTGTAAGTGTAGTCGATACAAAAAGTTGGCAAGGTGGTAGTACAAGAGTCACCGAGTTTCCGATGGATATTTCATCATCAATGTCTCTATTGAAAACATCAAGCCCATCACAGACTAGGAAAAATGTCGGTGGGAGACGGCCGATCAAGGATAAATCTGTAAGTTAACTTGATAATATTTTGACACGTGTATTTTACTGAAAACATTCATTTTTCACAACTTTTTCTTGTTTCATTCTTTGTAGATTTCTCCAGAAGAGGAGGAAAGAAGGGCTGTTCGAAGAGAACGTAACAAGCTGGCCGCCGCTCGTTGCAGAAAACGCAGATTGGATCACACAAATGAATTAATGCTGGTAAGTTACATTTCAGTTACAACATTTGAACACAAATAGTCATTTTGCAAGTATTAATTGCCCTGAAATATTTTTTCAGGAAACTGATGGACTGCAAGAGAAAAAGCAAGGACTTCAAAATGAAATACAACAACTCAAAATGCAGAAGGAAGAGTTGGAATATATTCTAGAAAACCACAGACCTTGTTGTAGGATCAAAGAGACACGCTCAGAGTCCCCGATAGATGTGAAGCCATTCGTTAAGTATGAAACGAATGAAGAAAACGAGAAAAAAGAAACGTTTTCTACTGGGAAATCAAACGGAAGGAGGCCTACGACACTTCTGGTCGGTCCAACGTCTTTCTCTGGAATGACTTCTGATGGTATACCAATTTCAACACCTTCGTCTGGAATTCATTTTAACTTTGAGTCCCTCATGGAAGGGGGCACTGGTTTAACTCCAGTTTCTGCACCATTAATACCATCTTGTTCAACTCAACAACGCAATTCCGGTTGTGCGGATTTATCTAGCCCAGACTCGGGGAAATTAGTATCACTATAAATATTATTTTAATAGTCTCTCCATTTTTTTTATTTATTTTGTATTTATCTTTTTTTCCTTTCATTTGAATACCTGATTTTTACAGGCTGCTTAAATTTGTGAGGAATACTTTTGTGATAGCCTTATAATTAAATTATATAATCTTTAGGCAAGGAAGGCCATTTGTCATTTATAGACACCATAGTGTTTTCGTTTTAAGGAAAAAATTTTGAAAAAATTGTCATTTTACAAAAGATACTTTATCTTGTCAATATTTTTCATTGGAAAATTGGAATGGACCAAAACCATTTAGCATGTTTAACATGTCTTTTTTTTTTAAATTTCTTTCTCTTCTGTATTACTACTATGTTACTGCCTCAAGAGGTCAAAATTACTTTATCCTTTTAATCCAAAATTGTTTGGTCCAGTATTGCTTAGTGACTTTTCCCACTGATTTTATCATATCATTTGTATTTGTTATCAGTACTTCTATTTTGTTAGTTTATTAAATTGAGGCAATAGCATTGTATTAAAACTCTGTTAACAAGGTTTTCTGATTGCTTCCAATGTTTTCAAGAGTATTTAATTTTGTTGTCAAAAAAACTTACAGTTTTAATAAGCCAATTTATACTGTCCAACCAATACGTGTGGTTTACACTGTTGATGCGTATGATTCCTTCTAAGTATATTAAACTCAAGAAAAAATAAAATACATCCATTGAAAAACTAAAAAAAAAATCCTTGCAAGTTCATTTAAAAGTTAAACATTCCCATTGCAAGTTGATAATATTACCAACGATTGATGTAGTAACAAACATTAGTGTAACTAGCAGATTGTTACTAATAAATAGGATAGATACACTTAAGAATATATTTTAAGTAAAGATGTGTTAGAAAGAAAAATAGTATCCTATTTATGTTGTAATTGCTGGCTGTTGTGTGGACAATGTACACACAAATTATTGTGTCTTTTTATAAATAGAATCATAAATTGATTTATTTTTTTACGTACCGTGGATTCACTGTATTTATACGATCATATCCTTGATTGTTTTTATTGCATTAAAACTGCTGTATTTCATTATTTAAACATTGTCTGTTGTAAAAATTTGAAATAAGCTGTAAATCCCATATTATAAAAAAAACAAAAAAACAATTATTGTATTATTTGATGTAAGAACAAGGATTCATTGTTCTTTGTATTATGTCTTACTTACAGTACATGCATTTATTTATCTGTTACAAATCCTTTTTGTTTGTGTTGTTATAAAAACGTTCATTCAAATTTTGTTCATACCAACCTTAAAAATCTTTTATTGTATATGAACTCTTTTGTGTATAAAATTGCTTTCATTTTTCAAGAGATTTGCATTGCATTTATATTTGACATGTTTTGACGTTTGGATTTTTCTTTCTGTATTAATGGAGAGCTTCATATTAGGGTTTTTACAATTAAGAATTATTCATGCATAGTTTTGAGAACAATGAATTTTGTGTTCCTCTGTTTTGTTTTTTTAATTTTATTTTTTTTTTAAAGTATGTAATGTTCCTTGATGAATTGATGTTTCCTTTAGCATTTTAACTATTATTATTATCATTATGATTTTATGCAGTTGTAACAGTATATGGTGCTTAAATTTCTATAAAGTCACATCTGTTAATAATAATTAATTTGTATGAGAAAGTGCACTTATGAATAAGTATTCAATATTTGTGAGAGAATATTTAACGCTGAAATCTTGTTTATGCTATTTTACAATAAGAAAATGTATTTTTTAAAAGGAAAATATATAGATGTCAACAAATATGGCTATACCATACCATGGAAAGTGCCCTTTTTCCTATAAGATTAAGCACTTTACTTGGTGTCTCTTCGCGCACCATTTTTGCTGTGATAATTGCTTCACCGAAGTGGCTCGAGGGATAACCAGGCTTATGCGTAATACTCACAAAGTGTATGTGCCAATGTTTCTGGTTCCTGCTGATAGAGTTAGCAAGTTTCTGTCTCTGCTTTACCTGATTGCTACTGGATTTGTCACAAGACACAATGTCACAGCAGTTAGTCTGTGTGCTTTTCTTGCCTGTTTGTTCTCTTGTCAAGTTCCTGTCATGCCTGAAAACGACAATATTTGTCAATTATGACAGACATAACAAGAGTCCAGATTTGTACGCAATTGCATATTCTCTTAGCTAACTTTCGAACACGGTGATCAAATCCAAATTATACCTCCATGGTACCGATGGTTCAAATTTTAGTCTGCATACTTGAAGAACTTTGCAAATATGAAACATTTTTGCTTACTTAAGTAAAAACTGCTTACTGCTTAAAAAAGTAAAAACAAATTGGGCAACTAAGGACATAAAAGGGAAAATTTGATTTGATTTTAAGTTAACTTGGCACGAACAAATAGTTACTTTGATGCAATTGCAAAGAATTCTCTTGAAATTATTAACATCTTTTTTGAGGCCCCTATTAACAAAACTTTTAGGTTCGGTTTTTTAACCTTTGGTTGTAGAAACAGGGGCACCATTTGAAACTCAAAAATAGCCAGACTCAGTCTGCTTACATATTTTCAACCTAGTAAAACTTGAAAAAAAATGCAGAAAGTGGGAACTTCAACTTCTAAAATAAAATGCTGTATTATAAGAGAGATTAAAAAAACATCTTGTCAAAAATAAAGATTTAATTGGGGAAAATTAGTTAAATCTTAAATGGAAAAAATAGAATGTTATACAGGGAATCTTGACAATCCAGTTATTTTAAGTTCTTTAAAATATGCCCTCATCACCTCTGTCGTCATTGATTTTTTCCCCCTTCAAATACACATTTATTGAGTGATAAACACTGTAGTTTAATTCAGATTGTGAACTCAAGCTTAATTATTTTGTATATTTTAAATTACATGATTTTTTGTGTGACAGAATTTTAATGGTGCTATTTACTTTCAAAACAAATATGTACGAGATAAAAAAATTATTAGTTGTGTGCTCTCGTGCTGTGTATGTTAATATTTTTATTGTGCATTATACAGCATATTTGACGATTTTTATTGATTGTAAATTCGGGCTTGAGTCGACCAACAAACCTGAATGTATCTGGGCAGGCAAAACCAGGAAAAATACCAGGTTGATCGGAGATGATTCACAATGTATCATTTTTCAACTTTTTCATTAAAGAAATTAATACTCATTGCCTCTAAATGCTTAACTTACCAATCATAAATGGAATGAAGAGGTAAATGTATGGTTGGTTTAAAATAAGACAAGTATATTTTATAATTGTTTTTATTTTAATAACGTATGAATAGTTTACTTGTTGAAAAAATATATGTCCATAGAGACAAAAAACTAAAAATTGTCCTAAGCCAGAACTATTAATTACAGTGTAATATATTCCTGTCAAATAATTAGTGCCAGAGAAAAATAAAATAAATCAATTGAATTTTCCCGGCACCTTTTATAACAAATCACAAGGCTTATTTATTTGTGAGACACAGATCACCTTGCAGTTTATTATTAATCTTTCATCTTAATACGGCGTGGACTGATATCTGTTCAAAAGTTAGTCGAACACATTGTAATATTTCTAACAAAGAGAGCATTTGTGGGACAAAATGCTGTTAATTATGTACATATATACAAGTCATTTTTTATTACTTATCACATGGCACTTTTTATAACATAGATTTGAATTTTATTTCAATATATGTAATATATATTTATATAATAAATATTTTGATGGTAAGTATGGAAAAATCCTCTACTTAATTTCTACACTGTTACATTACTTGTTATTCTAATTAATGTCAATGTTAGAACATTAAATTCCCAATATGAGTTTACCATACAAGTAAATAATAACCTGATGTAAGTTTTGTAAATTGTATTCACTAGCCATTAATATCAATTGTTTTCTTTTTGTAACATTTTTGGCTTAATTCTAAAACTAGACAATACTTTGTGAGCATCATGTCAACAATACAACCAACGACTAAGATTCAACTTTCACTTTAAATCGGATATCAATACAATACACATATCGTGGCCATCATTCGTACACAAACTTGAAAACGTTTCACTTAAAGTACGATATGAGCATAAATTGTCTTTGAAGTATGTGAAATTCAGTAGAATCTGTTTATAACCCGATGATGCGGCTGATGCTCTGTTTTTAAAGGGTTTCGTAGTTTCGTTATTCAAAAATTATGCCAATATATAAAATTAGAAGGAAAAAAAGAAAAGAAAACATATATTGGATGTTGGGTATAAATGAGCATTGATCGTCAATCTAAAAAAAATTTTAAACACTAGTGCCTGAATTTCATTTGTTCTAGACATGCAGGAATGATCAAGTCTGATGCGGACAATATTGTTTTAACATTCTTTACTCTTTTTTTTCTCCAAGAGATGGCACTGGATGCATATTTTTACTTTTATATTTACATTATTGTCTTTTCTGTTTGGAATGTTACAAAATATCAACTGAAGAAACCAANAGATAATCTATCGACCTTTTTCTTCTATTTAATAGAGATGTGTTTTATCGCTAAAAAAATGAAAAGGTTTATAGGATAAAATTTTCAATAAAAATATAGGTATATACATTTTCTTTTTATAAAAAAGAATTCAGTAATGTAATATTTTTAAATGGATAATTACATCAAGGTGTATTAATCTGATTTCAACTATTAAATATTGTTATAAACAAATTCTACCTTAACAAGATCTAATCAACTTTTTCATCATCAATAAACCTTTAACAATAGCAAACAATAACAAAGCTATTGTCTTCAAATTGTTCAATGCTACAATTGTTGACTCTACTATTAATATAACATACACTTATGGTTCGTCAATCAAGTCAATTTAACTATTAATCGCACGAGGGACTCGAGTATTATAATGCCTAGCGAGCTACGTTTTTTTCTGGATTCAATTAAAAGCCAATATGGTTAGTGAATTTCTTGCCACAGCAGCAATGTTTTAACACTGATAATAAGGTGGTACAAATCGTATGCTAAATGATTATTGCAAACTTATATCTAAGGCAGTGCCAATTTGATATTTAAAAAATACTGAAGCACGTTAAAATTTAATATAAATATAGAAAAAAAATTTTTTGAGTTACACATGTTACAATTCTTTCTAAATAAACTCTGTATGATTTTTCAAAATAAAAATATTGTTTAAGAAAAGTGTATTTTATATTAACCGCAGGAGAACTTTTTATTTAAAGCCAGATAGTCTAACATTAAGCCCTTACAATCCACACAATTGAAACATGTTCATGTGCAATTTCATATTGAGAAAACCATCTAAGATTCTGTCAAAAATAACAGTCATACAACTTGTGAAAAGATTCTGTCAAAAATAACAGTCATATAACTTGTGAAAAGATTTTATATTGTTACGCATCGTACGATTCAAAAGGATCAATGTTAACTTTTTACATCAGTCTGGATTCAAACATTGTTAATATTTTTTAAAAAATGACATCACTAAGACAATCTTTAAGTGAACATATCATCGTCATAATAATAAGTAAACCAAATAAAATTAACAGAACAGTTATAATTTTACACAATTTTTTTTAAAAGAATAATTTACATAAATTACTATTAAAAAAAAATTTACGCTACAACTGCTTACATCTCAAAATAATAACATCTAGCATTACTTTCATAAAGAGCACTTTACGGAATGACTATACAATAGAGAATTTTCAAAATCACTACTCTTCCAAAACTTCAGTTTTTTATATACCTATTTTTTTTAAGATGCTTTATTGGAAAATAAATAAAATTTGTAATGATATATAGTTTACAAAGCATGAATGACAATGGCTGTGGCCGTCTGTCGATTATATACCTATTTACATTTACATTTATTTAAAATGGTTAGAATTTTTATGATGTGACATGCTAATCGTGATATTCATCTTTCTGTAACACTGGAAGATTATAATACACAAACGAATTCCTTTATTGCCCATTGACTCTTTATCATTTTACAGCTAACTATTTTCTTTAATATTACTTTTTTTTATTTAGAAGGGAGGAGGTCAATCAAAAGCAATAATGCAATTCTACAAAAAGAAAATTACAATGGAAACTTAAGCAGAAAATGATTTTTTTTTTTTGTAGATCTGTGCATGATTGTTTCTCAATTTAATGGCCGAGCATTAAAAATGACTGATTATATTTATAGTATAAAAATGATATTAAATCCCAATCTTATTTGAAAGGAAAAAATCACACATTTCTTGGAATTTAATATCTAGTTAAATTAGATTTGTGAAAAAATTTCTCTAAATTTCAAATTATGTGGCTTCAAGATTTAAGTTAATTCACATGTTACAATCGTATTTGTTTAATGTTAAAAAGTTTTCGGTTTAAGGTATAAACATATTTTCCAGTCAAGACACTTTTGGGCAGACACTTAGTGCGCGTTGAACTGTCTTTGACATTCTGAAGTCGATGGACAATTTTCAAGAGGTATTTCCACAGGCACAATTTTCAAGAGGTATTTCAACAGAAATTATCATGTAATGTACAGAGAGAAAAAATTAAAAGCAAACAATTAAAAAGCAAAAATAAAATACTGAATAAAATGGAATGAGGTGAACAAATAAAACGAATGCACTCATTAATAATTTATTTATCGGTATGAGGCTATTATGAATTAAAAAAATATGATTTATAATAAATCTATCTATTTAAACAATTTTATTGTTCATTCATATGTACAAACAAAAACAAATAAAAAGAATTTTTTTAAAGAGTTTATTGAAATGTAAATTAAAAATAGAATTCAATTTGATATATGTAATGTCAAAATACTCATTCTTTTAAATAACTGCTTAAATTAAAAAATATAACTGGCAAATTAAAACAATAACAAATGAATGATGTAGCACAAACAAATACATGAAAGAATAAAGGAAAATTAGACTTTCTATAAGCGTAACATTAGAGTCATATTGACCACCTTTAAATAAGGAAAGAGTTACAACACCTGACTGCATCAATTCAAATGATGAGAAAATATTAAACTATAACAAAATATATCACAATTTCAAAAGTGAAAAAAGGAAGAAGAAAAAATGTGAGCAACAAGGCATCTGGATCATCATGAGAATGGATAGACGTTATATAAAAAAATAAAACAACAACTGTTATTTATTTCAAATACAATGGGTACAACAGAAAATTAATTAATTTTGAATTTATCGGGTTTTAATCAAAGAGCACAAAGATATTTCAAGTAATTTTGCTTCTATTGCCAATAAATTATACTTGAAAATGATTTAACAATGTTACGAATTTTAGCATTAAATACTCTTTCGATGATTATTTTTTAAAAATATTGTAAAAGAAAAACAATTTAATGTTATTACTAAAACTATGGATTAAAAACTGCATGCGAATCTTAGTAAAATCAGTATTTTAAAGATATTCAGTCTATCGAGCATGCAGTTTGAAATAACACAATTAAATTTAATTTAAACAATACAAATTGGATCTGTGATCATATTGAATGATGTATAACAAGTAAAATAAAATTGTTAAAATATTGGGATAAAACATAAAAAAATCCTACAAGCTTGTATGAATGTGTGAAACAGACAGATTAACAAAGACAAAATGAAAAATACAATCAGAAGTTGCGAAAATTGGAAACCTAATACCTCGATACAATAAACTTTGGAATGTTCATCAGCCTGCACCGTACACTTGACTTTACTATGTTGTACACAATATAAACACCGAAGTACAGATTAAACTGGATCAGAATGTGGGCAAGACAAGCAAGAAATAATTCTTAAATTTAATAAATTATAATGACAAAACATCCTCATTTGATCTTTACAACAATTTCAAATGCAGGTTACATAATTTCTTTAATATCACAGTTCTATAGTTTTATTGGGAACCAAAACATCACGTAATAATTAAATTTTAACTATGTACGTTAGTGCCCAAATACAAATATAGAAATGTTTGTATAACTTTTTTATATATGTACTAAAATTCAAATTAAATTATGTATTTATTTTAAGCAAAGTAAAAGAGATACAATAAAATTACAATGGAGTTAGGTCAGTTTTGTATATTTTGTTTGAAAAAAAAAAATAAAATAAAAATATGNTTTTTATTTTTTAAAAAAAAAAAAAAAAAATATTTTTTCCATGTAAGTAGATGAACTTTACACTTTCAACATAAAAATGAAATAAAACAAACTCCTCCATCATAAATTCATATATTTCCAAATATAATCAGCTCAGTTGTTTAAGATTGATAAAAGGAAAAGTAGTATAACCAAAATATACACATATTACAGTGAAAACTGTTCAATAAATGACTCGTATTAATATTGTAACTCTTATTTTGGTTATTTTCCTTTCTGCAATGGTCAATGTTGTTAGACAAGTACACATTTTTCAAATTTTGAAGGTTGAATTTCGTTTTTTGGTCCACAGAAATTTTGGTTTAACATTTTCCTTTTCTATAATTAACAACATAAATAAGTACTAGGGACTTATTATATGATGTTGATAAAGTAGAAGTACAACTGTATTATCAGTTGCACCAATGTGAACACAATGAAATGTTTCTATTACCAAGCGTATTGTAATTTTTATTTCCATAGAATAAAAATGGAAATATTTGTCAAAACACTTCACAAGAGTTTTTATCCTATTGCATTATGAGTTGGATAATTTGAAAACAGATAAATGTTTATCCTCGCTTGAATGACCATTGCTAATACTTAATATTTTAATAATGACAATGACTATGAAGAGAAAAATTAATTAAATACTTAACATAAGTAATTTACAACAATCAAAATGCATGGTATGTTTAGATCTCCAATTATATTGGATTTCGTCAACTGATTAAATTAAAACCTAACTGATAAAGTAATACAATATTTTTTTTTACAAACCAGCCGATTACAACTGATTTTGTAGTAAATCAATATTTTTTTTTTAGATCCCGACTTTTAATGTTTACTTTTTAAAATTATTACCTATTTATTTATAAATATATCCTTTAAGTTTTTTGGTTGGCTATGTTCAGGTACAAAATTATACTACACATTGCAGTTTCTGCTGTGCAGTATTTTTCACTTTTGTTTCCCTATTGTATTTAACATTAAGGAATTTCCAAAGCTGGAAAGTTATATTTACATTGATTATTTTGTATTAGGAAAATGTGACAAATTCACTATCACTGACCATTTTACCAGGCCGTGCCCATGTATAAACATAACCGTCCTGACATGCGGCCACAAAACAATCCTCCCTAAACACGAGTGCTGTTAATCTTTCATGGGCAATTTTTTTGCAAACTAATGGTTCCATTAGAGGACATTCGTCAAAACGGGGGCAACTGTTGGTCCCGATTAATTTCATTGGATCGTCAGAAAAATTATTTGATATATGAATAGATGCACCTTTCGAGAGACTACGTTTGTGGCCCACATTATCTTTTCTATCAAAGCCGATACCAAGCCTTTGAGTAAAACTGGTGATAGGTTCACTAGTTTCTTTTTCTTTGTTAAAAATAGCATTGGAAGTCTTATGAGTATTGTTCAAACTTGATGAGACAGAGCCACTGATTACACTTGATCTAGTCCGATTTGCAGGCTTTTGCCTTAACACATCATCTGTTATATCCCACAAACACAACTGAGTGTCTTGACCTACTGAGCCTAATCTATAACAAGTGTCCACTTTAGTCTCCGAATTTGAATTTTCATTCCATTCTGAAATGTTTCCTATTGCAGAAGTGTACGGATCAAAGGCTACAACACTCACCCAACTGTGATGACCTTGTCCTCTTGCAACAACTCTTCTCTCGTGGAAACTCCAAACTGTCACTAAATCATCCTCACCACCGACTACTATGTATTTACAATCTGGTGACCAACAAACGCACAAGAAACCACCGAAATAACTCCTGGCACTGCCTACTAATTCCATCGTGTCATAATAGAAAACTCGTAAAAATCCATCTTGAGATACAACTGCTAAATAAGTGCCACACGGTGAGAAAGCAAATTCGTTTATGCTGACCCCTTCGTTTCCAATAACCCAACGATAAAGGGGGTTGCGGGTGCTTTTTGTTTTACAAGTATGCACAGTGAAACTTTCTCCTTGTTTGAAAACTTGGTAGTGTGGAGGTGATGTACCACAAGGCAACTCCTCGTTGTACAAATAAAGTTGTCCACTGCTGTGGGAAACCAAAAATAAATTGCTAGAATCCGGAACCCATCTAATACACGTAACTCTGCTCTTATCTATAAGCCTCTGGAAAAAAAAGAAAAAAGAAAAAGCAGACATAGACATGGCACTTAAGTTTAAACTAATTCCTGAAAAGCAAACAGGTAGTAAATAAAACATATTGAGCTTTTAACTTGTAACATCGTATAGCTGTGATAATGAAATAATTATTCAAACATACCTCTTCATTGTATAATTTGCTAAGCTCCTTTTTAATCGGATCGATCAACTGTACTTGACCTGTAGAGAAACCGACTAATAGAGATACAGAATCGGCTGTCATGCTTACGGTGTTGAAGTCATGGCATGTTGGATTAGTACCTTTATACATTTTTTTATCAACTGGCTTCGTTAAATCAGCAGCCTAAAACAAATTTAAGATAATGACATTCATAATTACTCAAAAACCGGAAGAACACAATTAGTTATATCACTGCATCATAAATATTTATATTATATATAAATATAAGAGAGAGAGAGAGATATTAAAAAAAAAGATAGAGGACAAAAACTCAAACAATTCAGGGTTGTTAATTTATGCACCACTCATCAAAAGTATTACATACCACACGTACAAATTAACTCTAATTATTGCCATACAAGAGGGTTTTCCGTGTAGCTGGATTGTCATTGGGTGCCATGGTCAAGGAGCCAGACTACTTTACAATATTTTTTCAAATTATTCTCAAATAACATTCCAAGGGCAATCCTAAAACCCAGAACCACTAGCACGGCAAAACAATTATTAATTCCTCTAGATAAGCATGTAAATTATTGTGAAATAATGGGCTGAGGTATGTAGGATGAACAACTGTTCAGTCAGCATGATATGCCTGTTATTGCTTGTCAATAAGATGCATTTTTGTCGTATTGTGACATTTTATTATTTTCAGTAGTTTGTATGTTTCAAAATATATGCATCATTCTCCATTTTTTAGGTTTTTAGGTTGAATAAGGATTTTAAAAAAACCTTTCCTCCACTGCAGCCTTATATAGACCTATTGGGAACACTTACAAATTATAACCATACCTTGGAAAGTGCCCCTTTTCACATAAGATTAAGCACTTTTCTTGGTGCCTTTTTGGTGAGAGAATTGGGAGGGAGGGAGGGNGAGTGAAAAGGAGAGGGGAGCAAGGGAGAGAGGAAGGAAGGGGGGAGAAAGTGAGAAAGAAGTGAGAAAGAGGAAGGGAGGGAGAAAGAGAGGGGTTAAAGGAGAGGGAGGGAGGGGGAGAGAGTGAGTGAGAGAGAACTAATATTGCTGACTTGTTGCGAAGAGTTGAAGATGGTACTAAGTAATGTCCTAATGATAAATAATAACAAGTTAATACCCTCTTCTCAGCATTCATATTTATTTGAAAGGATTAAGGGGTCAATGCAAGTTGCGGCATGTAACAAACAACTTTTTCAAAAAGTTTGCTATTCTATTGGGCCTAATAATTTAACACAACGTCTGACAAAAGGTCAATGGATGCATAAATTCTTCACCTAACAAGAAAGCATTGTTTAAAAGAAAAATTTTTTCTTCCCTATAAAAAACCCATTCCATACGAATTTATGGTTAAATAAATGCAATAAGTCCTTCCAGGGTCTTATAATGCCCCAATGCTCAATTCAAGTGAGCATCTTCCAGGAAAAGAAAACTTTTAATATTTGCTGATTTTCTTATTTAATTGTGGTTATAACTAAATTATTCAATGCATATCAATTAAGAATAGGCCATGTGAGGTTGACACACGGAAACTTACTTTTGGGACAAAGCCCGCATGTGTCCAGCATATAAAGAATGTTGTTCGATGTGTCCCACTCAATTGAAGGGTGCCATTCTTTGGCTCTATATGGAGAGCATGTATGAATGCCACCTGGCATGAGAATTGTGCCTGAGCATGGCAGCGAGTGTCTGTGTCCCCGTTTCAATTTTAGGAGGAAACAGGGTTGTTCTATTGTATATAATACTAGTATGTGTATTCTTATACCTTTGCATCCACTAATGTGAGTTGAGAGTGAATGGGTAGTGTAACAGGGACAACACCCCTTCCTAACAGGGACAAGCTGTTTTACAGTTACCCATACCATCTTTCAAGATAACCGTAAAGTGGTGAAATATTGAGTACCCTATTGCCCACAATTAGAATGGTGATGGAGTAATATCGAATATTACACCATTGAGTGAATTGTATGTAAATGGGAAAGAATATATTTAATAGTGAGTGTGTGAATAAGTTTATTAACTGATTGCATTAGAGGTAGAAATGACCTAGCTGTTGATAGCTCCTGGAGCACAACTCGGCGGGTGGACACATAAGACTGAGATATGACCCCGAACTACCGACATCTGAAGTGGGTAATTCTTGAGGCCAGCTGGTAATTTATTGCAAACTACAAAAACTGGTATTGCCAGTGAACTGCAAGAAGTGATATGTTCAGCTCTGTGCATGCTTTATATACATCCTTGTGTAGAATTGAGCTTATTAAATCAATAATCACTATTTCGTGTATATTAAAACTTGTGTTATTATGGCTTATTTAAAAATTTTAGGCTGTTTTACAGTTACCCATACCATCTTTCAAGATAACCGTAAAGTGGTGAAATGTAAATGAGGTGAGATAATGAATGACCCACCACTTATGAGTGTCAAAACCAGTGTACTCCTTGATATGAAGAATTTTGAAATTTTCTAATCATTATTTAATTTTGACAATAATCATGTTACTTAGTACATATTCAAATTGGCATTATTACTAGGTAATCAATTTTTTGGGGTGATTTACGGTTCCCCATGTCACATTTCAATTAATGTCCACATTTCATTGGATAATTTGAATGAGGTATGATAAGAGATGCGAGGACAAATGTGAAATGGTACTAGCAAAATATTTTCTAAAATATACAACTTTTAGGTCCTCTTTCGAAAAATTGTCACCTTCCAATGGGTTTTATTGCAAAATAAATACAATCAATTATTGTTAAATATCGAGAGATAACAGTTTAAGAGCCTTACAACTTTTTGGGTTTGACGAGGACAACATTGAAAACAAGAGGGGAAACGATCAAATCGGCTGTTTTTAGAGAATATTCTCTAATGTTAGACCGGCAGACGTGTGAAAACTAAAGTCGTCGGACGGTCGAACCCAAAGTAAACGTTAATATTAAAATAAACAGGGAGGAAAGTAAATCGACCATTGTTTCTAACATAAACGTCAGAATTAATTTTTCAAGTAAATAATTTGGGAAGTAACAATATTATCTTTGTTTTCCGTTTCTGCCGCTCTCTTTCCCACACACGCTCCCTCTCGCTCGAATATCGGCCTCTTATCAACGATTGTTTATCAAAATAAAACAAGAGGGTTGTAAATTATTGTCTGTATTTTTTCAAACGGATCCTGTTGAATGAAGACGTGAGGAAGTGAGGCCGGCCGCGCCTCGGAACAGGGTCCAGCCTCGGAGGAAAAAGTTAACGATTAAAAACCGAGTAACGACAGATTTGAAACGTTAACCTCAACTTGTTTTTTTCCCCCACCGGCAAACGGAAAGGGGCGAGGGCTCGCCGAGGAGGGTGATAAAATGTTCCACTCACCGTTTTAACTCCTTTATAAATAAAAACGTAGAGTTCACGTCCGATGTTGAAGCAAATCCTGTCACCGTTCCCGTTCGGATCGGGCAAAGTGACGAACGATACCCTGACAGAGGTGCTGCCCTGTATATTCGTGTAGCCTACTCTGTTGGGCCTAGAATATTCCGAGAGGGTCATGAGCCTGTAAGTCCCTTCTCTCGTCATGAACTGGGTTTTGAGCTCTTCTTTGCCGCCGCCGTCCACCGTCATCGCCATTTTCTCGAGCATACTAAACTAACCAATGCATTCGAACCCTGGATTTGATCAAAACCGAAAGCAAAGAGCGCAACCTCTCCAGAAGTTCAAAGCCACCTCGAGGCAAAGACGACCTCTTAGACGACCCCACCGACTGGCAGTTGAACGTCTAAACGATGAAACCGGTTTTCCCATGGCTTTTCCACAGACAATTTTCATCTCTTATTCTCGGAAATCGGCCAAAATCGGTCGCAACTCGCAAGACAATTATCGGCAGACATGCGCTTACGTTTTGCCGCTTGTGATGTCATTGAAGTTTTCCTTTCCCCAGACAAGAAAACCATAATTTATCAAAGATTATTTACAATTTTTAATACTTGTAAATAGAAAATAAAGGTTACACATTAATAATAATAGCATATTATTTAACATAATCATAAAATAAACATTTTCACAAGAAAGTATGTATATTGGTACATAACAATACGAGCAATAATAATCTTAAAACTACCTTTACTATAAAAATAATAAAGGAAGACACGATAGCTCAAGTGATTAGAGCAGCGACGTCTTGAGCCGAAGGTCGTGGGTTCGAATCCCGCTCGTGACACTAATATTTCATCTCAACCAAAAACCTTAGATGAAAAGAATAATTAATTGGAATAATAAACAAAATTAATATATAAAAAGAAGAATGAAGAACGGCAATACTCCTGGTCATTTGGACCATCGGAGGGGTTGCGTTGCTTGATAATAATTCAGGAAAAAAGTACATCTACAAAAATAAAATAATCATCAAATAATACATATAATACCAAATTAAAGAAAAGAAAGGTACAAATAAATAAGATTCTTCTAATAGTTAAAGTGTATGACGAGGAAGTATCTGTTGTTTGCAGTATATTTTACCAGTTACTGCCAACCCGATCCATTTAAAATGTGTATCAGCACCTTGAGATTTAGGGTCTTTTTGTTAAATAAATTCCACCCAAAATTCTCTTAGTGCAGGGCATACGGCTACAAAATGAAATACGTCCTCGCCACTTTCCAGGTTGCACAATGAGTATAGCTTCGCGTCCTTGTTTCTAATGTACTTATTGAGGCATAAGTGCACTCCACAACAATTTATTGACCATCCTACCTGCAGAGTTACAGTCTAGGCCTCCCTTCAGTGCCTTCTTTTCAAGATCTAGTTTACTTATATAAAGGATGTCCTAGACAGTTCTGGGCTCACATTATAAATTCTTCAACCAGTTTATTTTTAATCTTACACAGAGCATTCTTTGTGATAAGCTATCTTTCAAGTATTCCTTTAGCATTATATGTTGTACACAATTGTTCCAAGTTTTTATAAGTAAATAATTCCTTAGGTTACACATTTATTTTAAATATAAAGTCACATTCAAAACTATAGGGTAAATAGTATACATGTAATTTTAAACAACAAACAAATAGATCAATACACTGCATTGATACCTACACATGTTAGGAATATAAATGAATCAGTCATTTTGTAAAGGGGCCATCTCCAACTTTTCACATTTTACATGAGAAGCAAAAAACGTATTATAAAGTTTAAATTTTGTAGAATTGTTACAAATCTTTTTCCCCTCTATTAGCAAGGCTGTTGGGTTATATAAACACATCGTTTTAGGGCATTTTAACCCGTTCTGAGGCTTCTTTGCAGATTCTACATGTGCCGTGTTGGGTTATGCCAATCTTCTTCAGATGTCCATTTAGTTTGCAGTGTCCTATTAAGAATCCTTTAGGACACTAATATTTCATCTCAACCAAAAACCTGTCCTTTCATGCTTCCTTTAATACATTCTGTTACCTCTTTTCTCTAAAAGTTAATGACATTCTTGGATTGTTTGCGTCCAATGACTGAGTTCCAGTGTTCCCTCATTTTCTTTTTATACTTCTGTCTGAGATGCTCATTGACTTTGTTTGCGTACCTAATTTGTTTAGTTTGGTTGTGCAATTCAGCACCATCTTTGAGCTAATGATGTTTGAACTTTAATGGCTGCTTGGCTATCTGACATGATAGCTATATTCTTGTTTTTGAACCCTTCCTCGTTCTTTTAATTACACCTTTTAATTGCATGAACCTCAGCTTGGGAGATAGTGGTGTATTTTCTCATGGGTTCTGAGTATATTTGATTCCAGGACCAAATATTCCTATCCCTGTACCTTGTGTTCTAGATCCTTCTGTGTATCAGTAGAAGGTTGTTTTTCTGTTTGTTCCATTCTTTTTTGGTTAAACTTTAACCTAACTTTATGTGGAAATTTTGGTTAAACTCAAACATCCTGTTCATGTCATCTCTTGGCGCCATGAGTGGTTTTTCATTACACTGTTGCAATCTCTCCATTTTAGTTTTATTCCTACTGTTGGTTTCTCTTTAATACAAATAATAGTTTTCTGTGCTGTCCTCGTTATCATGTGGTGGGGGAGGATTAATCCCAGTATCTTCTCTATACCAACTTTGGGACATGATCTAATTGCTCCCATTATACAAATGCATGCAAGTCCATATTTTCATGAGTTCTCTTCATTTTGTCATTTATTCTACTTTATCAGCCTAGGCTATGGTGTCATAGGTCTCGCCATCATGGTGTATATCCAAAGCAGGCTTTTCCAGTCTGTCTCCCCAGTTTTTCCCCGCTATTCTTCTGTACACCATTAAGGTTCATTCCGCTTTCTTGGCAGAGGAACCAATATGTTCCTTAAATGCCAGCGTTTGGTTTAGTGTGACACCTAGATATTTGGCTTCTTTTTTTCATTTCTATCACAGTGTTATTTATTTATTTATTTACGGATCAAAAATGTATAACTATAAAATAACATTTTACATTATCAAAAAATAAAAATAATATACAAAATAATATATACAAAAAGAATAGGGACATATATACATGGTAATATGATAAATGGTAAATATAAATGATAAATATAAAAATACAAAAAGAGTAACAACTGAACAACAATAAAAATGAAAGACATAATTATTAACCAAATTAAGGCAAAGGAAACAAAATAAAGCTGAAAGGCAATTTAAACTACAATATTTAGGTACATATTTAATGAAAATAATGCTCTTTGTAGATATAATAAGACTAGAGTGCAAGATTTAGGTGAACCAGTAAATGAAATAAATTGTAATAAACTTTTAACAGTATGAAATATAAAAGGATTAAAAAAATAAAATAAACTGGTAAGAAAATTCAACTACAGTAGGGTTGTAGGATATGGTTTTATACAGATTGCACAGAACTATTGAAGAAGTCAATGCTATTGCAGATGTTGTTACTCTTGATCACCATTCGGTGTAGAGGAGGAGAGAGCATGAAGTTAGAGCTTTGGAATTCAATATAAAATAGTTTGTGGGTTTTGAAAGTGTGCAAAGGGATGTGTAGCTCTAGCTGCGAGAGGAAAGAAGGACTATCAATGAGATTGTTTAATAATTTAAATACAAAAACAATATCAAAGTAATCCCTTCTTAGTGCCAGTTCAAAAAGTTTAAATTCAGAGTGGATTCCAGGGTAGGCAGAGTTTGAAGGAAGATTGAGTTTTTTTTTAATTTGTTTTGTACAGATTGAAGAATTTTTTGATAATTTAGATAGTATGGGTTCCAAATAGGTGTAGCGTGTTCTAGTATGGGTTGTACAAAAGCTTTATACAGATGGACAAAACATAGAAGATTTTTAAATTCATAGGTGTTCCAGATGATGAAACTTAGCATCTTCATAGATCTATTTTTTATTGAAGAAATATGTTCTTTAAACTTGAGCTTTTGATCAAAAAGTACACAAGATCCTTTACAACCTCAACTCACGTTAATCTTGGAGCGTGTAGTGATAAAGAAAAGGTTGGTTCTTAAGAGAGAATGTAATTGTGTAGCATTTGGAGACATTGAGAGCAGGTTTGTTATTAGAGCACCAGGTTAGCACATTTTGTAATTGAATTGTTGTAGAATTTTGTAGTTGAAAGCAATCAGAAGGAGAAGTAATTTTGGAATAGATTTTTAGATCGTCAGCAAATAATAAAAATTAAGCAGAAGGGAGAGCAAGATGGATATCATTAATAAATAAGAGAAACAAAACCGGTCCGAGAAGAGACCCTTGCAGGACTCCCGAGGAAGCTGCAAAGAGACACAATTTAAATGATTTTACTTTGACTATTTGTTTTCTGTTGGAGAAAAATCTGGATAACCAATTCAAGAAAGTTCCGGTGAAGCCATAATCCATTAGTTTCCTTAACAGTATTGTGTGATTTACTCTATAAATCTCTCTTTAGAGAAATCAGTGTACACTGAGACTTGGTGTCCAGAGTTTTTATTGCATCTAAGATATAATTTTGAAATGTGAGCAGGTTAGGAACAGTTGATCTATTGGAGCAGAAACCATGTTGCTGAGGTATAATAAAATATTTTATGTCGTTTTTAAGTTTATTACAAATAATGGGATCAAATATCTTGGAGAACATGGATTGAATAGATATTGGTCTGTAATAGGAAACATTAGATTTATTGCTGGCTTTATGTAGAGGAATGACAAAAGTGCATTTCAAAGCATTGGGGATTCATCGTGTGAGATATAGTAATTAGAGATACTGTGAGAAGATGGCATAAGGAGAGAGGTTGTTTCAGGTAGAGAAGTGGGGAGATCAGAACTGTGATCATAGACTTGGGAAAAATATTTAGCAAAGAGATTAGCAATGTCATGGCCATTAGACGAAGAGTCATTTCCTAAATGCATGAAAGAGGGCATGGCCTTAGAATTGTTGACAGAATTTAAATAATTCCAAAACTTTTTAGTATTACAATAGATTGAGTTTTCTGTATCAGAAAGATAATTCTTATAGTAGATATTCGACAGTGTTTTACATTGTACTCTAAGAGATGAAAATTTTGAATAATAATAATTATCAAGAGTTTGCTTGTATAATGAATGATACATCTTTTTTTACTTGATTTTTTCAATAAGTTCTGGACGAAACCATTTTGTATATGAGTAATTATTGCCAGTATTTGGCTTCTTTTTTCATTTCTATCACATTGTTATTGAGTGTCATCTGCCTCATGTGATCCAGTTTTCTTTTCCGTCCAAAGCGACTATGGTTGTTTTATTAGGGTTAATCCCTAAACCAGCAGTTTTACACCATTCATCTGTGATTTTTAGCCCTTCTTGGATTATATCACAAGGGTTTCTTTGAATTTTCCTCCGACGGTCAGAACTATATCATTTACTATCACATCATAGACCTGACACTTTATCCCTCTGCAGTCCAGAGTTTCAATCAATTTGCCAACTGTTAGGCTCCATAGGAGACGTGATAGTACTCCTTCTTGCGGGCATCCTTTGGTTGTGCTAATTTATATAGTGTCGTTTCCTATGCTTGTCTCAACTTTTCTTGTTCTCAACATTTCTCCAATCCATCTAGATGTGGTATGGTCTACATGCTTTTCTCTAGGGAGGCCTTCATGGATGCATGGGATGCATTATCAAAGGATCCTCGATGTCGAGGAACGCGCAGATTGCTATTTCCTTTGCTTTTAGTGTTTCCCTTGGGTCACTGGTTAACTAGTACAGAGCAGTATCTATTGATGTTGACAGTGATGAAGTGGGTTTTCTTGTGAGTAACCTTTTATACTCTCCCCAGTTGCTTGTTATTTTAGCTCTATTGAATGCTCTTCTGGTTTTGACTCTTAGTTTGCCCAGTTCTCTATTACACCAGGTTCGTTCTTGTCTTCTTTTGAGTTACTTCACAGGACAACTTGATTCGTATCCATCAATTATAAATCCTGTGAGTTATGTGACTGCAAGTTCTAACTCATTGCAGGTTTTTGGTGTTTTCTTCACTGTTGCATGTTACAAGTTATGTTATACCATTTCATTTAACCTTGCACAGTCAGTGCTTCGAGGGTTTCTATTTGGTGTAGGGTCTATCTTATCTGATTCAATGTCAAACCTTATTATTCTATTGTCTGACATTGATTCTTCAATAGATACCATCCAATTCCTTATGACATTGTGTAGGGCATAGCTGTAAATGGTAATATCCAACACCTCTTGCCTTGCTTTGTGTGGGTGATAAAGGTGGAGGTTGACCCTATGTTAAGAATTTTTAAATTTTCCTTCACCAAAAATTCTATGAGCGACTCACCTCACTTGTTCTTCACTGCTGTAGAAGTCAGCCAGTATCCACAGTTCTTCGGGGGAAGGGTGGTCCTTCTCTCTTGGGAAGTAGGCTGATGTTATTGCTGCCTCCAGTTTTTTCCCTTCACTTGTTATCTATCTCTATTGTGACTAGGTCTCTGGACATAAATTCTGCAAGACCGAGATAATTAGTATTTTTCCTAATATATACATTTCCTAATATACATAATATACATGCATGGAATCCCATACAACCTTATCGTCTTTGCAGGGCAAACCTCTGATTTGTCCCTTCCTTTGCCAGGGCTCCTGGATGAGAATGCCCAGAGTTGTTGTGCAGTGAACATCTTAGCTGTTACTGCAGGCAGCGTTTGCATGATGGATGTTCACCAGGGCCATTCTCATTTTCTCCATGTAATTATTCTTTTGGCGGAGGAGGAGGTGTCTCCTCACCCAATAATTCGTCCTCACTGAGCATTTTTACTTTTGGATAAAGAGGGGTCCCCACAAGGATCAGGTCAATCTCCATTCCAGCATTATCTATGGAAGTAGTCTCCAAAGGTGGTGGAACCACTGCAGAGGCTTGGTCCTTTTGAATGAATGGTGAGTGATAGGAGTGGAGGTGTGAATTTCTCCCTTTTTGTATCCTCCTCCCCCTTCTTTTTTCAAACGTCTTACGATTTCATCGATGAGGGTTTCCTCCTGATGGGTTAATTCTTCATCATTTTTGTTACTCCAGCATATGTAGTGCTTCGAGCAACAATTTTGGTCCTGTAATATACATAGGCAGGTGTGGATGGCTTCACTGTTTTCTCCTGCCTAAGTTCTTTTGGGGTTAGAGATTGTTCTCTCGCCCTTTTGCTGGATGGATGGTTGCTTCTGTCTCCAGTTTTTCACTTTGGATTCTATTATCAACCATCTTCCTTGCTTCCTTGGGTGTTTTCCCCAACTGTATCACCCTCAGGTACCACTTGGTTATGGCACCACTTAGGTCCTTCCTGAGGCGATCGTCTTTTCTACCTGGCTCTCCTAATTTCGGTAGTTCTTTCGAAATCATTTTCTTCTCTTCTTGTCCTTTCCACTACTTGAAGTTTCCAATCTGTGTGGTGGTTGGTTTCCCACTTAACAGCTGCTTTCATGTTTTGATTGGAAGAGGTAGTCTCTCCTTTTATTTTGTGGACTGAATGTTCATCTGAAGGTGTGTCTCCATATTACTTTCGGTTTGTGAAGCAGTGATGTCCTGCTTAATTTTTTCAGTTTCTTTACACATAAGAATCCCACAAGCAGCTAGGGAACTAAATGCCAGCATGTTAAGGAAGGCTAATTACTCTCTCAGGTTGCTCGGTATCAAGACAGTCTATTAACCCAATGAGTCATTCGGCACAGTTTGCATAACACCTTTGTTTGGGGCGGATACAGTCTAGACCAAGACTGTGTGGGAGGAGAGTTGTGGATGGTGCAGTTGGTAGGACTTTGTTTAGTGAAGAATGGTTAGGGAGTTTGAGTACCTCACTTTAAAGGGTACATGACACCAGAGCTCCTTTAGCCTACTCGATTTTCCAGAGTTCACTACTAGGAAGCAGGGTTGGTTTTTGAATCCTGAATTTATCCTGTGTTTGGTCATTTCTTCTTTCTCCATCCATTTGTTCAGCTCTGATTTTAACATGCTAGGGGCTACTCCTGTTTTAGATAGTTTGTCAGTCTGTTCATTACCTTCAATCCCCATTAGCACTAATTATGTTTTCCCAGGAGCTGGACATATGTTAGGCATTCACAGAACAACAAATATGAACATAGTGAAACTTACGTTTTTTCAATCATTAAATTATCGTAATAATAGAATGGACAGATTGTAGATCTCATCCACACTACTACGCTAAACTCATAAATTCATTATGTTTGAAGCCACAATTTCTGATATTGTAAGTAGATTTATATATATTTATATATTCATAAGTAGTAGTTTCAAAGGCGTTGGTGGCCCAATAGGTCTAGATAGGGCTAAACTCAGAGGAATGATAGAACTACTGGTTACTGGCATCTGAGAAAGCATCTACATAACACCACTACATAAGCATAACAAGCATCTACATTCAATGACCCCATTTGTAGGTTATGCAATGAGGAGGAAGAAATAGCCACCTATGGGCTGAATGTGAACTACCACTCAATGAAAACATAACCCGGAATACATAGAAAACCCAGGGAAAGGAGTTGTAGCAATGAAATACAATGACCTAGTTCCCCTTAAAAGAAGGATCGAATTGACGGGCTTAACTAAGAAACCTGGAAAGTACAATAAGTGGGAAGGCTGCAATGTTTGAGGAACAAAAATCCCATTTCCTCGTATCCATAATCATCATTCTCAGGGCTTAATCCCACTGCCAAAAATAAATTTTACACATTTCAAAATATGGGAGGGAGCATGGCGTATTAAGTGCAAAACAAGTATAATTGTTAATACTGATAATTAATTGAGATATTTCATCAGATGACAAGGGAAAACGTACTACAGTGTGCAGAAGGTGAAGTAAGGTAGGACAAGACTTTTGACAAGATTTGAATAAACCACAGCACTCAAATAACTGTTCAAGCATCTAGATTTTTCTGTTGTCATTATGTGGCTGCCATGAAAGGTTGCAGGATAATTTTACACCAAGATGAAAAGATATAATTATAAGTATTATTAAGGATATTATAAAGATAGGAATAAATAATCATTTTTGAGGATTTATATTAAGACAGCTACTGTATGTAATTACAATTTTTTTTAACACTTGCACCCCTGTGATTGATATGGCCTCTGCTATTGCAAACCCTCATGTAAAGAAATTAAAAAATTTCAAATTGTCAAGAGACTTATATCGAATGAAAACATAAACCTATTACTAAACTTTACAATAGAATGTAAGCATGGCATCTATTATACTTTTTTCTTTTGGCTTGAAGCTATTGCATCTACTAACTATGAACCCTTAGGTTTTGAAAAAATGCCATTTGTAGAAATGTGCTGTGGTCCTGAATTCAACTAGGACCTTTACCTTATAGTGATGCATTACCATCTCAATGCCTTAACCAGGCAGCCAACACCCCTACATTCAATTTTAAAAGCCACTGGAGAGCTAAGTAGTTTTAAAAAGAAGCTAATTTAATTGAATGACTCAATGAACAAAAATAGGCATAATAAAAAACATAAATGTACACAGAAAATATCATCATACTGAATAGAGATAAAGAGTTGATGTCTGAGAGGAGTGAAGTCACGATAGCTCAAGTGGTAGAGTAGCGGCGTATTTAGCTGAAGGTGACACTGACTTTTTTATCTCAACCAAGACCTTATATAGAAAAAATAATTAATTGAAAGAAGTAACTTGGTCAATTAACCACTAAAACATAAAATGGATTAATATTTAATAAGTAAAAGAAGTATCACTTCACTAAACAGCTCCCCATGGCCATTTCATAAGTCGCTGAGAATCCAATTCTGATTACATGACATTTGAAAATGGCAAAAAGAGGGTAAATTCGAGTGGTTGTAGGTTGAGATGGAGAGTTGGTGTCCGAGAGGATCGAGGTCTCGATAGCTCAAGTGGTAGAGCAGCGGCATATCTAGCCGAAGATTGTGGGTTCAAATCCCATTAATCAAATTAATTGAAAGAAGAAAGTTGGTCAATTAACCACTAAAACATAAAATAGATAAATATTGAATAGTTAAAATTCCAGAAAAAAACATCAGACAGCATCTTGTCAAGAGACTTTAATGAAATGAGCACATAAAAATCTCTATTTCCTTTCAAACCTTACAAAACCACATTTTACAGATTTCGTAGCTTGGTACTCCTTGGTATGTTAAAAAATCAAACACTACAAAGATACAGGCAACATCCAGTGACTTCAGTTATACAAGAAATCTGCAAAGCCAACACATTTTTGAGGGTTGTAAAGGACAGCCCTTCACCTCATAGACCTATGAAACAGCTTAAAAAAAAAAAAAATAATGATAGATAAATACTTCCCTGAAACTTACACTATTTGCTGCTTTGTTAGACCGTGCGATGTTCTCATGGCTTGTTATGTCTCAATTAACTTGATGAGCATGTCAGTATTTGCACTATTCGGCTATTTGCAGGACATGTGTCTGGAGCTCCTCCTCAATTGTGGGATCGGTATCAGAGGATAGCACAGCTATGCCATTGACAATGGATGGTGGAGGTGAAGATAGGATATCTGTTGTGTAGAAGAGGTAAAGGATCAGTCCATGTATGGTGCCCTAGTGTACACCTGCTCCAGAGGAAATACTCAGAGTAGGTTGATTCTTGGCGGACTCTGAACAATCATTCTGTTAAGTAGGAAAAGGATTAGAAAACAGTGGGCCACTAAAGGAGGAAAAATTCAAAAGATGGGGTTGAGATGGGAAGTTAGTGTCAGAGTGGATCGAAGTCATGATAGCTCAAGTGGTAGAGCAGTGGCGTTTCTAGCCGAAGATCGTGGGTTTGAATCCTGCACGTGACACTCACTTTTTTATCTCAACTAAAAAAACCTATTAATTGGTCAAATGGACCACGAAAATTAGTGAATGTCTCTTTTAAGTTAGAGTGAAATTTCAATTAATTACTTTTTTTATGTAAAGTCTTGGTTGGGATGAAAAAGTTAGCATCATGAGTGGGATTTGAACCCAGCCGAAGGTCGTGAGTTTGAATCCTGCTCATGACACTAACTTTTTTTTATCTCAACTAAGACCTTACATAAAAAGAATAATTAATTGAAATAATTAAAAATGGTCAATTAGACCACTAAACATAAATATGTAGTGAAATATGCAGTGAGTTTGTGGGATGATGTACTTGTTTTTTAATATTAGAACTTAGATAAAATTTGTATTAAAAAATGTCTACAGGGACACTTCAGGATTTCTTATTTCTAGTTTATGTAGAAAATAGTTATTTTATTTTAAATTCACTACTACATGACTAATTGTATAATCTGAACATGCGATATTGATGACATCAAGGGATGACATGAACAAGATGTTTGAATACAAACAAAATTTCTGAACAGAACTACGTACCAAAAAAGAATGTAAAAAGGGGAAAGAATCCTCCCTTGATGGATCTAGAATGCAAGAAAGTGTTGAGTCCTGGAACCTAAACTGAGAACCGAACTGAGGGAGAGAGGGAGGGAGGGAGAGAGAGAGAGNCCATTGCAAGGAAGGGGGCTGCTATATACTGGTAGGTCCTAAGCCCTTCTGTAGCATAGGGACACTCTATCAATGATATCTTAGACAAAAAGACAAAATGAAAATGAGGAAACAGTAGAATATGCCCCTAATTGGGCACAAACAATTCAAGACAGTTCTAGCAAATTTTGGGAGGAAAGAAACAACAGAATGTATAAGGAAGCAGGAAAAACTTTGTCCACTGACAGGATTCTTGACAGGTAATACAGACTGAAGGGGCATCTAAAAAGATTGGTGAAATCCTACACAGCATGTGCAGATTCTGAAAAGAAGCAAAGGAGACACCAATACACCTACTAACAAACTGTGGTGCTACATTTGCCTAGGAAGTACTTGGTACGTGCAATGTAGAAGAAATTCAACAATTGAAATCGAGTCTATCAATTAAATTTCTTGAAGAACTAGCACAAACTGGTATGCTGTCAGTACAGAACAGGGGATACAATAACAATACATCTTAATTGTATAGGACCAGGAGATAAATTAGAAAAACAACAAAGTTGTAAACATTCTTATATTTACAAAAAAATACATGTCTACGGAAGAGTAAAATGGGAATGTTCTGCGGTAATTGTTTTCTGACTTGCCCTAGCATGTTTTGGTATGAATAATAAAATACTCTTTATCATAAAAAAATTTTCTATTACAATTATCACTTAACGATTTATGTGTTGCAGTTGATTTAAATTAATTTAATGAAATTATTTTACATAATGAAATAAAATTTGAGAGCCTAATTTCCCTAAAGTTTTAATAATTTGTTTTATGTAAATCTTATCGAGTGACCACAGACAAATCATTAAATTTCTTTCAGAAAAAGAAGTAAAAACCACTTTCTTTCCCTTACTTATCTACTACAATTCATTTGTGCATATACAAAAATATAAGAAAGTTGCTGTATATTTATTCTTATAAACATTAGGCAAACAAAAAAAGTAGTAGGACAAAACATTTTTAAAAATAAAGCTTATTATTGCATCTTGTATTAAACAATTACATTTTTTTTAAATATTTTACATTTAACGTATCCAGCTTTATTTTCTTTAACTGCTACAAGGAAAAAAAAATCAATTAACATTCGATTGTCATTTAAAAGATTATAACATTTAATTTGAAATAGTAAAGATTTTAACAAACAAATGAACTCACCAGATAATAAATAACATTTTTCCTCTCTCTCCCTCTCAAGAATAAAAACAAAACAAAAAATGCACAGCAAAAAATAATAAATATTTTGAGAAAAGACTTTGTAAAATAACTAATATATATANATATATATATGAAATTTCTGTTTGTGTACTTTTAATTTCTAGGTGAGTCATTTTAAAACTAGTTTAGATAATAGCTAAAGCACTTTTGGATTAAATAAAAGATTGTTCTAAGCATTAATTTCTAACTTTAATAGATACTAACAGATCGAAACAAGAGACCCAATTAAAAATACCATGTGGTCCCGTAGCAATTTTTAATTATTTGATTTGCCTCATAGACATATTAACTTATTTTCTTAATTAATATGTTTATATTGTCATCAAGGTATTAAACAAACCAATCTGCTACCATGTACATCAGTCTCAGAAAAAAATTAACATGTACAACTTGAAAGACAAATGAAGAAGCATGTGAGAAAGACCATTAACGTCCTCTAGTTAGTTCAATTTACCTTATTTCGCTCTTTTTTTTCTGTTAAACAATAACAATTTGTTTCATTCAAAATAATAAGTATGTTTGTGATTTCCCTTCAATGGTAATTGTAATGTTAAATGATCTTGCATTCACTGCTCTTTTCTTACATAATATGCGACACTTCAGTTTTTGACCTGGAACAAAAACAAAGTACCTTTGTGGTTATTATTATTTTTATACTCTGAATACATTTTACGTCTCAATTCACGCGCAAGCAAAAACTCGTGCGTGCAGTAACTCATTCTTTCTCTTTGTTAATATGCCAATAATACACGCCAATTTTACTAGATTAAGTGAGAATCAAAGAGTAAAGGCTCTAAAAGTTTAGTGATCTATCCAAAACACTTATTCTTTTATATGACATCTTGCAATCAGTTTGTTGCAAAACAATTTACACCATCTTTCACAGAAAACTTTTTTTAGGGTTGTGTTTTTTGTTGAAAAAAATTTATTACCTTACTTAGCCGAATGGAGCAAACTTTGGCCGATATAAATTAACGAAAATGAATGTACCCATGTTACATTTCCCTCAGAAGAAAAAAACCCTCACACAATATTCCTCAACAACATTCCATTCCTAAAAATGACTGTGTACGCTACCTTCGGTTCTATCTTGACACATGCTTAACCTGGAACTGATACATACAAATAAAAAGACAAGACTAAACAGACACTTCAGACTTCTTTATGAATTACATGGCGGAAAGTTAACATATGGGGGGAAACACTACAAAACACTAATGAAACAGATCAGGACATATGGACTAGAACCGCTACACCTACCAATTTCCAGCAAATTCAGCCATTCCAATTCCTAAGTCCTCAGAATAATAGTCAACACTCCCTACTATATCTCCAATACCACCCTCATCAATGACATAAAAATACCATTTGTAAATAAATTAATCACCAACAAATTTTCTAAGTTACATGGTAAACTCTCCACTCACCCAAGAAAAATTTTTAAATTCTCTGTTACTACTTCCCATTTTGAGCCCTTTATGATTTTCTCATGAGTTTCTTTTGTTGCTCCATTCGAAGAAATCTTAATATCTCCTAACTTAGCATATCGATCTTTGCCGTCTTCTCCTAATAAGCCTCCTCCACCTATTACAGCCATAAATTAGCCTCCAACTAGCCCAATCCATATCCAACATAATCCATCCCTATAATCCCATCACTAACGCAACTAAAGCGGAGATGGCCCTCGGACTTCCTCACCAAGGACTAGCCCTTGTGTAAAGTTGGGAGAAAATCAATGATCGTTAACTTCCCTCATGACATAATGTATTGTAAATATGTATGATATTCCATAAAATTATAAAATGTATATCACAGATGGTAATAAATATTTTATTAGAAAAAAACCTTACTTAAAATTAAGAAAGAAGATTTTCTGAGTCAAAAACAAAAAGTAAATAAATATAAATAAACCAATAAGTTTTGTTTCCTTATTTGTTACTCAAAATATTACTTGTACATGATTAACCTTTTGTAACTAGTAACAAGATCTCAATCAGGCTTGTGTGCTAGTTCTTGTCCCTTCCCCCATTTTAAGAGCCCTACCCTAGCTGGACACATACGGCATTTACTGGGCATAGGTCGTATCCAATGTGTGGCAGACACCTCCCACACCTGGCCTCTCTGTCAAACTTTTGCAAAATTGTGACATTCCTTTTTCTGGAAAACCATTCAGCCGCAATATTTACCTCTCATTGGGAATGTCCTATTTTCGTGTACCTCTCACCCCTGCCCTTAACAACCCTCTACCCTTCCCTACCATCCCCTATTATCTTTTTGATTTTTCGCGGGAATTTGTTTTAGCAACTAAAAAAACTAAAAATTAGCCCTGAAGAGGTTAAGGAGTAAAACATTTCTTATCCACATTACATAAATTAATCATACAGTATAATGTTTTATGACATTATTGATTAAAGAAATCAGATTTACAATTTCCTAGGTAATCACAGTTCCAGATTGCATTATGTTTGGAACTATATCTACACTCAATTATAAAAAAAAGTTAAAAAATATAAAATACATACCAGCAACCACAGAGATAGGATTCTTGATGTAGAACACAGTTTGTTGCCAATGTGTACGAGGTGCCTTTGGCGATGTTGAAAGTGTCACTGAATAAGGTAAATTGAAATCTACATCAAATGAACCGACAAGAGCTGTTAACGTCGAACTCTGATTTATTGTCAATTCAAAATCGGTTGAGAAATTCATATCTTCTGATGTACAAGTTGATATGTCCAAAGTGTATACAGTATGAACGTCAGTTATGATAGTTTCACTTTTCACCAATTCAACAAATGGTTCTTGGGCCGATAACGTCTTCATACAAGACATTTTGAAACCGCTCACATTATCCCAAAATGATATCATATAATTATGTCGTTCTAAAATTAATAACATGTAAAAAACATTTAGAAAAAAATTCCCAATAGAATATGTTTATTAAGGATATATATTTTCTACATACCTAAATCACTTACTCCACTAAGATGAATACTGGCTTTACTAGGTAACATCAACCCTCCTGGGGCTAAATATGTTTCTCTAGCATAAATTACAGAATCTAGCATGCCTTCAAATAACAAAAAATATCCCATCCACTCGGATATTATCACATCAAATTTTTCAAGGGGGAGTTCTTGTGTTTCTAGTTTGCCTTTTATTAATTTAACAACATTATGCAAATCATTTTCTCTGAAAAAAAAAAAAAAATAGATTTTAATTTTTCCGTCTTAGTTTCTATTGGTACTAAATGAAGGTGATGTTTCAGCATTTGTGCCGATCATGTGAGATGTTAAACTATTATGTAAGTTTTTAACCAACAATAATTTAATTAAGATGAAATAAATAAAAAAAGGGCAATAACTATTGCACATGCATCTATTGAAACCTACCCTTTATAAGTAGTAATAGTTTTTGGCTCATAATACTTTCTAAATATGCCTTCGATATTAACATTAAAACATAAATATGCATTATTCATAAATGAACAAGTTTAATACAAACAAAGTATGTATAATAAAAATTAATGACCTTTTTAAATTTTAAAACAATGTAAGGGTGAGTAAAGAAAAGTGTTTCATTGTTAAATTTAATGTTTACAACAAATTATTTATTTATACTTTGGTCTTCCTATTTTCAGTTTTATTCTGACAGAAGCATTTCAGCTTCTTACCTTCTGCTGTGCTGGGTCAATGTGACATACCAAAACAGAAAGGTCAGGCAGAACAAAATGATCAGAAACCACCGATCTGTAGGAAGGACATCATCCCACAGACCCCATATCACTAATTAATTTATATCGCAGATATATAACCATGCTTATTTAATTTGTCGCTCACAGTGGAGCATAAAGATCTTCCAACCCTCTCTGTCAGTGGCCTTGGCCTGTCTTGGCCGCTCTCCACTTCCTAACTGTCCTAAGTTCCTTTACCAGTGATCATCTCCACGTTGGCCTCAGTCATACAAGCTTGCGTTGCCCTTGTGGGTTCCACTCTAGGGTACTTCTCCCGGCGACACCATCCATTTTTCTTAGTGTATGCTTTATCCATTTCCATATTCTTTTACATACTTCATGTATGGGAAGCTGGCTGGTTCTTTTCCAGAGCTATACATTGCTTATTTGTTCAGGCCAACATATTCTGAGAATCCGCTGCAGGCAACAATTATATCGAAGAGTGTAAATTTGGTTTGCCTGGAGATTGTTTTGTTTTTCCATATCAAAAATCTTTATATATTATTGTGAACACAAACCTGAAACACCGATCAAAACTATGACTGAACCACTTCACGGATTTTCGTTCTTGATGGCTTAAACAAAAGCCCTGACCTCCAATTTATTTGGAAAATTATCAAAAGTACAAATTATTAATAGTGAGGATGACGAGCAATTAAAATATGATGGGTGGGGGAGTAGTGGGGGTTAGTTTGTGCACCCACCGTGTGAGGATGATGAACAATTAAAATATGATGGGTGGGGGAGGAGTGGGGGTTAGTTTGAGTAACCACCATGTGAGGATGATGAGCAATGAAAATATGATGGGTGGGGGAGTAGTGGGGGTTAGTTTGTGCACCCACCGTGTGAGGATGATGAGCAATTAAAATATGATGGGTGGGGGAGTAGTGGGGGTTAGTGTGTGCACCCACCGTTGGCTTTAGAGTCAGCCGTCAGGTTTACCTCAGACTCAGGTGGCAGACGCTCAATGCTGTTTCAAACTTGTAAGTTATCTGTCAGCCTTTGTATATGTCTCTCCACCTTGCTTTTACATTTACAGTACTTTTCAGGAAAAAAAGAAAGCACTTTTCAGAACAAAAAAAACAGTACTTTTCAGTACTAATATTATTTGTTTTTTATTGTATGTTATATTTTTGGTGGAAAAGCTGTCAAACTAGAGGTCATGACAGTTGTAGGAAAAGGAAGTGTAATTTTTTTGCCTAGAATAAAGTTAATATTTACTGATCCCAACATTCCCTTTGCAATGGTCAGGATTCAATTTCCCCTATGGGTCGCTTTCACAATCACCATAAATAAAGCTCAGGGACAGACATTCAATTTTATTTATTTATTTATTTTTTTTTTTTTTTGTCAGACAACAGATAATCAAGATGAAGATGATGAGTCTCAATATACTATCCAGAAGTATGTATTTATTTAATACTAGTAGAATATTAAACCCTTGACTATCTTTCCATGATTCCGTCTATAGAATGGGGCTATTGCTCCACCAACAGGCCACTAGTAATTCTATAAATACAGAATTGGCTTTCTTAATTCTACTCTTCACATCGTCCTCAGTACTTTCTTAGTTCAGTAAAGGAATCACTTCTTCAAGGTTGCAGGTTGTCCGTTCTAGGATTTATTCTCTTTCGGTGGCTTCTCCTTGGCGCAAAGAGACAGAAGATGCCGGCAAAATCAAGGTCCTCTTCTCTTTCCTGCATTTGAATGCCTCTTTTTCTTCCTTCCAGATATGTGTATATGACTGATTTCAGTACCAGGATAAGGAAAGTGGGTGACAGGATGCATCCCTGCTTAAAGCCAGGAACACACTTACCCGATGCTACCCGACGCCTTGCCACGTTTTGGTAGGGTGCGCACATCTATCCGACACAAGTCCACAGCGTTTATCACAATAATCACTATCGCACAACAATCGCAACGCATCTTTTGTTCTTAATGCACTATTTTGAGCAAAACCTTGTAATAAATTGTTAGTTAAATTTTATGAGCAAAACCGTGTAATAAATTGTTAGTTAAATTCATTATATCAAAAAATGGTATTCCGGTGTTTTGATTAATTTTCTACCAAACCATTAAAATTATTTTTTTAAATAAAAACTAATTAATTTTTAATCACAGTTAATTTGGTTTATATTAAAATAAGTATGTTGTAATTAATATAACGACAATAGTACATGTAGTTTGAATAAAAATATGAGTGTACGGTTCTTTTGTCTTCGACTGTACTCGATGCGACCCTACGAAAATCTGGACAGTGGGGATCGCAGTCCGTCGGGTAGGTTAGCGTGGCATAGCATCGGGTAAGTGTGTTTCTGGCTTTACTCCTGTGTCCATGTTGAACTGTTCTGAAAACTTCCCTTCATGGATCACTTGACAGTTGTATCCTTGGTATATACATTTAATCAGGTTAATGATTTTCGTGGGAATGCTATGCCTTTTCAAAATCTACGACGGCTAGATACAACAGGCTCTACTGGTGCACATGAATCCATTAGGTAGGAATATCCATTCCTTGGATTTTTCATGAAACATTAGTTTTCAAATCTACTAATACATTGCAGTTATTCTTCTTATTAATTGCTTACATTTCAAAAGAACAACAAGCGACATCGAGAAGGAACAACTCTACAGCCCCGATATTGAGTTCAGATATTTGTCCTGAACCTTGCTATTTCTGGCATGTATCAATAATTTAGAATTTTTCACTACTTCAGCATCATATTCATTCAGAGGTGCAATTCTGTATACTCAAGTAGTACCATCATATGAATTACTAATATTGGAAGACATAAAGAAGCATAAATTCAATAAACATTTTAAAAAGTTGAAAAGGTTCTGTTTTTTACCCACCCTTGTAAAACAAAGAAAATTGTGTAAAAGGTTACTTTATTTAATAATTAAATGAAAATTATTATTTATTGCAATAAAAATTATGTTCAGATAAAATATTTAATTATCAAAAAAATTTCACATAAGAATACAAATATTTCCATACCTAAGAATGTCGAAAGCTTGATAAAGAATTTCTGATTCGTCTATTCCAACCACTTCTTTTGCACCTGCTGTTGCAGCAAACATTGCAAGGATTCCAGTACCACAACCAACATCAAGAACAGTCTTATTCTTAAAGAACTCTTTGTTCTTCTCGAACACATCTTTGAAGGCAACCATCCTTGGTTGATCCTTAAAGAAAAGTTAACATGAATTTTTTTCCAAATATTTCCTGTTGTATACTGAAAGAAATGTTATTTCACTGACCTGCAACATTTCGTTGTGAATGAATGAACCTGAGTATGAATTAAAATAAGATTCGTCCTCAGTATTTTGAGAATTGGAAGATTGTTTTTTTGGTGAATCAGTAACTGTAAGTAGCATTCTTAACGCTTCTATCTGGTCATCTTTTTCTTTTACCTTCAAGGCAATCAATATTTTTTTAAATACTAGGTAAAACAAAGTTAAGTAAGATATTAAATATTAATTAACCAATAATAGTATTGTCGATGGTGGGTGTTTGTCTGCGAGTCATGTTGAACCAGCACTGGGTCCCTTGCTGGGTCCATCAAAAACCTACGATTTTAGACGGACTCAGTGCCAGTTCAACGATAATACATAATTCACTAGTTTTCGTGGTCTGCTTGACCAATTAATATCTTTCAATTAATTAAGGTTTTTAGTTGAGATAAAAAAGTCAGTGTTCGAGCCCATGACCTTCAGCCTGATACGCCGCTACTCTACCACTTGAGCTAGTAGACTAGCGGCGTATAAAGCGGAAGGTCGTGGGTTCGAATCCCGCTCGTAACACTGACAAAGATCTAATATATAATGATCATTTGGAGTACAACTTACTTTTTCAGACAGCGAATGAATTCTACTTTGAAGTTCATTAAAATGGCTTTGGGCTAAAGTAATTTTACCATCCTCTGAGTTTATATACTTCGGTTCAGGGCCATACTCAGTCATACCAACTGTAGGTAAATCTACAAAAAAAAAGTATATGTAATATATATACATAATACATTATCATTCTATCATTTAAAAAAAAAAAATTCAATGGTATTTTACTTCAATACTTATTACTGGTACTTGTGTTTCATTAAATATAGCACTGAATAATTTTAAATTACAATAAATGGCAATGATCATCATGTATACAGGGTTATTTCCCATTTTATTTAACTTCACAGTTTCAGTTTATTCATTGCTGTTAGTTTTTAAAATTATATTTTCACACAAGGAAACTGTGAAGACAATATATTTAGTAAATCAATTATAATTCCTCAAATTAAACACAGCACATCAATGATGGGGTAAATATATATCTTGTTTTAGAAGTTTATTCCGTAAGTTTTGTATTAAAAAATCAAGACATAAGGCCAATTTGAAAGAAAACAGAAACATTCAGATCCTTCATCAATCATTCAATGAATATATCCCCTCCTCACTTCTTATCAGGACTTGGAAATTATTATTAATAATTCACAAGGTTAACAAAAATGTTTTTACAATACTGAATAAGTGAAATTGATTGTACTTCAGGGCAGAGACATGTGAAGAATTTTATTAAACATCACAGAAACAATTGAAGAACTACTAAACCTAGGATGTGTTAGGACTAGAATGATAAGAGTGTTGATTGGACTGCAGACTCCAGAAGGATATGTACAGACTCGAGAAAGCAGAAACAAGCCTGTGCAAGAAGAAGAAACAGCAGGAACATTATCTGTTTGTGTGAAGGCCTTTACAGGTTGAGATTCCTACTCCTGGGAGAGGAAAGGCATTGGCCTGAGTGATACACACTCGCGCTTAATAAAGCATTGGGATCTGATAAAAAGCCTTCTTAACAAAGTGTTCCAGATATTTGAGATTGTACAAGAGACCAATATTGGTCGCAGGCTGTAATGTCGTAAAGAGTTGTCAAATGGTTGAGCTGAACAATTAGTGTCCAAGAGTGACTTGAACCCACGACCACCAGATTGGTACCCCTCGATGACAGGCGTCATGATAGCTCAAGTGGTAGGAGCGCTGGGGCACTGATCTGGAGGTCGTGGGTTCGAGTTCCATCATGACATTAATACTTAACCATACTTTGCATAAAAAATAATTAATTAATTAAAATAATTACTTTGGTTAATAGGACCAACTAATACATATTTTTAATCATTATTTTTTTTAGTACAAATATATGTTTTTATTTACTTATAAAAGATTCATTGAATTAAAAATTCACTAATTTCGTGGTCCGCTTGACCAATTAATATATTACAATTAATTAGGTTTTTAGTTGAGATAAAAAAGTCAATGGCACGAGCGGGATTCAAACCCACAATCTTCAGCTAGATACGCCGTTGCTTACCACTTGAGCTATCTTGACCTCGATCCACTCGGACACTAACTTCCCATCTCAACAACCCCACCTTTTGAATTTTCCCTCATTTTTGCCATTTTTCAAAAGGTGGGGTTGAGATGGGAAGTTAGTGTCCGAGTGGATCGAGGCCACAATAGCTCAAGTGGTAGAGCAGCGGCGTATCTAGCTGAAGATCGTGGGTTCGAATCCCGCTCGTGCCATTGACTTTTTTATCTCAACTAAAAACCTTAATTAAATGAATTAAAAATATTATGCATTATGTACAACAACATTTATCTTTATTTATTTTTAAATTTAAACCTCTCCTGAACGGGCACAAAAGCACTTCTTTCTTGGGCATTTTAATGTACTTTTATTTTGTTTATTATGTAACAAGATAAATATTTATGAAAAATATCACTTTAATTTTGGAAGTATTGATCATGATAATTTTTTAATGCCTCATTTGTACATTAAATTTGTTGTTTAATTTAGATGTTGATTTTTAAAAAAGAAAAAATAAATTAATAAAATTAAACCACTTACCATACCATAAAAATGGGTCATTTACATCAAATGGTTTTAAATAACGTTCATCCATCCAACAAGGCTCCTTACACTCCTTAATAGTTTTAATATCTGGCTTCTCCGTCCTGATATAATTAATTAATTTTATATAACCGTAGGAATCTAGGTTAAAGTTGTCCTGAAAATATATTAATGGTCAAATTAAAAAATAATAATAATAATACACACATAGATCGATAATAATAATACACAATAAAAGCAATTGTTGAAGAATAAACGATTTTTAAAAGGACAATTCAAAAACGTTTCTCAGAATACAAAGTGGAGTTACCGCAAACAGTTGAAGAATGGCCACATCCAGCAAAAATGGAAAATATCACAGATCACCAAGCGGTAAATGAATATACATACTAAATATACACGGATGGGAGCAGAATTGAGGACAATGTAATCAGCCAGGATATTGTGAAACACAAAAAGAAATATACATTAGCGTCATGATTACCAACAATTAGGTAGAGCTGTTTGCAATAAATAGAGTGGTACAGTGAATCCAAGATGCTAACATAAGGAATCGAATAAGGCGGAATTAATACAGACTGAAAGTGGACCATAACATGAAGGCAGAGAGAATAAGAAGAATGTTGAGAGAACTGCGGAGAAAAGACAAGTGGATAATAAATTTAATGTGGGTCAAAGCACATAAGGGAAATTACGACAACGAGGTTGCGGACAAACTCGCTAAGGAAGCGCCCTGGAGGAGGATCTAGAAGTTAATTTTAGTGGTGCCAAAAACATACATTAAAAAAATATACTGAACGATGTTCTGAAGGAATGGGAAAAGGAATGGTTAACAAAGGATGTTGGAAAAACGAAAGCCTTTTTCCCTACAGTGCAGAGCCAGTTGAAGACAAATAAAACATACCTTCAAAACAACAGTGGTACTGATAAGACACGGAAAGAATAGCTCTTATCTGGCAAGATAAAATAATTGAAAGTTCAGAATGCCCATGTGGTCTGGGTCCCCAAACATACACAGGCATATGATATTCGCATGAATGATCTTCAATCAAGAAAGAACGCCGTTCATAACAAACATTATGCTACAAGGAGACAGTTGGCTAACATCGCAAGAAACTTTGATCACAAATGCTATGTAGAATTTATAACATTTTTCAATTTAATTAACTTAGAAAAATTGTGAGTTGTTTGTACATATCAATGTGAGTTTATAAGAGGGTACCATAATATTATTGCAAGAGTGTAAAAATTAAGACAATTGCATAAAATGTAAACTTGTATGTAATTCCTTGCATATAAATTGCATGTAAACTTGTGGCATTCTTGCCACTAAGGGGACGAGGAGTACAAAAAATAATAATAATACTTGTCACAACTCGATAGGCTTCAAAACCAGGCAGTTAGATGCTGTGTAGCGGCAATGGAGTCTACGCCTATAAACGCACTCTTGTGCGAGGCTGGGATGCGCCCACTACAATTAAGATGACAGAAATTGGCAGGAAAATGTATTGCATCACGGATTAGCAGCGACCCACACCCAGCAATCAAAGTCCTTTTACAAAATGCGCCACACTTTCCTACACCGTCTTCATAAGTCTGGTAAACCCTTTCTTCTCCTTATATTAATGTGAATCAAAGAGCTCTGCTAGGAAAAGAAATACTGAAGACAAGCAATGTGAAACCTTGGTTACTCCAAGCCTATAACCTGAATATAACAGCATATGAGGACTTACACGATAAGCCAGAGTTTGTAACAGGTTGTTATGAAATAGGCCAAAGCTCAGCTAACTGACATAGGAATGCTATACTTGAGCAACAAGAGGAACTGATGCAGTGGTACTAGATGTGAAAAAGTGTTATGATCCAGAAGAAACTTCCAAACATAGGTACAGAAGGCTACCACAGAAGGCATAGCTATTGTTTAAGCCTTAAATCACATATCCGCACAGGGATACCCAAACTCAATTATTCTTTCAGACAGCCGCAGTGTACTAATGGCAATTAAAAACCCAGGCCATCATAAAGACATGTTGATTGAAACTATTAGTTTGAGCTGCTGTTCAACAAAGGGGCCTCTCCGTGTTTCTAATATGGGTAAAGGGCACAGCATACAATGACGAGGTAGACCTTTTAGCCAAGGAGGCAGTCTGCAATGGTATACCACGAAATGTTGTCACCGAGACCGATATTGTGGCTCATTTAGCAAGATTTGACAGAGAACCATGGCTGAAATAAAAATTCCACAATAATTAAAGGAAAAATATATGCAACGATGCAACCGACCATCCCCACTAGACCTTGCTTTACAAAATTTAATGACCTAAAAAAGCTTCCCACCTCAGTCACTCACCTGTGACTGAATCATAACAGCTTACCATTAACCTCCATAAAATAGGCTTTCTTCCTACAATGGTAGGCGAGTGTGATGGAGAATCCCTTGCTTATTGATTATTCGGAAATCATGAGATGCGGTCTGGTGTGACGTAGGTTTTAAAGAGCATTTTCTTTATTGTGCCAACATTTCGATCTTTATTAAGATAATAGGGGCGTCGGTGGCCGCAACGGTTTAGGCATTGACACGACGCTCATCACTGTAAGGTAAAGGTCCTGGGTTCGAATCCAGCGGCCCTGCATTCGAACTCGACATACTTACAAATGGGCTTTTTATCAAAAACACCGGCACCCCGAGGGTTGATATAACCTCTGCTGTTGCGAGCCCTCGTAAAAAAAAAAAAAAATAATAATGATAAAAAAAATATAAAAAAATAATAAAAATAAATAAATAAAAATAAAATAAAATATTGAAATAATCTTCAGGGCCTAGGATTTATAAACATTGTTTAAATTTTACAAATACATGTAGGATGTGGAAAAAAATGAATTTATGCAATGCTAGAATATTTTAAATTAAAAAAATAAATTTATACAATGCTAGAAAATTTCAGATTAAAAAAAATTAATTTATACAATGCTAAAAAATTTTAGATTAAAAAAATTAATAAATTTAAAAAATGAATTTATACAATGCTAGAATTTTTTTAGACTCAATCAAAGTATTTGTAATCACTCAAAGTGTTTGTTTGTGTGGTGTTTCGTGACCGTTAATTTTCTTTATCATGCCAATGTTTCAATCTTTGTTTAAATTTATTTTAACATTTTTTAAATGTTTATAAATCCCAGGCTCTGAATATGATCTCAATAAAGATATAAACGTAGGTGCGATAAAGAAAATGTTTTTCTAAACCTATGTCACACCAGACCGCATCTCACAATCTCCAAATAATCTTGGAAATACGCATAGATATATAGGAAATACAGATACAACACAGGACAGAATATAATTGAAAATTGGGCTAATTAGCACAAATTCAAATTTAACCCAAAAAAGTCAAAGACGTCTTGAAAAATAAAATCAGAATATGAGACCGTTTCAGTATATTTGGGATACAAAATTACATATATCAGAAACAGTACAAACCCTGATTGTGTACAGGTTGAAGTCGTGTTCAGTTTGTGCGTGAACAATAGATTTTGGTACAGACACTGATATGTTGCTACAAAATAAGCACGTAACTTCTTCATTAAAATAAGCCTTTTCTTCTTCATAATCTGAGGAAGAACAGCTATCTTGGTCAGAATTGTCCATTAGTTCATCTATTTCCATTATCTGCAACACAAATAATTTGATTTCAAATTTGGTATTAGTTCGACATGAAAGTATTAACCCATTCAGGAAGGTCAGTGCTCTCTTTCACCAAGTGAGGAACTGAGAGCGTGATATTGTACTCTATCTCTTCACTTTTAGATTTGAGTTCGTAGAAGCAGCATGCTGTTTAAGCTATTATTTTTACGAATAGTTCATGAGATTGAAAAATGTAGAAAACTTAATTATGTTTTTTTTTTTGGCGTTATGAACTATGCATATTAGCCATGTGACAATTCATATATGTGTGTTCAAATTTGGGGGGGTTATTGTGAAAAAAGGGCCAGAGGCGACGGTGGGAATCGAACCCACGACTGCGGCGTGAGAGTCTCTCATGCTAACCACTCGGCTACCGAGGTCCCCCCAAAACTTAATTCTATTGTTTATAATTTTAAGAAACACTCTGCTTCTTTAAACTTCAGTCACAGTACCTGAGTAGAGGTAGGGAGTGAATGTGAAGTCTCTCAGTACCTCATTGGGAGGGGGGAAGCAAGAGAGCAATATCACGCTTACTGTCCTGAAAGGGTTAAAAACAGTGAGGAATTATCATTCAGGATCGGCAGATTTTCAATGAGAATTTTATTAAATAACCATGCCACACTTGATAGGTTCTAACAATGCATGAAGCTGTCCCTAAACAAACAATATGGCCATTCTTACTACTAAAGATAAAAGTTGATCAGTGTATGTCTTTCTGATGGATTTTCTAAGCTCCTCACATTATCGCAAAATCAATTTGGCTTTCAATGTGCATTTAATAAAATTTACTATTCAGAGAACGTTTTAATGGTATGAGAAATGTTTGCTAAGAAGGTACGAACACGGTGTCAATTTATGGAAGAAAATATGACTTTGATACTAAATTTCGGTGCACAAATCAATACACAACATTGATACATTTTTCCAATTCTCAGCAGACAAATTACAAAAAATGGAATTGTTTGTATGAAAATTTTATTGGTGGGAAAATATTTTTTGTGTCTTCTCCGTCGACAGATCTCCCATTCCTCCATTCTGACTCCAGATGTAAGTGAGGCATCTTCTCGTAGCTGACAAAAAGTGAGAGATCGGTAGCCACCTCCTTTGCACATTCGTTGACTTTGTCATTTTCTTCCAGACCCAA
Organism: Cimex lectularius; assembly: GCF_000648675.2. Lineage (NCBI taxonomy): Eukaryota > Metazoa > Arthropoda > Insecta > Hemiptera > Cimicidae > Cimex > Cimex lectularius. Next base: position 419,495 of record NW_019392707.1, read on the forward strand.
ATGGGCTTTGACCCTTCCACTCATATTTTTTCCTTCTGCAATCAAGTTGTACTGAAGGGATCGTTTTTTTCGATTAGGGGCTTATGGTTAGTAGGATCTTCAATCAAATCAAGAATAATTTGGCTGTCCATGTAAATGTTTATTGCTGTGCATTCCCTAGTTCCTGCTGTTTGCTGGAACTGCTGCTACTTCACTGCTTGAGAAAGCCTCGGCTTGGTTATTTGAGCAATGTTTTACTAGCCTGAATTGGTTCTTACAAATATAAAGCGTTGGATTCAGTCCATATATCACCATTGTGGTCCCCACCATATCATCATGTAGACAAAACCCAGTAAAAATCCTGTAGTAGGGTGTTATTCCTATGGGCAGTATTACTTTTATTTTTTAACCAGATGACACCATTCATCAGGTTTTTCTGTTAGTTCTTTTGTGTTCAGATATCTCAAGTTTTATTTTGATTGACTGATAATAATCCTTTCACCACACATGCTGCTTGAAAACATCCTTTTCATTATCCTGAGTAATATTTTCCTTTGAACAATTCTTAGGGACTTTATGTTAGCCGGAGTTTTCATAGCCTCAGCCCAAACATGAGAATAGGGATCACCACACCCTTGTAAATGACCTCGAATGCCGTTCCTCATACCGCAATAGATTTTAGCTCTTTGCGAAAGGATGTTAATCAGTTTACAGCTGACATTGTGGATGTTGTATGTAAACATTTTTCACTCTCAATTAATAATGAAAGTTTTTATATTTTCTTCCTTCTTCCTCCAATTTTTTGTATATAAATTTAATATAAGCTGAAATTCCATAAATCCTAGAACAGACTGGAAAGAGAAGAAGACTTTTTTAGTCAGTTGCTCTCCAGTCACCAGTACACACAAACTTCCTTCCGCTCTCGCCTTTGCAGTTGTACTCAAGTCGCAAATACACCCAGCATACCTTTGGCTTTCATCAGTTGCTTTTGCGTAGCCAGTACACACAAACGTATGTTCTGCTCTCACTTTTGCAGTCGTTCTCAAGCTAATTCAGCAATGCATTAGTACAAAAGAACGCATCTCTTCACCAAAATTATTTTGTTGTTCAATATATATACTCTTTTAACTACATGTTTCAAATCTAGCCAGAATTCAATTTTGTTCTCTCTTTCATTAGGTTCGTTTTCAATAATATAATAAATTTTGTACTCAGTAGAGCAATCGCTCGAAAGAATCGATTATTCTTTATGAAGTTTAAACCATTTATGCAACGACTGGCTTATATTTCAATAGTGCCCAGACTTGGAGCGTAGAAATGCAATACATTCTCCCGCCGACTTATACACAGTGGTCGTTACCTTGGAGTTTTCTGCCAAATATTACCCCAAAGTACTTTCATAGTTTCAACCACTTCTAGTATCTTCCCTGACAGATATACCATGCTGTTTCACTTTCTGGTTATTAAGAATACTTTGCTCTTCTCTGAGTTTTCCATTGAACGTCAAAGTGTGATCACACTTAAAACTGAATAAAATGGCCCTTTTAGCAAGAAATTTGCACATTTATAAGTTTTTTTAAACTTTAGATATGATTTGTCATGTAAGAAGCTTGTACAAGTAAATTCTTGAAAACTAGTTAAACAATACAAATTGTCTCTATAAAACTATAAAGACTGGATTAAAGTGAAAAACGGAATCTGTCGTTAATAAGGAAGAGACGACCTAAGCTTATAACACGTGCTACTCACCTTTCAAAATAAAATCCTCTCATTAACAGTCGACTAACGTAGAGTCGTAAAACGTCAGGGTGTCGTATATTTTCAAATAGCTGTATACAAAATAACACTGTCAATTAAATATTCGGTGGGTCTAAGCGAAAAAAGTCACGTTGTAACACGGTTTGAAGTCTATGAGAGATGTAATGTTACAAAATTTAAACCTTTGAGTCAATTGATAAGAATTAGCATGTCGAGATGGGAGTACATCGATTGACTGTTCCTTGATCGTCTCGACTTCTCGAAAAGAAAAAATTCATTTTCATTTTAAAATTCAATTCGTTTTTATTTTATTTTTTTTATGTAAAAGAAACACTATTAAAATCCAAATTTAAAAAAATTCCATCTAAAAAATCTGCGAAAAATTTACACAGAAACATTCCAAGGAAATCGCATTTTGTTTTCTATAAACGGTTTAAACATTTATAAATTAGATTTATTAAAACACAAGTAAAATTAATGAAAAAACACACATTTCCTGAAACTAATGCTAAACCTGTGACACAGATTAATTTCATACTTACATACATATCTTCATGCATACTATTCTTGAGCCTTTATTATTTTCCATCTTCCTAAATGATCTTCCATTAGTTCTTAATGTTTCTTCTTAAGTTCATTCAAGAGCGAGTTTGTGTGTGAATGAGTTTAGATTTAAAAAATGTTGGAGGCTGTAATGACCTAGCTGTTGATAGGCCCTGGAGCTTAACTTCGGAGGGAGGGTAAGGACGAAATATCCAACAATGCATATTAGAGTGAAAGAAAATGCTACACAAGCATTCCTCATGTCCAAAGCTATTACATATTTAAAAGTGAAACTAGAATAGGATGATCCTTCTGGCACTGTATGGTTTTGAGATATGTGCGATGGATCACAAAACAATCCAAAACCTAAGAACTACGGTCAAAAACAAGGAAAGATATATTTTTGGAATATCCAGGAGACGCCACAAGAGAAAACCATGGATCATGGAAATGGGCAGGCTATGTAATAAGGGATGGCGAAAAATGGATAAAAACAATTAAACCCCCTTTTAAAATTTAATATATTTATTTTATTCTTTATGTGCATAAACTTTCTACTTATTATTTTTTAAGTGAACATCAATTACCTGTAACAAAGATGTACAGTGCTCTCTCCCCCTAATCCAAACTTCTGTTCTCCTAACATTCCAATAATCTGAGCTGGAAAAAAGTTTGATATATATACAGTAAAAATCGTTTAAATGAACACCGGTTGTAAAAACATATCAATTATAAGAACGAAATTTCTAGTTCCCGGCCAGCTTTAATGCAACTTAATGTATAAAAAAATATCTGCTTATAAGAACATCGTTAGTAAGAACATATTGCTTTTAGTGACCTAAAGTTATTGTATTTCTGAGAAAACAAACCTTTTGTAAGAACTTCATGAGAAAATAACAGCACACAGCAGAAAATAAACATTTCAAAACTGGCTCAAGATTTTCCCATTGAAAACAGTTTGCTTCAAGGATATGAAGACGTAGGCTTGAGTCTTACTACCAATGGAATCATCACAGACAAAGAAATTGTAACAGGGGTCAAAGCAGAAGAAAATGATTTAGAAGAAGACAATGTCAGATGATTCAAGCGAGTTTTCGTGCCCCACTTTGAAGGAAATGTTCTCAGCTATAAATGTGGTAAATAAATTTTTAACATGTAATGACAATTTTGCAGAGGAATCTATGAAAATGACAGTGAAAGAACTTGTCACCATTACAGAAAATGCTTTTTTATATTCATAAAAAAATAAACAAACAAATATTACAGACTATTTTTCAGTTTTGCAGTAAATAAAATTTTTGTGATTAATCTTTTTGTTTNAAAGAGATCCTATTGATAAGATCTATAGTTTCCTCCACTAGTCGTGAGGTTGACAAATCTTTTTGTAATGCCCTAAGACTAGCCTGACTGTCAGAAAAGATTTTAATATCTTTTCCCATAATTTTATTTTCCATCAGTGTTCTACAACACACATTGATGGCCCAGATTTCCGTCTGAAAAACAGAGGTGTTATTGCCAAGAGGGGAGGAGATGCTTATTCCTAATTTTGGTATGTAGATTCCTGCACCACTCCCTCTACCTTTGATAAGTGAACCATCTGTGTAGCAGCCTATGCTACGATGGTCATCATCCAGACTATAATCATAATCACAAGGGGTGACTACCTGATAGTGCTTTTTCCCCGAAGGGGATTTAATCTTTTTATCACTAACACTTAATAATTGACCGTTAACCTTACTCAATAGTTGAGAGATTTTCAAGTGACCTATGTTATTGCACTTATGATTCCAGCTGCCCTCGCGAATTAATCTGTAGCAGCTGATTAGTTCTCTGACCTTAACCTCAATGTGAAGTGGTGTGGTATTGGTTATGATTTCAAGTGCTAGGGTGGGTGTAGTCGAAAATGCACCTGTCATCATCAAACAGCCTAGTCTTTGAAATGACCTTAATTTATTACTATTCCCTTTATTTTCTAGACCTTTCCACCACACTAAAGCTGCAAAAAAGAATCTAGGTAAAATAATTGCAGTATATAGCCATTTGGCTACCTATGGTTTGATGCCCCATGTTTTACCGACAATTCTCCTACATTGTACCATTTATATGGTGCCTTTCCTATATATGTTATTAATATGACCTTTCCAATCAAGTTTCCTGTCGAGTGTCACACCAAGGAATTTGATTGAATCCACTAACTTTAATTCTATGCCCTGAAATTTAGGGTTTTTAAAATTACCTAATGTTCTTCTCGTGCTAAACATTATCAATTCTAGTTTAGCAGGATTAATTGATAAACCTTTGTCACAACATCACCTCTAAAGTAATCTCATGGCGTTTTCCATCAGTAGTGAAAGAGTCAGGGGATCTCTACCCGTGAGCATTATAGTACCATCATCTGAAAATAATTGACTGTAATTGCCTGAATTATTCAGAAGTTCTATTAAGCTGTTTACTGTAATTAGCCATAAAAGAGGTGACAAACAGCCTCCCTGTGGACATTAATTCTAAGAGTGCTACCACCTAAGCACATATTGACCATCCTCCCCTCCAAGTAGGTCTTCACCCATCTAGTAAGGTGTGTGATTAATCTTAAAACCTAAACAATGATAATTAAACAGGGCTTGAAATTCGCAAACGCTTTTTAGTTCCTAACTTGTTACTAAATGGGATTACTAATTTCAACCCCTTAAAAGTAGTTCCAGAGGAATGACTGAAAGAGCCTTCAACTTTCAAAAAATTGATCAATAATTAAACAGAAAAAAATTGATTACCGGATATAGCAACTATCGGGCGTAAGAACAAAGTTCAGACGGTCCCTTGGATGTTCTTATAAACAATTGTTACTGTACATGTGTGTGTGTATATTCTTTTAATCGGAAAAAAATTTCGAAAGGTCAAATCGAAAAACGGTCTTCACATTAATGTTGACAAAGCGATACTAAAGAGCAAAAAGTAAAGACATGTCACTGATTCAATTCCAAAAATACCCTCACACCCTACAGCAAGCTTCAAAAGCAAGGGTTCTCTAGAAGAGGTGCGTTGTTCTGGAACAATCCGTATATGGGGGGGGGAGGTTTAGTTTAGTGTGTCATTCCAGAACAAAGGTAACATATGAAACATTACTTCGTGAATAGGGGGGAGAGGGGGGGGNTAAAACTATAGAACTTTTAACTGAAAAAATATATATATAATATTACACAATCAAATTGAAATATAACAACTTTCTGAAAAGAAAGATGAAAATTTGATTAAACTATGACAAAAATAGGTGTTGTAATAGGACAGAAAATATCACTCAATGATATAAACAGTTGTTATCGATTAAAAAAACAGCATAACTAATAATCCTGGAAGTTTTTTTTTTCAAAACACTAGGTAAAAACGATATTCTTAAATATTAAAAAAAAATAGACTTATTATAGTGATATTATAGGAGAAACAAATCATATGATATTAGATTATATATTAGTCAGTCACTGTCATATTATAACAGAAAGTTAATGAGAGATGTTTGTATTTGTAAAGAATGAAAAAAATTATAAATATTTGTGTTATAAAAATGGTAAAAGTTGTATTAAAAAAAAAAGAAGAAAATTCCCAGGCAATAAACATAAAATCAAACAATGATATAGCCAAATTCTAATAATATAAACATTGTTCAAAAAACTTTACACAATCTGTTGTTACTTTGTTGTTTTCTCTCTCTTTACATTACATTAAATGATGATCAATGACCATAATTTATCATACATGCAAATTTCAAATTTGTTTATCCGAATTAAATTTTTACAGAACCACATAAACTATCAAACAGTTTGCAATTACTACACTATACCCTCCATTTTCATGACTGAATAAATAAAGAAGGGGGTGGTGTAGCTTTGTACATAAAAAATAAATTAAATTTTGTAGTTTAGCTTTCATCACCTAATGCCTATGAAAAAAAGGTTGATACGTTATAGGAATGGTGTATTCAACTAATTTCTCAACTATAATGTGTGTAACATACAGACCACCTAAAGCTACAGGAATAGACAAATTATTTGAAATCAGTGAAATTTATAATTAAAAGTAAAAATGCGATTATGATTGGTAATTTTAACTTGAATTAGACTAAAAATTACACTAAATTTTATAAACGACAAAGCAAAAAACTTATAAAAACTATTATTTATCAATTGTGAGATGTGGCTTGGTGTGATTGTAGGTTTAGAATATTGTGCTAACGTTTTGAATTTTATTGAGATGATCTTCAGGGCCTGGGATTTATAAACATTGTTTACATTATACAAAGATACGACTATGAATTTATATGATGATGTACACAGCATACAAATTTTAGGTTTAATCGTAAGTGAAAATATCATTCAATATCAATAATTTACATATAACACACAAAATATAAATACAACATATACAACAATCATTACACTCATTACTCTACACGTCAAATAATTCTTCATAGTCTAGATCCACAACCATATCTTTTTTTTTCCATTGTCGGTCCCTTTCACCTCAAAGAAGCCAACTCCTCATAGAAAAATTAATTTCTATCCCTACTTCCTTTCCCACTCCTTCAAAATCAAACATATACAAACAAATAAACATTAATTTCACTAATACTCTCAACATGACACATCTACAGAGAAAACACACACTTTGAGTGTGTACAAATACTTTGATTAAATGTATGGTGTTTAGTGACCGTTAGCCAATGATTATTTGGACATCGTGAGGTGCGGTCTGGTGTGACTAAGTTGAAAAACACTTTCGAGATCATCTTCAGGACCTGGGGGAATGTCGATAACATACATATATCATCATCACATCACACAAAACATGTAACATATAAAACAATCATCACATTCCACACATCACACATTTCTACTTAGTCTAATTCTTCAACAATTTGGCTTTCCTTTCCCAAATTATCCCCATCTACATAATCCTGAAAGGATAATCAGGCCGAACCATTACCCACGTTTTTTCCTATTGTCAGCTCCTTTCGCCTCAAAGAAGCAGACTCCTCGTATAAAAATGTCTTTCTATCCCGACTTCCTTCCCACCCCTTCAAAATCCAATGTATGTACATAAAACAGCAACATCTCACTGGCACACTCAACACAACACACAAGAATGACATCTACAAGGAAAACAAACACTTTGAGTGAGTACAATACTTTGATCGAATCTAAAAAAAATTTCTAGCATTGTATAAATTCATTTTTTTAAATCTAAAATTTTCTAGCATTGTATAAATTCATTCTTTTTGTAATCTAAACTTTTGTAGCATTGTATAAATTCATTTTTTTAATCTAAAATTTTCTAGCATTGTATAAATTCATTCTCTTTTTAATCTAAACTTTTCTAGCATTGTATAAATTCATTTTTTTAATCCAAAATTTTCTATCACTGTATAATTTTTTAATATAAAATTTTCTAGCAATGTATAATTTTTTTAAACTAAAATTTTCTAGCATTGTATAAATTCATTTTTTCACATCCTACATGTATTTGTAAAATTCAAACAATGTTTATAAATCCCAGGCCCTGAAGATGATCTCAATAAAGATCGAAACATTGGCACGATAAAGAAAATGTTTTTCTGAAACCTACATCACACCAGACCACACTTCACGATCTCCAAATAAACTTCGATTACACCAAAAATTTCTATATTGTGTACATAATTTATAAATTCATAGTCATATCTTATTTATATGTATTTTTATATTTTAAACAATGTTTATAAATCCCAGACCCTGAAGATAATCTCAATAAAGATCGAAACATTGGCAAGATAAAGAAAAAATTTTTCTAAACCTACATCACACCAGACTGCATCTCTTGATCTCCAAATAATCATTAATTAACAGTCACTAAATACTATACACTAGATGTAATAATTGTGAATAATCAGGAATTAATAATTCATAATGGCCAGTTTAGTGACTCAGAGATATTTTGACGTGATATAATTTACTGTATCTTAAATTTAAACACTGAAAATAATTGATTAAAAATAAGAAAAATCATAAAGTTTAAAAAATAAAATATGAATATGTTATTAAAAATGTAAGCAATAATAAATTTAAAGAAATATATGAAAATGTAAATAAAAAGTAAGTTTACTAACATGTGAAATTACTAAATGTGAAGATTCCAAAAAGTAAGTCTCACCCCAGACACAGCTAAATAAATCTAATGAAATAATAACACCTGGGTGTTCACGATTGAGAAATATGGGTCAGGGGATATCGCCATGGAAATATTTACTCTTACGATGCCAAGTGGCCTTATTACTCAACCCCTAGGATTCATTAGCTAATGCTCGGAAAAGCTCAACAAACTAGGGAAGAAAAATGGGAATCATAACAGTGTTTTCTTAGCTTGAAGAGTTCCCCACTCCCCACCTCCACCTGGACTGATTGAGTTAAATACTATCCCAAAAGAATTAGGAGGCAGTCGAGAAGGCTGGCGGAGAGAAGAGACAGTCGCAACAGAGCTGATGCGGGCAGTAGGAGTCGGCCAGGAGTCAGCCAGAAGTCGGTAAGAGTCGATGAGGAGTCAGCCATTAGTCAGTAAGAGTCGACAAGGAGTTGGCCAAGAGTCAAAGAGGAGTCAGTAGGAGTTGGCCAGAAGTCAACGAGGGGTTGGCCAAGAGTTGACGTTCAGGGTTAGAGATTCGTCCATGAATTGATTTGTGTTTAATTGAGTAAGAATTAGGGGATAAGTGATGAAATATGTCGGGGATTGTTTAATGAATTCAGCCTTATTTAAACCATAGTTCAATAAGGGACTTGAATGTTGTACCTGTATTGTTGTGCTTTTCTTAACAATCTCATACAGTTAGCAGAAAGTGATGGGCACTTACCCGTCAGGCCGAGCAACCAGACGCACCCTAGCTAAAGGCTTGACAGGCTAGAGAGGAGTAGCTCAGTACTCACTCACTATTCGCTCAGAGCACCCACAACTCATTGCGCTAGTGCCGCAAACCACACCAGATATTTGTGCATTATTAAATAAAGTGAGAATAACAAAGAAACCCGCACCTTGGATGACACAAAATCTTATAAAATTAAGAAAAGAAAAGAGATAAGACTAGAGACTAGACTATATAAAAGAAGTAAAACTGATAAGGACTATTCAAATTACAAAACAATATAAAATAAATTTAAAACACGAAATAAGAAATAAAAGATTCAACTATGAAAAAATATGTTAGGTATATCTCTCACTCACACTTTCTCAACTCACTTCCTCTTTCTCTTCCTTTGTTTCTCACATACTCCTTCATTCAATATTTCTCCTCAGTCAGTCGTTCGCTCTCACTAACTCACACACTATCTTCTTTTTCTCCCACACTCCCCCTCATTCACTATCTCTCTCTCTTTCTCACTAAATCACACACAATTTTTCACTTTTCTTTCTCTCTTTCGCACACTCATTCATTCACTCTATCTTCTTCTCTCACTCAATATTTTTCTCTCTCTCCTCACTCACTAAATCATACACAATCTCGCTTCTTTTCCTCTCTCACTCACTCCTTCACTCTCTATGTTCTTTTTCTTTTCTACACTCACCCCATTCACTATCTCTCACTCACTCCTTTTCTCTCTCTCCCTCCCCCTTCCCAACAAGTAATGTTTGTATGTTACCTTTGTTCTCGATTGATACACTTAACTCCTCCCATATATGGACATCTTCCAGAACAACGCACCTATTCTAGAGAACCCTCGCTTTTGAAGCTTGTTGTAGGATGTTGAGGGTATTTTTGAATTGAATCGATGTCGCAGGCCTTCATCAACTTTGTCAAAATTTCTGTGAACACCATTTTTTTTCATTTTGAATTTTTTTTTACGATTTAAAAGGAAATAATCAATTTTTACGTATCTCAGGGGAGCATTTAAAAATCAGTGCTATAACGAATGTGTTAAAATTAGCATGTTGAATTTGAACTCCAATATTAGGAATACTGAAGTTCGGATTGGGGGAGAGAGAGAGCACTGTATATCTTTGTCACAGCTAATTGACGTTTGCTTAAAAAATAATAAGGGTAAAAGTTTATACACATAAAGAATAAAATAAATATATTAAAATTTGAAAGGGGACTTAATTGTTTTTGTTTATATACAAGTCTTTCATCTTTTTGTGTTTTTACATCAGTTCTATATGAAAACATTTTTACACAAACACACACACACACACACACACACATATATATATAAAATTAAAAACAGTGTAATAAATACTTATTGAAAAACATTAACACTTAAAAATAAATTAGTACAAATAATTGTATTACAATAAGAATTAAAATTGCACTATGTATATATTTATACAATATAGTGTGTATTAACCTAGTTTGTTTAAAACTGTCAAGCTAGAATATACTGTGTTTACTGCAATTACAAAATGATACCACAAATAATTTAACAAAAGTAACAATTTTTATTCTTATAACAAAAGAAAGTTGCATAAACATGACGGCTAAGAATCACAGAGCAAGTATGTCCTTATGCAATAGATTGTTATACAGAAAGAAAATTTGTTGTTTCAAGAATAAGTAGTTATACAAAATGGGAAAAAATGGCTTAAATGATTCTACTCACTTATAAATGGGTGGAATTTGTTTAAAAATTAAATGGTCTGTAATTTGTATCACAGGTAGAATAGAAAAATAGTTAACTACGACTATTAACCAATCACAGTTCCATGGAAGCATGACATTTCACAAAACAAATTTTAATTTTTATATCATTTTGCATTGCCAAAAATCTAATGGATATAACAACATAAATTATACTTTTGAAAAAATATATTTATATTAAATGTAAGTAATTTAACTATTAATATCTTAAATTACAAATCGATATATCTTTATTTAATTCAACTTTTAATAACTTTCAAAAATAGTTCGTTATTTCAACATTAACCAAAATAATTTATTTATTCAATATTACATTCTGAACAAGCGAAAAAACATGTGTCATTTTCAGAATTATTAGTATTACAGTTATCATTTTTAATTTTTCCAATTGGTAACATGGCCCCTTAAATAAAAGAGGCACGATTACAAGTTATAACATTCCATAAATATTTATAATAAATAAATAAATAAGTCCTAATAATATCCTAATTCCATGTGTATCTAACATATGTCATAAAACTATTAATTACTGTTGCAACTTGGGCAAATTTGAAAACTATAATTGTATAACTATGATTTTCTTAAAAAAAGATTATAATGACTTAGTAGCATACATCATGTAACTACATAGTAATTATTTGTCACCTGTACCCTGTGAATTTTGGTTTGCACTTGCTATTATAATCAATCAACCTATTAAATAGGTTCTCGTTTTTCTTATCATATTATCTCCCACTTTGGACATATTTACAATTTTTTTTCACAAAAGCACTTTGCTTGTATATATGCTCTTAATAATTAAAAAAAAATTAAATAAAAAGTATAACAATTGATAATACAAATAAAGCTTGTATATCTTATTGTAAATTAATTTGTCCAAATTGGCGTTTGTAGATTAATAAAAATAAAAATGTTGATATTTATATGTATGTTTTAAAAATATGTTGATATTTCTATTTGCAATTTAATTGACACTTGATGTGGACGTTTTTAGAATGTTAAACCTACTACGAGAGGTATATTGCATACAACACTTTTATGCTTATTTGTTAATTTTAAAAAGTCTAATATAATTATAAATGGAAACATGATGCTATACTTTGCCCTTTTTCATATAAGGGTTTTGAAGAATTCTGGGAGATGTTTCCATTACTTTCAGGAGAAGTTGGTCCAGGTAGTCTTCTAAATCTTTTTGCCTTTTCATTTCTTTAGATAATTTTGTCTGAAGATCATGTATAATTTGAATCAAGTCCTAAAAATAATAATAATACATAATAATAATACATAATAATAATAAATTAAAAATAAAATTAAAACACTATCATTACATGTTAAATTGAGAGAAATTGCCAACTTTAATGGGCCTGCATACTCACTCAAAGGTTTAGATGTCAGTGAAATACGTTTCGACATTTCACCAACATCAGTGGTAACTTTGTGTTATTTTTATTTCGTTGGGTCTCTATTATATGTTCATTAACATTAAAAGGGTGGGTTGCATGCAAATTTTTTAGGTCACACAAGGCCGTCGTTCATTAGTTAACAAACTAACCGAATTCAGTGATAGAAATTGTGTCAATTTTCTCCACTGCGTGTTTAATTATAAACAGTTTACCTAATTTCTAATAAGTAACTATTCAACCACTGAAATATGAATTTCCTCAGCATTTCATTTCAGATTTATACCTCACCTAAAAGGAACGGCTCTCAGACAATGTTTATTTTACAAATCTTCGATTCAAACTCCCTTGTCAGTTTGTGTGTTAATATGTTTCCTCATGCTAAATGTATTGACATAGGCTTTAATATCATAATTACATACAAAAAAGGGTCAGCGATAGTTTTGTGCAGCATAGTTATTGTATCGTGTATTATTTACATTTTTTTTTAAAGGCAATTAATTTAGTACCTATTTTGTAGACACTGTTAAACGCTGTTTTTTATTGCATTATTTATAAAGTTTGTCTGTTATATTTTATTTGCTAGTGGTACTGATGTTAGTCCCTTTGAGGAGTTTGTCAAAAGCAATAGCCTTTTAAGTGAGTTCCAGGCAGATTTCAGGACAGGATGTTCAACAATTGATATCTTCACCCTAATTGATATTATTAATCTCCATCTAAATAAAAATAAAAACGTCTGATTTCTTTCTAGATCTCAAGGCTGCCACTGATTGGGTTCATAGAAATGCAGATATGCTACCTATACTCAGCAACCTTGGTTTTTCAGTAAAATTTCGTATCACTTGCACATTCCAGCTCTACAGTTGTGGGTACTGAAGGGATTTCTAGTTATTTTAAGGTGGGGGTATGACGTTAGATAGGGTTGTATCCTGAGCCCGTTATTATGTTCACTTTTTATCAACAATCTCTCTGAATGCCTTGAATTTGTTATGAAAATACTGCAATAAAGATTCTTTTATATTGTAATTGGGCATTACTGTAATTTTGACAGACTCACTCTGCAAAAAAAAATCCTTAGTAACCAACTATAGTAATTCCTTCCAGTCAACCTGAAAAAATCCAAAATTATGGTTTTTCATAGGAGAGGCAGGCTTACGGCTAATGAGTGCTGGTATTTTAAAGGTTCTCGCATTGAAATAATTAATGAGTATAAATAATGGGCTTAATTTTCACAACTCTCATCAATGCCCATCTCAAACGGAAGATTCACACTGCAAAATATGTGACAAATTCAATTTGGTCTAAATCTATTTTCATTGCTCTCATCCCAGTTTTCAGAAATACAAGTTGTTTTTGGCCGTTTGCCGTTCTATTATGTGCTACACTTCCTCAGCTTGGGGCTTTCAAAAGTGTTGCCCTTATTTGGCTCGTTGGTCAGCCTATTTGTTCATTTTCTTCTATACTTTCATATCCCAGAACGCACTTTAAAATCACCAAGTTGAGTTTTCATACAGCAAATAGGCAACTTAAGCACTAGTTTGGAGCTAAAAGCGTACACATTTAGTCACTTTGTAAGTTGCCTGACTCTTCGAAAGTATGTAGATCTGGACACCATTGATATTTTTATTTATCAACTCCTATGCACAGAATTGGGATGAATGAGCATCAGCTTGGAAGATTAAGATTAGTCTTAAGTTGTTTTGCTAGGGTATAATTAAGCTCTTTTAACCCTATGCCTACTCTCTGTATGATCATAATGGTTCATCCGTGTACCATATTATGGCCTCTTCTTTAAATATTGGATTGCCTCTCTTTTAAAGATCTCTGTTATCAATAATCACTTGGAAAGTTGAGTTTTCCTCTTGTTTTGTCAAAAACTGTTATCGTTGTGTCTCTGTGTTAGTATTTCTGGCCACCATACTAAAGCTTCATATGTGATCAAAAGTTTGACCATTGCGGTGCATAACCAACATGCCATTCTGGGGTTTATTCCCAAGTTTTCACTGCATAATCTTAGGCCAATGCATAGCAGTGTCAAATTTAATAATTACTACAATAAAATAATTATTTTAACTATAACTGTTTTTAAACAATTGTGTTCTTCCAAAAGAATAAAAAACGCTTTATTATTATTACACTTCCTCATCCCGGAAGTAAACTTTTTGAACCAATTTTGGGCAATGCACTCACTTATTTTTTCATTGCCGTGCAAATTTTCCGAGCTGTCTCGTTGTACCCATGCGCTTAAATTCGTACAACAAGTGTGCACGAATCATGGGTTTTGAAACCATGAGAAAATATTAAAATTTACAATGAACTATTCAACACAGTTTTTTTTAATGAACTGGAGCATTATCCTTTTGATATTACATGATGAAAACACCTATTCATCCGATGTAAATAGAAATGTGTTTTAACGGTATTAAAACAATAACAAATGAAAACTGCATGAACTTTTCTGATTACCTAGTGTATACGTATAGAGCAAACTACCAATGCTTTACGTCGATTAAAACACCCATTGCTAGAATATGAAAGTATTTCTCATCCCGTCCAGTCAATAATAAGTACAATAGAGTATAAATCTATCAAAAAAGTGTAATAGAACCTTAGATTCCATAAAAATAATTTAAAAACCTTATCTACAATGTTAATCTAGTCGACAGCACTATTCACGATGAATGTACTTTTTACTTTTTAATACATGTAATGGTAAAACACTCAGAGTACAAAAAACATTAACAAAGCCAAACTGTATCATATGTATTTAAAAATAAAATATATCCTTCCGAATATATAAAAATAAATTGAGAAATTTTGGAAATGTAATGCAGTTTATAATATAACATGTAGCTGTCAATCACAATTCAATTTAAAAAACCAGAAGAACAGGACTATTAAAACATTTGAATGTAAAAATTTTGGATCAAGAAAATAACAAAAATTTAGAATAGTCAGAAACAACATACATTAATATTATAGGTAATAAATTCAATGACAATAATTACAAATTAAGTGGCAAAATGACGTGATGAATAATGACTTCCCAATGGGAGAAATAAATCAACCTCTAGCCAAAATTAAAAAAATAATGTATGGGTTCCAGTTGGGATATTTTTCCCATCAATATTCGGTAGACATCGGCTACTCTTTGGTTTTGTAATTCCATTTTCATTCCATCTAAGGGCACTGTTGACAGGTCTCGGGAGTATATAACTCCTTTGCAAAAGTTGAGGGATTTTTGGGATTCTGTGATTACAGGGGTAGTGTAAATCGTATTTATTTTAAGGAAACGTGACTGTCGTATATTATGACATTCTATTAGAATGGTCCTATTTCGTAGTTTCTTTATCGATTTGGAGAACCAGCATAGGAATTTATTATGTGGTTTATGATAAAAAGTGACAATGCTCTCAACAATTCAGAAGGATTTTGATTCTGGATAACTAAAATTAGAGGGAAATTAAAAGAAGATTCCACTATTTCATTTGAGAAGCCCTGGTGCAGGTGGTTCGAGTAAAAACACTATACAAGGTAAAGGAAAATTAACTGATCAAAAGAAACAATGAAAAAACTTAATCCATCAAAAAGGCTGAAAGACCAAGATAACAGTGACTACTTTTTCACGTTTTACAAAAATATAACAGGATGATTAGGAACTTCATACTACAATGCTATAAATGAAGCTTTTATACTCACTTCTCGACTTTTTCCTGCATATTGCTTTAAAACATCAGCTGGAATAGTGTTGATAGGAGAGGAGGTACGAGTCATTTCTCTCCCAATGATGATCCTTTCCATATTGTAGGTATCTTTTCCCACATTAATATCTAAATATTAATTGAAATTAAATTCACTAGTTTCGTGGTCCGCTTGACCAATTAATATCTTATAATTAATTAAGGTTTTCAGTTGAGATAAAAAAGATTTTAAAAAATGGCAAAAAGGAGGGAAAATTCAAAAGGTGTGGTTGAGGAGAGGTTGGTGTCCAAGTGGATCGAGGTCACGATAGCTCGAGTGGTAAAGCAGCGGCGTATCAAGCCGAAGATCGTGGGTTCGAATCCCGCTCGTGCCATTAACTTTTTTATCTCAACTGAAAACCTTAATTAATTGTAAGATATTAATTGAAATGTAAAATTTTAAGTTTAAAAAAAAATCTTTACCTCTTTTATTTAAATGTTGCTCTTCACCTTTTTTCTCTTCTACCGATGATGTAAGTGTTGAAGTAACAAATCTTGGTGGTTTTGCTGGCGGAAGGAAGTCATGGTTTGTCGACATATTTTCTACAGACCTCGTTTTTGAGGAGATATTCAGTGATGTACCTGAACTCTTTTGGGATAACTCATCAAGCTAGAATAACAAAAAACAATAAACATGTCAAATCAATAAAAAATATCATTATGTATTCATTACATTATATTTAAAAATATCAAAAATCCCGATTGCATAACGCATCACAGGAAGAGATTAAAATCAATAACATACCAAGGTTACGATTTAAACACTATAATTTTAAAAAAACTATTATTTTAATAAAACCTGGTAGTCATTACAAGCCCTGAGAAATAAAATTTTTTCATTTCCCTAATAATGTCAATACACTTAATTTCATTGTAATAAAATGCATTACATGCATAAAATGAATTATATATACATTAAAACTAATAATACCATGAAGTCATCTTCACTTTCAATTTCACTAATAACTCCTGGGTCTGGTTCTCCTGTAGACTGGGAAGACAAATCGTTATTTATGTTTGAGAGCTCATCTTTCTTTTTAAAATTTGACTTAGTTATCTTGTTTCCTGCAAAATAAAATCTATTCTTAGAGAATTTAATAATTAAAGTATAAAAATTATAAAATCGGCAAAACAACCCAGATGCAATCTGTGGTAATACTACTAAGTAAAAAGAAGATGAAAAGCCGTTTACCAAAAGTCAGTTGTTCAATTACATTGATCACATCAGGACTGATACACTTAATAACACAATAAATTTAAATTACCACATAACTAGAAAAGCTCGGTTTTTCATTTGTTATTGTTTTAGTACCGTTAATCAACCATTCTATTTACATAGGAAGATTAGGAGATTACATTGATTATATCAAGGGAATTATGCGACAGTTCATAAAGAAAAAGTGTCTTGAATAGTTCACTATAATTTATTATAACGAAATTATAAAAATTTTGTTTTTCATGGCTTCAAAACCCCTAATCCTTGTGTACTTGTTATATTAATTTTAACTTGGTACTTAGGTGGCTGAGGCAACTCATAAAATTTGCACTGCCCAAAAGTGGTTCAAAAAGTTTTCTTCTGGGAATAAAGAAAGTGAAAATGAACCATGGTCGTAGACCTTTTGTCTTGAATGACGACAAATTAAGGGAAAGTTTTGAACTTGATTTGAGTCAAACATGTCAGGAGCTTGCTAGTGTTCAACGTAAGTGATGAAACCATTCGCTCTAGCTTACATCAACTTGGAAAGACCCGTAAGCTGAACAAATGGGTTCTGCATAAATTGATGACAGTAACAAGCTTCAGCGGCTTATTAGCATTTCCCTTACATTGCTTTCATGATAGATACTTTTGACTGGATTGTCACGTGCAACAAAAATGAACCAGGAGATTGTACCATGGCTGACCAAATAACACTGTCCTATTAATGCGAAAAGCAAATATTCACCAACAAAAGGTGATGCTTTGTATATGGTCGAATACTTTTTTATACTTTTGGGCAGTGTGCTTATTTATCTTTTCATCATCACACAGTACAAATTTTACGAGCCGCCTCAGTCGCCCAAGTACTGAGCTAAAATTCTTACAATAAGCATGCACGAATTATGTTTATGAAGCCATGAAAAAGAAAATTTTAAAATTTATATTAATTGTTCAAGACATTTTTCTTCATGAACTGATGCTTTTTCCTCTTGGGATTAAATGATGTAAACGCCTAATTCTCCTATGTAAATAGATATGTTGATTAACGGTATTAAAACAATAACAACTGAAAAACCACACTAACTTTTTCTGGTTAGCTGGTAGTTAAAATTGTGTGAATATGGGCAATATCAAGAATGCAAGACAGTAGTCGGACAACAGTAGTATCGCCATATTTAATAGCACTATAAACATCAAAAGCTTGGCAATAAATCACCTTTGTTAGTCTAACCATTCATCCTATCAGTATACATCATTATGCATAATTTATTGACATTACTGGTCAATTACACATTTAAAAAAAGTACCTATTTTTGTTGCCAGGTTCCGAAGGCCTTTACGCTTGTCCAGACTACTTATGCTAATCAAACTTCCACCTATAGAAGAAAACAATTTTTAAAATAAATATTAAAAGACGTATTACAATAACATGTTTTTTATTTTATTTTAGCTGATTTCATAATCATAAAACACCGTTAATTTGTACAAGAGCAAGTTAAGGTGATGAACATTATTATGAATGAATTAAAATAAATAAATTAATTTTAAAAAAAAATATATTGTTTTTTATTTTATTTTAGCTGATTTCATAATCATAAAACACCGTTAATTTGTACAAGAGCAAGTTAAGGTGATGAACATTATTATGAATGAATTAAAATAAATAAATAAATTAAAAAAAAAAAATGATATATATATTACCAAAGGATTGTGCAGCTTGTGACAGTTGCCCAAGTGACGATTTATGCTTTCCTTTTTTAGAGAGGTCTGACAAGCTCCCTGCTTTTACTATAAAAGCAATTTTTACTTCTAGTTCACCTCGTTCTTTGTTCTTTTCTTTACCTGGCTTGTCTTTCAATTTATACCACCTATAACAACATTGGACAAACTCAGTTTCAATTAATATGAACATAGTAATTTTACAAGCTATGTTATGAACAAAATTGATTGATTATCATACACATTTTTAGGTCTATCATAAATATCCATGTCAACAAGGGGAATGCTGACTCGGCCGAGAAATTCATCAACTGCCATTCTATTGTGATGTAGCGCTGTGAGGACAATTTCTGCCCTGTTACCCTGTTTGGGTATCACTCTGTAAAAATTATTGTTTCAAGTTTAAGGAAAAATAAAAATATCACCATTTACATTTGGTACACCACACTTACAATTCACATTTTTCATGCCATTCAACAGTGTCGGCAATCTTTTCTTTAATGGAAGTTTGAAATTTTTCTTTACCCAGGGCAATTGTAACAAAAGCATCGTTAGTACCTGTAAACATTAATTCCACAATGAAATGTCTTGTACTGAATAAATAATCAATAATGAGAAAGACTGAAATCGAAACCATAGCACATTTATGGCATAAACATCTATTAAAATAAAAATAGTGAAATATCGTATTTCATTGCAGTGTAATAAACGCCCACAGTCATCACAACAATTTAGCAAATAAGTATTCATACACCTATTTTATTTGGATTTTAATTTCAATGCCAGGTTAAAAATAAATCAGAAAAAAGTTACTTTTGTACTGTACAAGAAAGAAAATGTATCTAATTTAATTTATATAATTAAGACAAATAAGTAAATAATAACTCATTAATAAGTCATAATAAATAAAGCATAGCACAGACAGCATTAAACATAAAATTTTCACAATCACCATTGGAAAATGTCATAACTAGTAACTTGTGGACTAAAGTTCATTTTTGTGCTCATCAAATATAATAACCAGGTTATAAATTATGAGCCAATCAAAGTGACCACGTTCAATAATGGAAAATAGGTTTTAAAAAATGTCATTGACTCTGATTAGATCTTTTGTCTCTATTTCCCTATCTTTAATAAATGTATCATACCTAAACATGATTTTCAACCTAACAAATCAACCACCTCACATCTCCTGTTATTTAAAAATTGTATACTAAATGCTTTTGCCCACAATAAACAAGTTGATGTAATTTACACAGACATTACTAAGGCATTTGATTGCGTCAATTTCAATTTACTTTTATCAAAATAAAATATTCTCGGCTTACATGGACCCACATTGTTCTGGTTTCAGTTATTTGCTGGTAGACAGCTTCAAATAAAAATTAATAATTCTTTGTCTAAATTTATCGACAAAAAAATATGGAGTGCCCCAGGGTTCTCATTTAGGCCCTTTATTATTTCTGATCTTTATTCATGATGTTGCTGAATTTCTCCCTCAGAATATAAACTTCTTGCTCTTTGCTGATGATGTCAAAATGTACCGTGTAATTAATAATGATAAAGACACAAAAATATTTCCAACTGCTTTTCTAATTGTATTGATTGTTGCTTAAACAAAAGACTTAAACTTAATTGTGATAAATCCTTTGCGATGTCATTTTTTAGATGTAATAAAAAAGTTATTTCATCCTATTTTGGTAACAAATTGCAACTACAAACTGTGACCACATTTAAAGACCTTGGTCACTCAGCCCTTGAATTTCCCAGCATGTAACCTATATTATCGATGAAGCTAATAAATTGTTAGGATTTGTTATTTAAAATACGCAACACTTTAGAAACATATTTAAAAGAAAAAATTATTTTCTTCCATAATTCATAGTCATTTAGAGTATCCTAGTACTATCTTGTCACGCCATCAAACGTATCTTTGTATCAAACTTGAACGAGTCCAAACTAAATTTTGAAGATATGCTGCTTTTAAATTTAAAATTATTTCTGTGGATATTTCTTATAATCACTTATAATTAATTATAAACCTGTTCCTTTAAATTTTAGAAGGGAGCAAACTGATTCAATTCTACTCTATAGACTTATCAATAGCAAAATTTATACTCTCCAATTGTTAAGTCTAATCACTTGCAATGTCAGCTCTCACGACACTTGAAATTCCCTCCCTTTTTCAGTCCAAATGCAAAAATATAATTAATTACTTACTTAAATCTGGCATTTCTAGAATTTTACCTGTAGGTAATAATACACTGGCAATGGTAGTATGAACCATTGATATGTTCAACACAAACAAACTTGCAATAAAAAAATATTTTCTCTGACTATACAATTGTATAATAAATCATTTTTTTAAATCTCTCTTCTTATAAAGAAATACACTTTTTTAATATGGTTATGTTACATACGTTAAATGTATATATGTTTGTGTCATTTATATGTTAAATGTACATAAGTTTGTGTTAATTTGAAAGTGGCAAAAAGAGGAAAATTTGAATGGTTGTAGGTTGAGTGGAGAGTTGGTGTCCGAGAGGATCGAAGTCAAGATAGCTCAAGTGATGGAGAAGCAGCGTATTGAGGCAAAGGTCGTGGGTTCAAATCCCGCTCGTGATGCTGACGTTTTTATCTCAATCAAGACCTTACATAGAAAGAATAATAAATTGAAAGAAGTAACTTGGTCTATTGACCACTAAAACGTAAATGGGTTATTAATATATATTTTTTTATAAGAAAATTATTTGCCTTGGTATTTTTATAACTTTAGAATTGTTATAGTTGTTATCTTTGTAAATGGACTTCTTGCCCATCTATATAATAAATAAATAATTATTGCTCCATGTCACCTCCTTATAGGGGTCAAATAAGGTAGTGAATACATAGAAAGAAGAAGTTAATATATTTATATATGATAATGATATTGATGTCTCTATGCAACTAATCTTTTATAATTTACAAATGTTACTGGAGGGGGAGAAAGTGCGACTTAATAATGCTTACACTTATTGCTTGCTTACAGAAATAAATTTGATGTAACACCTCCCTGATCCCTCCTCAACTTAGAGCTTTTTTGAAGGTATAAATCAATTAACATTTACAATTTATAAAAATATTCATCAACATCTCAGATACATTTTATAACATTTGTACATTATTTAAGTTTACATTATAATGATTAACATAATTACTCGTTATTACATCTGTCTATATTACATTTCCAGAGCATCTGGATTACTATATTTAGTTGTTTACTATAAATATTTGTTTTTGTTTCAAGAAAATTATTACACATGTAACTGTTAATATTGGTATTAAAACATACAAGAATAATCTAAAGCATCTTGCGTAAAGTAAATTGTTGGGTTTGTAGAAATTTTATTTACAGGATCGATGGAGATGTTTTTTGTATTAAATTTTTTAAGTGTATATGTTTGTAATAGATTATATGTTATGTTGAATATGTCCATATTATATTATTATTATTTATGGCTCAATTATTCATTGTTGCTTATGTATAGTTTAAACTCTAACAGAACTTGTAGCTGGAAATATTTACCCGTAGTAATAACTAAATAAAATCACCTTAAATGTTAAAATATTTTAACCATAAAATACCTCCTATTTTTATTATTCATATAATTATGCCCATCAAGTGATAAACAAGAAATATAGACTGGGATTATTGCAATACGAGAAAAGTGAATGAAAATCAGAAAACAAACTCGGATTGCATTACTTCTGTCACCTGTTGATTGGATCCACATTTAATTTTCCATAATTAATTTATTGATTCTAATCGTTTTAAAAATAATTTTCAAAAATTTAGCTTGTAATAAGGTCATGTTTTAAATATAACATGAAATAAAAAAATTAGGTAGCTCTAATAGTGAAACGTAATATTTTAAAGAAAAACAGCGAGATTTCCGGTTACTTTTGTGAGACGCACTACAAAAAGTAAGCAATTGGAGCTGATATTTTAGGCAAAGTTCATTCTTTTTTTTACTGTTTATGTAGTGACATAACGAAACGACATACCGTTTTTTCCTTTGTGAATCAACCCCCGGGCCTTTTGAACTGAAAACGAACGAGATAATATTAAAATTAACAATGATTAATTTGTATAAATAATAATATGAAATAAATAAAAGCTTTCTACCAGTGACTTGGACGTGTGTCGGGCTCCACATAACTAAGCGTGTCAAAAGTCAAAGGAAAATTAAGCCGACAACAAACGCTAAACCGCTGTCAATCTACGCGAGGACGGCTATCGCGTTGTCTTTTGATAAAAACAGTCGAAATCCTTTTCAAACAAATAGAAAAGTTGACTTTCACAGATCACTTCCGTCAACAAAGTAGAAGATACGGTACTGCAAGTACCATCTGAAAGGTAACACCTAACAGAAGAGGAGGGAGCTTTTAAGTTTTGACGTTATCCAAATCCGATTCAAATCGGCCGACGCGTCATCTCGACCCTTTTTCACAACAATAAATAAAACATCGTCATCTCTGACAGGTCGGTGAACAGAAAAATAAAAACTACATGGAATGTTGGATAAATTAATAAAATGAGGTTCATTAAAGCGAAAGCATCAATAAAACACCGTTGTTATACCAAAATTATTTGAAAGCCTGATTTATGGTCTATAATAGGATTCATTAACCCACCCCGTTTCCTACTTCCTAGTAATGGTCCCTGGTCAGACACCCATTCTTAAAAATAGGAACTGACTGTATGATCTCGAAAACATTCTTTACAACATCCTATAAAGTCTCAAACTCTCAACGGACTATAAAGGAGAGGAGAACACAGGAGAGCATCAGATACAATGATATGGTACACAGATGGCCCAAAACAAATGAAGGAACCGGATCGGGCGTTTTCTGTACAAGCCCAAAACATAAGCAGTCAAACTCATTAGGGAAGTACACTTCGGTCTTTCAAGCAGAAATACATATCATCAATGCTTGTGCCCTGGAAAATCTTAAAAGAGGTTACACTGCCAAAAAAATCTTCATAAGATCTGATGGCCAAGCAGCCATTAAAGCATTAGTATGTAAAAATCACATTAAAGTTAGTCAATGAATGCATCCAAAATCTCCAAAACCTGGGGAAACACAACAACCTGATGATATCTTGGGTGCCAGGGCACAGGGGAATTTTGGGTAATGAGAAAGCAGACAGTCTGGCCAGAAGAGGATCTGCAAGATAATGAGGCCCCGGGCTTATATTTGGGATAACAAAAACAAATTTAGAATCCTCCTTCGCAGAATGGATCCAAATAAAACAAAAGGAGAAGTGGATAAACTCTAGTGGCGCTAGACATAGGGTTATGATCAAACAACCCTCACCAAGACTGGCAAAATCATTGCTGAAATTGGAGAGGGCCAAACTCAGAGGAGTAGTAGGACCCAACCTCACTGGCATCTGAGAAAACATCTACACAACATGGGTATATACGCGATGATCCCATTTGCAGATTATGTAATGAGGAGGAGGAAACAGCCACCCATATCATCTTCGAATGCGAAGCAACAGCTCAATGGAGATTTAACCTAAAGTATGGAAAAAACTTAGGGAATCAAATTGCATTTATCAATGACCTGATACTTCTAAGGAGAAGGATTTAGTCTATTGCACTAAGCTAAGGAACTAGGAAGCCAAAAGGCTGCAGTGCCTGGGGAGCACAAACCCCGCTTCCTAGTATCCTTTTTTACCATACCATACCGATGGTCCCTGGGAAACCTGACATGGCACAGTGCGAATAGGCTAAAAGGTCCTTATACCTTTAAAGTGAGGTACTCAACTCCTGGACCATCCCTTTCTAAACAGACTCCTATTAGTCACACACTCCCTCAAGGCCTCCTAATCCTAACTCCCGTCAACATCCACTACTTCCTCCCTTACAAAGTCTTGAGAGAAAACAGCATCCGCCCCAATCAAAAGTGTTATGCTGCCCATGTCAAATGACTCATTACGGTGTTAGATGCTGTCTTGAACGGAGCCTCTCTGATACTGAGCAACTGCTAACTAAAATAAACAAATTAGGCATGCAAAAAAGATCACCCTCTGCTGGGTTTCAGGGCATGTGGGAGTAGAGGCCAATGAGAGAGCAGTGGACGTCCTTGCAACGAAAAAACAAAAGCGGAAAGGAAATATTAGAAATGCTAAAAAGTACACACTTTCCAGAATCAAAAATTATTACCAACCTGGAAATTAGGAACAATACTGAACCTGTCAATGGGCACAAAACCAGCAGAGAAGATTGGCAAATCACCTGTGAAAAAATCAAAACGGCCATTGTCAACTTCAGCCCATACAAATATCCAGGAACAGACGGGGTATAACCAGTACTCCTTAAAAAGGGGAAAATACACTAATCCCTCTACTTGTAAAAATATACAAAAACTGCCTGGCAATGGGATGGATACAACCCAAGCACATGGAGAACTGTAAAAGTAGTTTTTAATAATTCAGATATCGTGAGATGCGGTCGGGTGTGATGTAGGTTTCAGAAAAACATTTTCTTTATCGTGCCGTTTCGATCTTTTATTGAGATCATCTTCAGGGCTCAAAGTGTTTGTGGTCACTCTCAACACGACACACAAGGATGGCACAATTACACAGAAGACAAACACTTTGAGCCCTGAAGATGATCTCAATAAAAGATCGAAACGTTGGCACGATAAAGAAAATGTTTTTCTGAAACCTACATCACACCCGACCGCATCTCACAATATCTGAATTACTATCGATTAACGGTCACTAATCTCTACACACGTAGTTTTTAATCCAAAGGTCGCACGGAAAAACTACCCAGATGCAAAATCGTACAGACTGCTCATTCTAACATCTATCTACTCAAAACACTCGAAAAGCTAGTTGAAAAACATATAAGGGGCAGCTTTCTAAAATAAAAACCCCTTCATAAATATCAACATGCCTACCAGAAAGGAAAATCCTGTGAATCAGCACTACACTAAATTCCCTGAACAACCAAATAATAGCATTAGGAACCTTCTTGGACATTGAAGGAGCATTTGATAACACTCCTTTTAAAGCAAAGGTTATATCACTGAAACAGCGAGGAACTGATAAAAAACTGCTGCAGATGGATAGAATCAATGCTAAAAAGCAGACAAGTACAGCCTCCATGTTCCACAAAAAGGTAGACGCATTGGTGACGAGAGGAGGTCCACAAGGAGGAATAATACTCTTGCCTCTTGTAGTGGAATGTGGTAGTGGATGACCTCATATGCAAATAAATCGAACCTATACCCAACCCAATATGCTATGCTATGCAGATGACATTGTCATACTAGTTAGTGTAAATTCGACTCAACATTCAGAGCTCACTCAAGGAGCACTAAACATGGTGGAACAATAGTGTTAATTTTTTGTTGTTCTTATTTTAACAAATAGTTATTCTAAAATGGGGACCGGCTTTCACAAAGAACGAGGGATACAACAGCTCTTAAAGGACGAAGTATAA
The DNA here is from genome assembly GCF_000648675.2 of Cimex lectularius. Taxonomy (NCBI): domain Eukaryota; kingdom Metazoa; phylum Arthropoda; class Insecta; order Hemiptera; family Cimicidae; genus Cimex; species Cimex lectularius. Next base: position 445,981 of record NW_019392707.1, read on the forward strand.
TACACACCCTAACAAATACATCAACACCTACATCTAACATTACACATGGACGTCCGCAAGGAGGAACACTCTTGCCTCTGTTGTGGAATGTTGTAATGGATGACCTCATATGCAAACTAAATGAGAGCGGAATCTATACCCAAGGCTATGCAGATGACATTGTCATACTAGTCAGGGGAAAATTCGATTCAACATTAAAAGAACACACCCAAAAAGCACTGAACATGGTGGAAGAATGGTGTTCACAAAGGGGACTTTGGGGACTGATTGGAACACTCTTTACAACATCCTACAAAGTACAACAGACAACAGTATAAAGGAGACAAAGTACTCAGGAGAGCTTCAGATACAATGATATATTTTGGTGGCTCCAAAACAAATGAAGTAACCGGATCGAGTGTTTTTTGTACAAGCCTAAAATATGAGCATCAAACTTAATAGGGAAGTACAAGTCAAGCATTAGCACGTAAAACGTTACATCAACGTAAGTCAATGATTATAACCAAAATTTCCAATACATGGGAAAAGACAACCTGATGATATTTTGGGTACCAGGACACAAAGGAAGGAATTTTTGGCAAAGAAAAGGCTAACACACTGTCTAGAGAATCTGCAAAGACTGAAATTATTCCTGGGATAACAAAAACAAACATACAATCCTCCATCACAGTATGGATCTAAAAAAGACAACATGAGAATTAGATAAAGTATGAACTATAGAGGTGCTGGACACGGTAAAATCATTGCTACTGTTAGAGAGGGCTAAATTCTTATTTTTCTGTGGAGTGAAACAACAGCCAAGGTTGTCTTAGTGAATGGAGATTTGAGTAGAACTTCTTAATAATAGAGCTCACATGGCCTTGTAAGCTTGGAGTTAAAAATAACATTGGGATTTTTAACTTCATGACTAATATTAATAGGGAAGCCATTAATATGAGTGGATAGGCAATCTGTATTAATGGTTTATTGGAGAGAGCTATAGAGATAGCTTCAGAGCATAAAGATGAAATTTAGAGAAGTTAAGAACTAATGTAAGATCATTTAGAAACATGGAAAAGGATAGAGCCTTGGAAAGGAACCGGACCAAAAACTAAAACAACCAACTCTAATAGTGCACTTCTAGAACAATAAAAAAGACCCGACTTAATCCATCAAACTAGACAAACATGTTAATAAACACCCTCTCCCCAAACATCCACAACCTTTTAACTAAAATTTACTCTACAAACTATCAAACAATAAAATAGTCAATAATTATTTGTTAAAAACATCCTGAAAGTTATGGAAAGTTTTCTGATGAAACAACTGCATATACTGCTACTCTCAAACTCAAACCTTAATAACTCAAATTTTTTCAAATCCCCCTCATTTCCTAGTGTTTTACTCTGTACGTTGAACATTTCAAAATGATAACCTCGATTAGACGAATTTTCTTTGTGAGCTCACACAACTAGCACAATTTCTATACCTGATGGGCTCCCCTCTCTCCCACTCTTAACAGTCCTGCACCAGACAGCACAAAGTACAGTTCATACTTATTGGGCAGTTCGTTCTGACGTGTTAGTACATTTATGTACAAAAAATGTGTGAAATGTCATTGTAAGACATTAAGTGTTGGGGAGAAACACAAGATTATTAAGGCATTAAGAAAAAGGGTGACATTGCCAAAGAATTTGGCATAACGCCTAATACCTTATTCACAATTTTAAAAAAATAGGGATAAGTACAGAAAGTAGATTAGCCGGCACATATCTCAAGAAGAAAAACTTCAATGTTACAATTTCCCCCAGAGTTTCAAGTTACCAAGTCGACTGTATTTTACCCCACCCAATTCAAGTGATTTACCGTTGTTTATTGGTTAAATAATATTTTTAACTTCTTTTGCATTATCCATTCTTCAGTTTAAAGTAAAAATTAAAAAAAAAAATTGTAACATTTAGGTCGATAAACATAGCTAGCTGGGTCAATGGCTATAAGGTTGGTAAATGCAATGAAACAATTACTATCCAATAAAAAGGCTAAAAGTATATTTCACAAACATAAAAAAAGGTTGAAAATTTGATCATTACTTGTAACCAAATAAATTTGATACAAACTACTTTATCAACAACAAATTCTTTCTTTTTTCTTTTTATTCAACAAGAGGTATATTAGAAATTTTTTCTTATTGTGAACAGTACTCAACAAATTTAAAATAATTTAATAGCATATTGAAAACCATAAACAAGTAAATCTAAAATGGTAATTAATGGACAAAAAATATTTTATTTCTTAATGATATTTAAGAGCCACTCTAATACAATTTTATTTCCAACATTGGAATGTACAAAACGTAACTTTATTTTTGCAAAAATTATACACTAAAATGACCACTAGTTTTTTTTTAAATGCCACAATTGAACCCTTAATCCTTTTACTATTAGATACAACAGCAGATAATTTTATGACATAATAATAAAACTAGTGGTTATTTATATTATGTACATCTTCAACTAGTAAAAATATATATTAATGTTTTATTTATTTACTCAATTTGTCTTATTATTAACATAATTAATTATGTGCTCATTTGTACAATTCTAAGTATTAAAAAAAGAGTATTAGAAAAATGATTCAAGGAAGTAGTTTTACAAAACCAAAACAAAAAAAGAAAAGAATTATAATTATTTAAAAAAATTAATAATTTATAATTTAATTAACTGAGCAACACTAATTGTTCATCCCAATGTAATATATTTGTGCTGCATTGCATTGAGGACTGTATATTGGATATTTGACGCTTTTTCTATCCTATTTTGAGATATTTTGTATTAGCAAGATGAAACGTCTGTATTGATTTTTGCAATGAATATCAATTCTGTGCCTCTGAAGAACCAATATATCCTTTTTCACAGTACGTAATATTTTAGTATTATATGTATATAATATATTTATTATACGAGCAGGGCACGCTATTACTAATAAAATTTTAATATAAAAATAAGGCAAAATTGGTGACTATTACAAACAGTCTCTTGACAGTAAAAAAAGGTAATATGATTCATTTGAGTAACCCCACTTTAGTATGAGAGGGGATGTGAGCTTTTAAGAAACAGTAAAATTTAGGAAATAATTTATGTAACATCAATGAAAAAAAAAAATGTTAAGATTAAACAAACACAAACCTTTAATTAGTAATTTTATAAATTCTTCATTTTTTATCAGTTCTTGTATTATAGTGTTCTGTAGGATCTACTTATAAAGTATTATGATTTAAAACCCGTAGAAAAGATGGTTGTAAAACAAATTTACAATTTCCCGAATTAAATAAAAGCTTTGATCACTCATCATCCTCTTCTTCTTCGTCGTCTTCATCATCACTTTTTCTTTTCTTTGCAGCAAGTGTAGCTGAGCTAGTGAATTTGCCCTTCTTTTTGTATTCTGTTATCTCCTGGAGAAAAATAAAAACATCCATCAGTACGAAGGTGCTAAATTTTTTGTTTTAAACATTATCACCACTTGTAAATTGGTACCATCATTTTGGTCTGCTTATTACAACTTACCCTATCATACCGAAGTTTATCTTTATCAGCCATTTCCTGATATTTACTTTTGACAGCGGGGTCGGCCTCAGCCCACCTACGGCCAAGCTCTTTTGATGTATCTCCAGCAGTATATTCTGGGTTAGCCTGTTTGACATTGCTACGCTCATCAATAGAAAAAAGAAAGAATGCTGACCTAAAATAAATGTAAAAAAATTACATTTTATGAAATGATAATAAATTGTTTTAGTAAGAATATAAAGTATTACTTACAAAGGCCTCTTTGGTGCATTTGGATCTTTCATTTGTTTACGTTTCTTTCCACGTTTTCCTTTATCATTTTCTGAAGGAGTATAATCCTTCATTTCTGACTCATAACGTTTTTTATCTTTGTCAGCAAGATCATGAAATCTTTTTTTATCCTTTTCTGTCATGGTCTGAAATATTATGAAAGCAATTAAGTAAAATACACATATAAGAAAAAACTAGTTAATACATATAATCAGTAAATAATAGTTATGAACAGAATTTCTCTTTTTCAGCGACAAATACTAATTACTCTATTAATTTGTCACTATTTTCCTATCGTGTATTTCTAGTTTCCAATCTAAAGTATTAAGAACATATTACCTTTTAAATAATCTGTCATTTAAATTAGATAAATAGAAAAATAGTAAATATGTATACTTTTCTAAATTTTTACAACTCTGCCATAACAGAAATGTATTTTAAAACTTCTATCTATCATTAATAACATTAATCATAGTTACTTTTATTTTTCTGACAATTTATTTATATTTTCATCATGGCCACCAAAATTGTGATAGGTTTTTGTTCAGAGAAAATTCTGATTTTCAAATTTAACTCCATGTAAAAATGGACAGGAAGTGGTCTCTGTAAAGTATGTGGGGAGCTAGAAGACAATATTGCAGACTAGGTTCAAAGTCATCTGCATGTACACATACACACGCGCGCGCGCGTGCATAACACACTTTATGTGAACTATGGTGATATTTGTACATTTTATTTTAGTAATATCAAATTTATTTAATATTTATGCATTATACAACATATAATCGATATTATCACAAAACCGGCGGGTAGTTTGAAAGATCAATTTCCCTGTGTTGATGGGCAAAAATTTAACAGTGGACCGTATTGTTAAGTAAGCTTCTGTTCATTTATTGAAGCAAAAATATATAAATGTTCATAATGGCGTATATAATCTTTTTCAGAATTTTAGGTTCAGGCTAGTTTTGAAAAAGGAGGTTTACAGCCTGTCTATATAATTTTCTATTCCTATTTATGTGAATTGATAACATATTGATTACCTGAACCAGACTTTTTAAAGGAAGTGAATTATTTTTTTGACAAACTGATGTCTAATCTCTATTGAAAATTATAAAACTTACAAACCATTACGGAATTCGCACATCTGGGTGGGGTGTATGCTATGGAGATTGTGCTGATCACAACATTACATTCATAGAAGAGAAAAATCCAACTATGTAGCCCCTGTTGTTAATTTCCTCCATATAAATGACCCTCAATAACGTAGTTTCTCGTATGAAGAAGTTTCTAAATCAATAATTGCTATTTTATATTGTTTCCTGCAAAATTCCAAATGCCAATCACTATCTTTGAATCAAGACTCAACGTACCATAAAACTGGTTGTNGCTGGCCCTCATAAATTTACAATTAAAAATTAACATTTTTTCTATTAATAATAATATCCAGCTTTGTTCAGTATAATGTAAAAAAGACAAACAAGCTTTTGTAGGATTTCAAAATAACTATTTGTAAATAATTATACATTTAACATTACACTAACTAATTTAGTGTTAAGGCACGTTTCTCTAACCAAATTAGCTCATCAATTGCTGGGATTTAAAAAATTATTAAATAGCCATAATAATATATTAAATTGCTTTATCCACCCAGAATGGGTCTAACATTTTTCATAATAAGAAAAGCTAAACATGTTTTTGTGGTTGGTAATAATAGTGGCATTTAAATGTTAAAATAATTAAATATAAATTAATTATTTAAAATTATATTTAATGATAATTCATGTTTCAATTTCTTTAACTAACTTCTAACTAATAGCTTGGGTTAAAAAAGCTTTAAAATTTTAAGATCAAGATATATTTATATAGATTACTCAGTATAATTGATATCAGCCTTCAATTCAGTAATTGTGTATTTTAAAAAAAAAAAAAAAAAAAAAAAAAATTTGAAAGAAAAATGCTCAGTTCCTTTTGCATGCTTTCAAGGAATAAATCCCCTTCATTAGGACTTTGAACCTAATAATTCAGAATGTTTTGATTGCAAACTGTGTACACCGTCAATTCATAAATACTCTAGGTTTAAAGTTTCAGAATATAAGCGGATGTTCATTTTTGCTAAAATTGTGAACTTATTAATAATAGTTTCTAATTTCTGACGAAGGGTATACAGGGTCCTCGATCCTTCCTTTTTAGATGGCCCGGTTAAATTTCTTTTGAACAGATAACATTATCTAAAAACAGAATGAATATGTATTTAATATTTTTTTGGCCTTAGATCTATGCATATTGATCATGGTGACAAATTCTTGTATGTGTGTTCATATTTGGGGGGGGGGGTATCGTGAAAAAAGGGCCTGGGGCGACGGTGGGAATCGAACCCATGACCACGGCGTCTATGAGCCGAGAGTCTTTCACGCTAACCACTCGGTTACAACTAATGTACAAATGATGTGTTTCTTTTGTCTTGTTTTTTAAAACCGTTTGTTAACTAAAAACGTACATACTCACACCAACATCATCCCAAGAAGTTCATACAACCAACTAGTTCCAAAACAACAAATGAAAATACTTAATAATAAAAACGAAATTAAGACATTCATTTTTACATTCTCTGTCTTAACATTGTAATTCGAGTGCAATTTCTTGGCTACATACAGAGAGTGTGTAGGAATGCAACCTGATATGAGGATTGTGCTTGCTTGCATGATCAAGGCTGTGAGAATCTGGGTCCTCTGTTCTGATTATTGGAGGAAATACGGTTGTTTTATTGTGTGTAATAATGATAGGAAGAATCCATTTAAGAGTGAGAGTGTGAATGGCTTTGGATTTAGGAACTGATTGCGGTTAGGGGCTCAAATGGCCTAGCTATTGACAGCACCCGGAGCCCAACCTTGGTTGCTGGACAGATAAGATCGAAGTCTAACCCTGGACTGCCAACACCCGGGGTGGGTGTTTCTTAAAGCCTGTCAGTAATATATTTTAAAATACAAATGCTGGAATTGTAGGTGGACTGCAAGAAGTGATACGCGCCACTGTACATGTGTGAATATATGTACACACATGTGCAGATTTGAGCTTATAAAAAACTTAATTATTTTTAACTTAAAAAAAAAATATATATATAATAATAATTCAAAATCTGATTGTGCCATTGTTTCCAGTGTAAAAAATATGAGAAAAAAGTGAAGTGACAGGCTCAATCCAGTAAATGTGTGTATATATGCACATAAAAAACACTATTATTTTAAACTTTAAAAAATAAAATAAATGTTAAAAAATCTAATTGCGCCATCATTTCCGGTGTAAAATTATAATAAAAAGAAGTGATAGGCTTAACCGTGTATACATACACACATGTGCAGATATGAGTTTTTTAAAAATTAACTTAAAAAATAAATAAATTTGATTGCGCCATCGTTTTCAGTGTAAAAAAATTATGAGCAAAAATTAGAAAAAAGAAACGAAAAATAGAAGTGATAGGCTCAATCCTGTACATATGCGAATGTATGTACACACACGTGCAGATTTGAGCTTAAAAAAAAAACTTTTTTATTTTAAGCTTTAAAACAATCTGATTGCGCCATCGTTTTCAGTGTAAAAAAGATAACAAAAATAGAAAAATGAGAAGCTCAATTCAGTAAATGTATGTCTATGTACGCAGATGTGCAGATTTGAGTGTTAAAAAAACAACTGTTATTTTCAACTTAAATTAAAAAAGCAAAAAATTAAACTCTTATTAAGCCTCGTTTTTAGGTAAAGCAAATCCTTTAAAACAATCGGTGAAAAATGTACACTTATTTAAAATTTCAAAGTTGTACCGGCTCTGAAAACGGGAGGAAAAAAACGACTACAGAAATGCGATTTTTTATTTTTCGACATTATCTGTGTATGAGAAATTCGTCCGGGCCATCTAACAATGACAACCTGTATAGTCATAGAAAGCTTGACAAAGGAACAAATTGTTTTTCTTTTCTTTCAAATTGGCCTTATCCCGGATTTCTCGATCTATTTATACTATTTTATCCTCCCATAACGTGTCCCGCATTTTTTAATCAAATGCCAAACTTGTATTTGTGAGTTTAAAAATAATTAAGGTATAAAGTTATATTTTATTTATGTCTGATTTTCCAAGATGCAAGCGGCCTCAGAAAGTCTAAAATATATTTTGATCGAATTAAGAAATTCAGAAACGAGGGCAAGATTTTCTAGACTCGCAGTTTAATCATTGTTTTACGGGTTTATCTCATGACGAGGAAAAACGTTCGTCCATCAATTCTTTTAAAATTGTCAAGTCCGTATTTTCGCCCCCGTCACGAGGGGAAAAAAACCCAACGGCGACCGACTATCGAAAAGAAAATCGGACTCTTCTTTAGCAATGGGCAATGGGTCGACGAATTACGAATAGGACGCAAAACAACTTGTGCCACTCGGCAAAACGTACGCATGTGCGAAGCATACTTTATGCTGACTCCCGTGTAGAACAACGCGTATTACATACACATAAATAATTGCAAAGTGCTGTGAAAACTACAAATTCGACCGTCGTAGCCAGCCGAGATTGTCGACCTAAATGCATCCGGCCTTTAGGTTTTAACAAATTTAAAGCCAGTCGGGTTAAATTGAAACCCATAAATTGCTAGTAGATAAATTTGATATTTGCCAAAGAACATAGTGGTGTTTTCTAACACGATTTGGATGGTTAAAACCACAAAGTAGTCAAATAAGTACTATACTAATAGTATAACTATTCTTATACTTCTTGATTTTTCTAAAGCCTTTTGTCACGATAAACCTTTATCTTCTTTTTCAACTTACTTCCCTTTCTGTCTCCTACAGCAGGGCTTCCTAAACTTTTTAGCCAGCGGACCCCTTTCACAAAACAAAATCGAGGGCGGATCCCTCGTATTCAAGTATTTAATATTGCACATCGTTATTGTATATGTAGTAAATTAAAGTTTTATAAATTCAGTCCAGTCGATTCCTAATTAGGTGATGGGAGAGAGATATCACTATGAAAACAAATATTAGATTGACATAGGTTACTACCCTTTTTAAAAAAGATGGTTCCTATTCACATTAAGTTGTTTCGCAACAGTCCGGATTTAGAGCCCTTTAGCTCATCGTCAGGTTGAAGGGTTTCCACAAACACGTCTCTAACGTTGAAACGCCCTTCAACCTGACGATGAGCTAAAGGGCTCGAAATCCGGTTTGTTGCGAAACAACTTAATGTGAGTAGGAACCATCTTTTTTGAAAAGGATCGAACTCCACACTCACCCCATCATTTATAATTTCTATTAATTTGCTAGTCAAAGCAGTAATGGATTATAGGTTACTACCTACTTAATTTACATAATTTGGAACACAAAAATAAAATTGAACATAAACTAATCAATAAGTATATAAAACGCATAAAACTCGAGCCAATTTCCAAAGTAATAATTTGAACATTAATGAATTAATGGGAAGAGTGAGGTTGTTTTTACCTGCACAATTTGGATATGTTGTATTTGATTTTTGATAACTGGAGACGGATATCGGGTTCAGCATCTAGAGAGCTTCGGTATTTAGTTTTGATGTCAGTATAGATAAAAAAAATTCGGATTCACATAGTTAAGTTGTGGCAAATGGAAGAACACGTTTTGCATTTTCAATGAGCGGTTGAAATTTTTTGTTTTCCAGGCGAGGCCAAAAATGGGGGTTAGTATCGCATACGAAAGTAGATTTCAATGTGGGGTCTGAAGTAGTCTATCAAACATTCCTATTCACTTGATGATAGACTGGTTGTCTTTGTATAAATTGAAAACATTTTGACCACCCATTCATGGTCTCGCAGCATTGTATTTCGGGGTGTTGGGAAGTAGTGCTCAAAGGTCATCTCCCAACTTCTCAACGTGCCGTTCGCAAGCTTCAGAGTTTGTTTTAGCCCAGGAAAACACCTCACCTCTTCTTTTTCAACAGATTCAACCCAAAACTGGATTTTTCTTTTGATGACGTGAACTTTGTCATTAGTATCGAAAGGTGTGAGTCAAAAAGTCCTAATTAACTATGGTCCGAATCTCAACAGATTATGGTGATTCTACTACTTCCAAACCTAGAGACCATCCCTAACCATTACTATCAAGACTAAACTTGTAAACGTTCGTGAAATAAGCGTTTTATTAGCCAGAACTTTGGAAAATATATTTTTTTTAGTTGAAAAACTAATTATGGTGATTCTAAACTACTACTTCCAAACCTAGAGGCCAACAAATTTCAGGAAGCGAACTCCATTTAATATCCTTTTTAGTGTTTTTTTAATTACTATCAACACTAAACTTGTAAACGTTCGTGAAATATGCGTTTTATTAGCCAGAACTTTGGAAAATATATTTTTTTTTTTGAAGTTGAAAAACTTATTGTGGTGATTCTAAACTACTACTTCCAAACCTAGAGACCAACAAATTTCAGCAAACGTACAAAATAAAAAACTTAAGGAAATATTCAATGAATTTATTAAACGTGTTTTTTCCACCTTACTAATCCGTCAGCTAAGGTTTTTTCCTTTCTTCCATCAATTTCTCCATCTATGAAAAAAGTAACTAAAAAAGAAATTACATCACTAAAAAGGATATTAATATTAGGTTTGGAAATAGTAGTTTAGAATCACCAATAGTTGTTTTTCAACTTCGAAAAAAATATCCTAAGTTCTCGCTATTAAAATGCTTATTTCAAGAATGTTTACCAGTTTAGTATTGATCACATCTTATCGGAAATCTAAGGTAGTTTTCGATGGTATCAACGGATTTGTACAAAACCTTTAGTTTTGCAGTTATAATTGTTTATTTGAAAGCAAGGTCTTGAAATCTTAAAAAATCAGTAAAAGTGGAATAACGCCGAAACCGCTGAAATTCTGACCATAGTTAATTAGAACATTTTGGTTACATTTTGAATGTAGAATCTACTGGCAAAGTTTGTATCACGAGTAGCCGAACACCCTGTATAGACATAAAGTAGCTCGTAAGTTTTTTTCAACTAACAAGGAGACGACCAGGTTTGTGTGTCACAGATTGGGACCAAACATTTTTTGTGAGTGTAACTCCAAAATATCGGACGTGTATCCGCCACTTCTTGCGAATTTATCATTTTACAGCATTTTTAATGTAGATTGCAATAAAAATATAATAGAAGCTATCAAAGTTTATCAATAACCAAAACATTTTAAAAACCAAACATTTTTTCAATTAAACTAGGACTTAATTTTTTTTCTCGTGAAATTAATATGCAATTTCGTTTTAGCACCTCTAGAAACCCATAAATCATTTTTATTTGAATTTAAATTTATCAATTTTTTGACCACTAAAATTTTTCCGCTTTTTGAGAACTCGTTTTCGGAATATCTGATTTAAACGGCTATAATTCAAACACGGCTAAAAGGATTTCAACGTACATTTGAAAAAAAAGGAACATTTTTTTAACGAAGTATGTACTACCAAAATATATGAAATATTTCTATAAGAAAATACACATGATAGCAAAATTATTTGTAAGAAATTAACCTCATTTTAGAAATGGAAATGATAGTCCGATTTTAATGTTTGATACAGCTACAAAATGAAATTTCTTTAAAACGAATTATCAACTATCAAAATCGGTCCATTAGCTTTTGAAATTATCAGTCAAAAAATTAATTCATACCGATTTCCGCGAAAGTCGGTATCTTTAATGAATCTATTGTTTAATAAATTTTATGACGCTACAATCACAATGAGGTCAAATCCAAATTTTGAACATTTTCTGACCTACTTTGCTGACAATGTTTTGTTTAAAATATTCGTAAAAAAGCAAGATTTAAATAAAATTAAAAGTAAATAATAATTAAGAGGAGTTAGGCCAAAAAATAAAGGTCAGTAATTATAGTGATAATAATAGGCAATGACAACAACCATCCCTAACAATGGTGGTCAGTAAGAGCAAATAATGATCTGCCATGATGAAAGCATCGAAACGCAAAATCGCGGAGTATATAATTATTGTAAATATGAAAAGGAGGAAAAAGTTCTATATGGTTCTAGAGTTGATTTTGAGACGAGAAAAAGTCTGTACCTACAATCAATTATGTCTGAGCTCAGTATTTTGGATCCAGCTCAGTTTTCGATTTTTTTTTCTTCCAAGAATGAAACCTTTTGATTTCGAAAAGCTTGCTTGTAGAACTGGTTGAACTCTTATATCAATGCAAGATACCAAATTCAGAAAAGCTATTAGTGTAACAGAACGACTTGCTGTAACTTTGCAAATTAAGCATCTGATAAGTAGGTACCTGCTGTACCTACTAACCCCATGTAGTTCCGCCGCCGGTTGACCATGGTACGTGGTACATTCTTCGATTTCACCTTTAAACCACTCTTTTTTTGTCAACAATGTTCACACAGAACTTACTGTACAATGCCAAAAAAGAAGACGAATAGCTAACTTTCGCGCTAAACTGTTTACATCAGTCACTTTTTTACCTGACATAAATATCACGCAATATCTGTCAGATAGCAACGTACCTGTCGTGGAACCCTTCTGCCCATAATCCTAGTCCATCTATCGTGGCAATTTTCGACCGCAGACCCACCATCGAAGATTATTATTATTAGATTTTTTTCCAGATTCACTCGCAAAATAACTCATATAAATGAATAAATTAGACCGCCAGGCAGACGAAAAGTGATCAGCAACGATCAAACTACAACAATTTTAAGGTTCAATAGCAAAAAAATTAATCCAAGGTTGAAAATCAATACAATTAAGTACTAATAAAGGGATGCTTTTTAAAATTTGGGATATTTTTTTAAATATCGGTAATAGGTAGTATTGAAAAGGCCAAGCCCATTGATGATTAGTATTATTACAGATTTGTTTTGTTTTTTCTTGTCGTATGTTAAAAAAAAGTTTAAAAAACAATTTTTTTTAAAATTTTTATATATTAAAAAAATTAAAAACAAAAAACAATCTCTGTAAAATTAAAACTCGAAGCGCCTGAGTTTATTTTCGAAGTCTACTCAAACTACTTTTTGCGTTAGTTAATGATATAAAATTATTATTAAAAGTTGGGAAACTATTCTACAGGAATTTCATGTACGGTCCCTAAATGTAAACCGTCTGAATTCTTAACTGAATAAGGTAGTATAGCGAAGAGGGGGGTTGGTCGTTGACCATAAGATAGTTCACTCAATGGTCGACCACGACCTAGGTCACACCAAGTGGGGGTCACGTGCTTCCATTAACACCTTCGGCGGTACGTCAATCGTTCAAACGTCGACCTAAACGGAACACCGATTGTCCCATAATTTACAATTATGTACGAGGTGTACGGATGGCAAAAAATAAGGTAAAAACACGTCCCGACAACAAGCGTGTTACATAAGCGTTGGATGATGCCAGATGTGAAATTCGGGTGCCCGCCCCCCACCAGTTGAGAACTATCAATAAGCATTATCAAATTATTTTCGAATGAAAAGTGTCGGGTGTAGGAAACTCGGAGCCGAGGGTCGAACCATTGATTTTGAAAGTGGTGTAAAATGCGCGCGCAAATATTATAAAGTCTGAGGGGAGAAATAGATGGGAGAACGAGAGAGAATAAGGGGGTGGGAGAAAGAGAGAAAACGAGAGTGTGAGAGATGAAGGACGGAGGGTGGTGGGTATTGTAATTATACTCTGTATATTACTATCAGGCTTTTATCCAACTCGGTCTCACCCTCTCTTCCTTTTCCCTTGATCTCTTTCTAATCCACCCTATCTTTTCCACCCGCCCTCGGCAGAAAAACTCCACAACTCCAATCCAACTAACACACTAAAGCATAAAACAAGAGATTTACAATTACTTAAAACTCCGCATCAACATCGTTGGGGCTTATTTATCAATAAGGAAAAAAGAGAAAATATGAATATATTTATGCATAACTCGAGGACGATGACGTTTTATCCGAGTTGTTTGTTGCACTCAATTATGGATTTACTTTAAAAATTTTCACATGAAAACTTTAAATATTTTTAAAGTAAATGTATATCAATGTTATTGATTTACTTTTTATTTAGTTAAGGAATTATTTTGGGTCATGATTTGAAAGTATGAAACAAATTGTCGTCGCCATTACCAGTGGTATGTTTTTGAAGGGTAACTGTTCTACTAAAATAATAAATAAGTCTTGCGTTAGAAATTAACGATTAACAAGTAAAAAGACTCACCTTCCACCTTTCAGCACATTTCTTAGAGAACTCAGCGAAAACAACGTTTTCCTCAGGGTGTTTTTTCTTGTGCTCCTCTCTGCAGATCTGTACGAAGAATGCGTAGGCGGTCATCCTACCTCTTGGTTTAGTCTCTGAACCCTTCATGGCTTTAGGCATAGCTCCTCTACTCTAAAAGTAAAGAACATTATAAAAAATTAAAAAAATCACTTATTGAAAGGTTGGATGGGGGATGTGTGAGACCACGTGGACAGAATGAAAGGTCTACCATGGAGTTATGTTGTTGTATGTGATGGACGGACCCGACCGAATTATTGTCCATTTGAGGTGTGGGACACCACCAGTAAGAAGAGGGTTGATTGGAATAACTACCACCGGCCATGCCGGTTTGTGGCGGTTTATAAGAGGAGAACATGTGCTGGTGATGGTGGTCTTGATGCCACCATGGGCTTTCTTCTTGCCAACGTTCCTCACCCATAGAAATACAGGAATCTAACTGCCGCAGATCCCGCGCTCTTCGCTCGATACTCTCTCCCACCCTCTCTCCTCATAATCAACAACCCCACCACCACCCACATCTCGCAAAAGTTACAAATTTAAATCCCCCTACCCTCCATTCGTTTAATTTTTTAATTGCGCGTAGTGTTTGTTAACATATAAATATTTATAATACAACTTATCGATCCATAGGACTACTATGGGGCCACCCCTTTACCAACCCCCAACCCCTCAAAAATGATACGCTTCCTGACTTGAGACACAATCATACATTTTTAAAAGATTCTGAAGAAATGCACGTCCTCTATTGGATTGTTCCGGCAATATACATACAAGTAACGATTTACTCATATGATGTGTCTTCTCAACTAGGACTTTCCGACAAACGACTAAGAAATCAATCAGATCCAATAAATTGTACGAAGACAATGTGTTATGCGATGCAACAAATATGCCCACAACAGTTAACTTTCACTCAATTAGAAGAACGTCATTAAATTTCTTTACAAAAAAATTAACATATGAAGTATAAAGTCGAATAGAGTGAGTTTTTTCCCTTACAAATGAGACATCGGCCATTATGAGGTAAGTTAATTAGCCGAGTATAAAAACCCAGGACTCATCCAAAATAGCCAATGATAACCATTTGAATTCGTAAAAGAATCTTAAGGGCTAAAATGTGCGATCTACAAGATACATGTATATACGGTGAAACAATGTAGTGGAGGACATGAATATGTAAGTACTGTTTTTAATATTCAAGAGTGTCGAATAATCCCGCTGATTTTCTGTTTTAGACGACTTTCCATGATGGATCTACTAAAGGAAGCCGACTGTTCGTTTAGTGTTAAGTCTACTGAAATGATTTAAAGCAGGCGACGTGGTTGAGTCGAGCAAGAAGCCCAATGAGATAATACAAGTCACAAAAGAACGAAAACATACTATCGTGATTGTAAAAACGTAGATTTTTAGAGAGGGTATTGTATTGATTTAGTAAAGTTGGGTTTGTTAATACATTAATCAGCCACTCGACGACACACGGTCAACTCTCTGAATAGAATTTCTATACTCTCGGACTGTGCGCCATGTGACAAGAGGTGCAAGCAATAAAAACGCCACTGATCATTACGAATAGACACATATACATAGACACTTTCTGTACAGTGTAAGTCGACACACTATTAATACAGTTAACAAGTCTGTTTTTTTGCGTGTGAATGTTTCATTATTTCGCTATCTGTACTGGAGACCCAACGGTGGGAAATGGTAGACGACAAACATATGGATATCAATTCGGGGTTTTCCTGGGCAACGGAGTCAGTGTCTCCCTCCCCGCCCACCATCCAGTAAACCAACCCTTACCGCACTCAGTTGACCTGACTGTTTTTCCGGGGAGATTAAATAGAAAGAAGTGTGGTGGTGGGGAATAAGCATGAAGGGGCGCATGGGCGCATACAGCGAGGGTTGTCCGCTCTGCCCGAACGACTTTCCAAATTCGGGGGTGGCACAGACGACCACCAATCCCCTCGAGCTTGCTGATTATTGGATAAAAATTTATTGTTATTCAAATGTCAACATTAATAGCAACATTGACAAATTATGTTCATAAACAAATATCTACATTTACACATTGAAATGAACGTGGTTAAAACGACAAAATTAGTTAAATTTGATAAGGAACTTGCTGACAACTTTTACAGGACCCAATAAACAACTAATCAATAAATAAAATAATAAAGAAAATGATAATTTATATAAATCACTTTCTTACAAAGATCTGAGAGGTGATTTATTAATATGGCAAGATGTATTTATGTATTATGTAATTGAAATGCTTTCATTTCCGGCTAAAGCTGTGACACTGGAATCATGAGAACAACGCCAACTGCTACTACCTCGACGATCTTATTAAACCTTCAACCACTGTATATTGAAGCAGCGGCTCACAGGCTAAATGGACAACCATCTGCAAGGATAGACCATTTCAACGAAAAAGGGAAACTGAAGGAGGAGATACAGGCAGATACCATACTAAGCACCCCAATCGATGCCACAATTCTCAAATACAACTTCACCAATAAGTACAAGATCGTTATTAACAAAGCTATATACAAAACAAGAAAGGGGGGGTAGGCGGGTAAAGGAATACTTCTGAAGGCCAATTTCTACTGGTACACTGAAGTTCACTGGTACACTGACGGCTCATCAAAAAGGATAGAAGCACTCAAGCTTGTTGGCCAAAAAAGGAGCCAAAATGAATTTTACAGGCCAGAACCTTACTGTGATCCTTGATACATCCAAGAATGGATCCTTAACGAGTCCAAAACACCCCACAGGCATGAGGAGATTCATAGACGGGTCATCCGCAAAACTTACAAAGGAATTCCTGGAAAGTAACCGCAAAGAACCAGGATTCGGCTTTGATGCCTGTCAGGGCACTGCCACTTAAGAAGCCAGATGCACCGGATAGGAATAGTGACAGAAGAAACATTGTGCAGATACTGCCAAGAAAGAAGAGGAGACTGCAGAACAGTAGGTCCAGATTATTGGAACTAGGAGAGGAAAAGCCGCAAACAAGACTCTACATTAAGGAGCCGCTGGTATGGCTTAACAAAAAACAGATTAACAACCTGAAGCGGGCCAGTGAGTTAAAAATATAGAAGAAGAGTACAATAGATCTGCTCAGGTCGAGGTACAGAAGGCCTTGTGGCCGGCCTCATTTATTTCATCACCAGCTTAAACAATTCTATACTAATGTCACATACTATTCACAAGATGTAATTACCATTTTCAGTCGTCATTTTTCAGCATAGCGCCGAAAAGCACTTAGTCTGTTTAAATAAATCAATGCAAAAGGAAATGGGTCCAACAGTGATGATTTGATTAACTAATTTAAAGAAAGTGCTTTTATACTCTTTCGTACTTCTGGAATTATTACAGGACAATTATTGTATTAAGACCTGCAAGGTACGATAAGATTTGCTGCTTGATGATTTCGATCAACCCGGCCTGCTCAATCTCCCTGGAATTGTGTACTGGTTCTTTTTCTTAGTTCTAAACATGGACTCATCTTTTTTCATTTTCTACTTTAAAAAACTGCAGGGACCACCATCATATACAAGTAATAAATGTAATGTGGCTTGATCGTATGAAGACGCCGAAAGAAAAAAATGACAGAACTAGCGAGACCAGACACCGGAATATAGGAGGACTTTCAAACCAAAATAACACAATTGCATTGAATATAATTACATATTTCCATTCATAGATCACGTGTAAGGCTCGATTAATTTTCTTTATTCATTTTTCAAAATTGGTACGAAAACGCGTAAACCCATCCACTGAAGATGATAAACCAATGAAGAGACTAGACACACCAGGATGATCGGTAACTGCCGGAAAATAACTTTAAACTTGACGCTTACATGTTGATTGTTTTTTTCTTTTGTACATATTGTACCTTCTGGCTTATTGTATTTTCCTAGTTCCTTAGTTCAATCCGTCGCTTTGGTCTTTCTTTTATGGAGTACTAGGTCATAGACTTTCGTTGCTACAATTCCTTTCCCTGGGCTTTCTTTGAATCCCAGGTTATGTTTTTCTTGAGCGGTTGATTTGCATTCTAAGATGCTATAGGTGGCTGTTTCTTCTTCTGGATGTCATTATTGAATATACCCGTATTATATAAATGTTTTCTCAGATGCTAGTGGCCAGTATATAGTGCTATCACTAATCTAAGTTTAGCCCTATGTAACATTAGCATAAGCCTACTGTGTTTAGCACCTCTAGTTTATCCAATTCTACTTTCGAATTTTTTGGATCCATTCTGAGATGTAGGATTCTACGTTTGTTTTTATTATTCCAAGAGTAGGTTTAAGTTCCATACTGACCCTCAGGCCAGTGTTTCGTTACCCAAAATTCCCTTGTTTTCTCGTACTCAAGATTGACCATCAGGCTGTTGTGTTTCCCCAGGTTTTGACATATTGAGTAGAAATATGAACAGTATACATATTTCAACAAACAAAAAGAAAATAATTAATGAATTTTTTTTTGTAAAGATGAGAAAGGCAGTAAATAGACTAGACAGTAGTTAAAGTAAAAACTTCACTCGTACCAGTAAACCTAGCATATTGTGTTCACTATCTACAGATTTGTTTGATCCATGAAAGTAGATACATAAGTTGATCTACAGTCAAAACTGACTCTTAAGTAGGAAAAGCGTATTTAAAAATAAATTAATAAATAAATAAATAAATTAATGTAAAAAAAGAAAAAGAAAGAGAAAACATTGACAAACAACTCCACATGGAACATACTTCCATTTATTTATTTTTCCTCGTGGGAGCAAAATTCTAAGTGGTGTAGTTGAATTTAAAATCCAGTTTGGCCAGCAATTGTAATCTTGTAACCTAGGTGAAATCTTATTTAAGGAAAACGGGGAAATATAGGATAGACGAATCGAGATATTGAAGCCCCAAAGACACTCAAACGCTGTTTACTGTGAGATAACGATTATCAGGGGAATATTAGTAAATTTTTCAGAGTTTCAAGGGGAACAGAAACCTATTAATAAATCATTATTTATATTAATTACGTGCGATTTTTATCCCATAAAACATTATTTGTACCCGTTGAGGTCTGATACCCGAAATCCGTAAGCGAAACAAACAACAGACATAGTTGAATTATTTACAAATCCACCTTACAAGGGAACCCCGACTATTGATTGGTTCAGTCAAGCATAAATTTACCTGCTGAAACCTTAAGCGACAAATGAAAATTCGGATAATTGTGTGTCATGTGTTAACTAAGAATTTATGTTAACTCGCATCAATTGGAACCTTGGAGTATAAAAGTATAAGAGATCGTTGCATATACTATGCAAGATAAGATATGCTTAATAAACATATATAAATTAGAAAGTCCATTTTATAGATTAGATTGTCTCGTTTGAAAGAATAATTATGAATAATAGCAGTCTCAAAAACGTAATAAAAATACCACTTCAATAAGTTTTTATATTAATGGAGGTGTTCGTCAAACTGGTCAATGAAACTTATTAAAAAGTGAGAAAGCGCTGATATACAAATTTGCACTTCAGATATTTTCTTAAATAAAAGAACCACCATTTTTTCTTCATAGCTTTTCAACTCAATTTTTTCAAAATTAAAACTGAAAAAACCATACATAATTTCCTTATCATTGGTAATTTTAATTGTCATATTTTAATATAATTATTCCCACTTTTGAGACAATTTAGGATGCGTTCGATATATTCAAAAATATATGACTACTTTGACAAATCTGGGGTGATAAGCTGCGAGGTCCGTACCATATCTTATCTGGTGTCTACTTTTAACTACTTTTTTTATTTACGCCAATCAAGTGATCACATGGCTTTTCTAGGTGATATCAACAGGTCCCTCACTTGCTGCTTAAAAACAACTTCTCCCTTGTACTATCAAGAAAAAAAAATCCAAGTCCGATTCCAGAAATTCACTTTCCCTGCCAAGGCATTCATTTGTATAAATAAATGTTTACAATTTGCTATGTATAAAACCATCTCATAAAAGACCAAATTTAAAAAAAAAATATATATATATATTTCGTATGGATCGTATGTCTTTTTTATTATTTTTTCATAGCGAAAATCAAGTTACGAGCTATTTGTTCTGTCATGCACGTTTCAATTAGGGATTTCCCTGATGGAAATGCTAGTTCACGCTCTGTAATAATATTACTGAGTAAATAAACAACCGGTAGATGTGTACCAAGGGAGCCTGCCTCTAATTCATTTCGCAAATGCAAATTATATGCGTGCAAAATTGAAATTTTAACTAATTTAGAGGGGGCTGCTGCACTGCGAGAGAGAGAGAGAGAGAGAGAGAGAGAGAGAGAGAGAGAGAGAGAGAGAGAGAGAGAGAGAGAATACATAATAACTTTTTATTTTTAACGCTGTATACATAGTCTCTAGATGACGTTCTTTCATTCTGAGTCCACAATATGTACCTTTCTAGATATAAGGAAGGTACGGGTACGTACATTTATTAGTGCTTAATTATATATTCCGAAATTGCTGAAAATTTTATTTTGGACACCCCGCATTACAGACAATTTTTGTCAATAATGGGTTGGACTGAATAGCTACAGTACGTGAAAATTTTATCAAACCACTGGGCATTACTCATGTTAAAGTCATACAATTTTTCGATGAAAATTTATTATTACCCAAGGATTATCCGATTTCAACGCCGGTATGTTCTGTACCAATTTTCTAAATAGCGTGGGAGTTCTCGCGAGTCTTCAAATGTATTGTTGTTTGTAATAATATTACAAGTTGGAGGAGGTGAGGAAATATTTGACTAGTCATCCCTCGTGACTAGAACGTCCAATGTCGCGGGTGACTTGTCCAGCTTGCTATCCGAGCTCGTCTCCGGATTACCCTGAACTTTTTCAGTCGGGGCAGTGATCTGTTTCAGCTTTTAAACCCAGATTGGTCTTTCGAAAAACTTCGTTCTGTTCGCAAACTCCTTTAAATTTGGCCGACAATATCTTGATTTCCGACTTATAACTATCCAGGGAATTTTTACAGCTATTGCATTTCCATTATCGTTCGGTCCTCCTTATTCTTTTTAATTCATTTTTCGCGTGACTGCACATTACCACATGCTTAATAATAAACATTTTTACACATCGAACAAATAGAGGTTCCATCTGGAGAGGCTCGTTTCTGACATACAAAGGAAAATGCATCACAATCGTGAGGGGAATTTCGGGATTCGGCCATATTTTCGTAAATATATGTAATTCTCAAGATAACTAAATAGTTGTAAGACCCTGAAATGAATTATCGTACAAAACAACTGAATCGTATCGCCCTGATACCGTTTGAAAGAAAATTTCAGCTTCCGAACATGCAGTTATTTACATATTATATACAAATACAGGAAAAAAAAGGAAAGAGAAAAAAAAAGTGGATTGAATTCTCTGCTACCAGTTTTTGTCACCCCCTCTCTCTACCGGATTTTGACCAGCGGAGGTGGAAGTAGAGAGTAACAAAAGATAATAATTAATAAAGGAAAAAATAAAATAAAAACGATCCTCGTTTTTTAAATAAATTATAATTTAAATTCTAAATAAAAATAACCCCTCCACCAATTAAACGAATAACATTAATTAGGTTAAAAGATATTTGGCCTGTCTTTAATTACTTCTCTCCAACTCTCATCAACTCGATTTGAGAACAATTTTACATACGGACACTTTAACAGCTAGCTTCGAGCGCACCTAGCTTCGTCCGCCCACGCTAATCCCTTCCGGAGTCCTTCCGGTTGGAGGGGGTTGTGAGTTCCTCTTTTGTGAACTGAACCAAATTTTCCGTAAATAGTTCTATGAAATTTGGTGTAAAATCTGTGGCGGTGACAACTGTGAGAAGAGGCATTGATATTTATCTGATTAATACATTCACAAATTGCAGACGTGGATTAGTTGTGGACAGGAATTATGACCGTTATCACCTTCCTCAAGAAACACATCCCTAAACGATCCTGAAGGGATTAGTTCTTTTTTCTTGATTATAGAGACCTAACAGGCAACATGTCAAATTG
The DNA here is from genome assembly GCF_000648675.2 of Cimex lectularius. Lineage (NCBI taxonomy): Eukaryota > Metazoa > Arthropoda > Insecta > Hemiptera > Cimicidae > Cimex > Cimex lectularius. The sequence goes on from NW_019392707.1 coordinate 468,102, forward strand.
ATTATTATTTTGGTTAACAATAATTTATTTTGTTTTATGTTAAGGAATGGAAGAGCAATGCTTTCACGAGATTTTTAATGAATTTAAAACTCCGATTTTTGATAGCAACAAGCAACCGTTACACATGAAAATGCAGAGAGTTACACACGGTGGGAGACAAGAAAGGTATTGGACAGATCCGGGATAAGTAGGTCATCGAGGATTGGGAATTTATTTTTTAATGGCCTTATTATAACTTTTTATATTAGTAGAGTACGTTTCTTGATGATATATTGTTTCTGGGCTTAGGGAAGCAATATAGAAAGCAAATTCCAGGGATGACGGAGGGAATCGAACCCACGACCGTGGCATCTACACGCTATGTATTTAGAGGTCTTGTATTTAGAAGGTGAGTGAGGTGTAATTTTCGTTTCATTATATGTGTATAGCCTACGGTGAAGTACATTGGATCAAAACAAAAACAAAAAATGGGCAAACGCTTCGTCTTCATAATTGAGTTAATCGTCTTTTACGCAACGAATTAGACGTATCAATTAACAATTAATTTACAAAGAAAATAAAACATTTTGCACATCTATAAATTATTCATACACTAAGAATTGTTACTTTTAAAACGAAAACCATATTCCTTCTGTGTTTAATCAGTTATGAGGATCAACGATCCAAGTTTTTTCCAACTCGATTTTCGTGTTATTCCATAGCATGATGGGAAAGTAAAATTGGCCACTAAAGAACATTCACAAATTACAGACGTGGATTTCTTTAAAAATTCAAAAATGTGTGCTGGTCGATGGAAGCATACATCAATAGTAAGATCAACCGAATAAGGTAGCCGAAACATAAAAACAAAACAAATAAGAACAGGAACACGAGGATGAAGCTACAAGTACAACCACTTTGCAGTACTCCATACAACTGTAACAATTGCAAAAGTGCCTACGGTTAGATGAAAGATTTAAAAAAATCTAGAAAGATCTAGAAATAAAAAATCGATACTTAGTTGTTCAAAAAAAGAAAATAGGCACATCATATCATGTCAATTCTGCGTTGGTTATTTTTTCAGATTGTGCCGATAATTTTTATCAGCGGTTTGATCGTAATCAGGCTTATGTGTCTATAGTTTTTGCCTGGATAAACATAAACTGAAAATGGCGAAATGGCAAAACGAGTCTGGGCAAAATGAAAAGCGAAGACAGGCGGAGTCGGATGACCACAGAATGCTGATAAAGGATTTTCAGATTAGTACCAATAATACAATTTAATAAAAGTTCAAAATAATTTGGCTGATCCAATTTAGCAGTTATTTTTTAAACAGCAGTACGAATTTATAGTTGATGTAACTTTTGTCCGTATGTAATTATAGCAGAATATTTTTTTACCTCAAACGATATTCAAAGCGATGATCTTAACACGGCTGATAAATTCGCAATAGCTAAATGGACAGGCGTAACTACCGAGAATAAGCAGACCAGGACAGTTTGTTGACCACGGTTCGGAGTAGCCGTGTTTTAAACCTCTCTCGGTCTTGAACGTAACAAACGTACAAAGTTCAGAATAATCTCTATTTAGACTAACTTTATAATTTTATTTATTTATTCTTTTAAAAGAATCATTTGATTGCCGAAAAGTTTTTACTTGCGAATTAATAATTGTGGAAGAAGGTAGTGTCGGAAAATAAGTAATGAATTTATGGACGACGGCGAGATTAGGGCAACATTAGCACCCCGACAAAAATCGAAACAAAGATGGAATTTAGCGTGCAGGATCCCGGTCCGTTTCAGAGAATATTGGAAAGCCAAAACTGCGATGAAATGGTATCTCTCGGTTACATTCCATGACTATAGGGAGAATAATTCACTTGGAGTGTAAAGAAGTAACTATAATCTTATATCAATTAAAAAAGCCTGTAAAAACAAGTTACGTGCAGAGTTTAATAATGCTGTATCGGCTAATAAGTTTTTGCACTCGCGAGTGTTAAAAGAAAAACAATTTGAAGCACGTGTTCCCAATCACCTCTTAGTTCTCAACGGAATTATCAGTGTCCATACGGATATTTCTGAGCAAGAAATTAGAGAGGTTCCAACAAAGATGAATTTGAGGCTTACATAACAGCGAATAACATTCATTTGGCGGGAATTTCGAAGACCTGGTTTAACGCAGATGAACAGTACAATTTTAACTGTTATTTCAATTAATTAAGGTTTTTAGTTGAGATTAAAAAAGTCAGTGTAACGAGCGGGATTCGAACCCACGATCTTCGGCTAGATACGCCGCTGCTCTACCACTTGGGCCATCGTGACCTCAATCTACTCGGACACTAACTTCCCATCTCAACCCCACCTTTTTTTGAGGATATTTTGCCTCCTTTTTGCCAGGATATAACATCCTTTTAACAGTTATAACACATTTCGACATGATCGAAGGGATGGCAAGTCCGGTACGGCCATTATACTTCAAACATATGACGAAATCTTGAAGGTCTCTTCTGTGTTGGACTAAAAAAGCTGATTGGAACAAATTTAGAAATATTTTGGACACTGACAGCCCAACATGACAGCACATCATGGTATTATCCATCAATCACTAGAAACCTGTCAAGAAAAACTTAAGCAAGCTATAAAGGCATTAGAACAGTTTTTCTGCAATCTAGGCCTCACTGTTTCAGAGGCGAAATTAAATATTTGCAGTTTTATTAAGAAGAGATAAATAAATCGAGATAAATAAATAAATAAAAAAATCGAATTTTAATATCTCGTGCGTACGAAGAAAATAAGATTACTATTGAATTATTTTGGGTTCCTGCACACTGCGGAACTCACAGTAACGAAATAGTAGATGTTTTGGCGAAGATAGCAGCTTTGCAAAAGCATGCATTGACACAGCAATACATTTTAAAGATTTATATTGGTTATCGAAGAAGCAATGTTTGGACTCTTGGCAGCAGAGGATTATAATAACCGCAACAGAGGACTATTTTAAAAGAACTTATTTCCTAAGGTGTCGTTGATTCCCAGGACGAACATACATAAACATACATTACCATTTGTAGCTTTGTGTTTCCGAGCATTTTTGGCATATCCTCGTTATTATCTATCTACTATGTATCTAGTTGTTAAGGTCCAAGGCGACTGTCTTGTGGGTTTTCATTAACTTCAAACATTACCAAAGAAAGGTGGCATTTTTTTAGTGCGTGTTTAGCGTCGGGGGCGGGCCTGATCGCGATGATCCGATCCGGAGGGTGGGACGTCCCAGCTTTCGCCGCCTCGTCCGCACGTTCGTTACCCTCCAGGCCGACGTGTCCGGGAATCCAGACAACATACACTGTTTTTCCGAGAGCCTCCAGCTCCGCGTATTTCTTTAACAAGAGGACGACGAGAGTTTCCAGGGAGAACATACGAGAAAGGCAGAGCCATCCCCGGTCCGCACCGCCTCGAGAGCGTGCCAAATCGCATACAGGTCTGCCGTGTCGTGTATACGCTGCAATGAGGGGGAAACGACCAGAAGGTGGCCACTCCCTCTCTCTACACAGCACACGCCACACCATAATCGGTCTTGGATCCGCCTATAAAAATCTGACGAAAACTAGTGTATCTATTTCTAAGTTCAAGGAACTTAGCCTTGTAGAGGTATGGCGGAGTACATGATTTGGGGAAGTTCGTCAGATCGTCGCGGACGAGTACGGCCGGTAAGGTCCAGAGGGCTGTCTCCTGAACGTGATCCCTGGAGAGCACGCTTCCCAGCCTGTCTCGGAACCGTGGCTATTTGCCTCTTAGACAGAAATCGTGACATTTCCGCAATATCGCGTATTTTCACGTTGTATCATACGCCCTCTCGAGGTCGAAGAACACGGTCAGAGCGTGTTCTCTGTTCAAGAACGTGTCCTGAAGGTAGCCCTCGAGAAGTAATGAATGATCCACCGCAGAGCGATTCCTGCCATGTCAGACGACCGTTCACCATCGACTCCAGGACTTTGCTCAAGCAGGTTGTCAAAGAAATCGGTCTGTAACTCGTAGCCAGGCTTGGGTTCCTACCCTCTTTAAGGATAGGTATGATGTGCGCTTCTCGCCAGCCATCGAGGTAAGAGCCCGAATCGCATATGTTGTTGAAGAAGTCCAACAATCGCCACTTCGCACTCTGAGGAATGTGGCGAAGCATCTCATATGGGAAACCGTCACACCCGGGGCTTGAATTCCGGGCGCGCCCCAACGCGGACTCGAACTCTTCCATCGTCAGAGGCTTGTTGTACGCTTCACTGGTGCCGCCGCCGAAATCAATCTGATTGCGTTCCGTCAAGGTCGAGGTCTTTGTCGGAAGGTATCGGAATATGTCTAGGAACTGGACACCGCGGCGAAATGCCACGCCAGTTCTTCGGCGACCTCCCAGGCTTCCGTTACACTCGATCGGTACCGACGGAGGTTTGAATCGGCCAGAGAGTGCTCTGACCCTGTCCCATACTTCCTTGGCGGAGGTGTGGCAAGTCAGTTCCGAGACATATCTCGCCAGGCTATCCTTTTTGGCTTGGGACAACCTACACAGATTTCACTGCTATCTTTTGGTTTTTCCGTTAAAGCACATTTTTTCTATCTTTTATTATCGAATAAATTAAAACATCTTATAACGAAGTTTAATCGAAATGAAACCAAGTTTAAGAGAGACTTTACAAAAAATAATTGTCATCTTAATAGTATTAATCACGGTCCGATTCTCAACCCTTTCGCAGGTATTCAACATTTTATGTTTTCTTCAAATATCTACTGTTTTCGTCATAAATCTCCTTGTAAGTTCGGGAAATCCAAAAAAGTATTTAAAAGAGCGTTAACTTCGTTTAACAAGACACCCTTCTAGAATTTTCAATTTAATTTTTGATAAAATTCATTTTCAATAACTGCTAAATATAAAATTTATAAAAAAACTAAATTTGCAATCTAGTTGGAAAAATTCATGGTAGAGCTTCGCAAATTTCATTAAAAACTTCTTTGTTTCATAAGCTAGAGCTATACCCTTTTCTTTAATTACATCAAACCAAAATGTAGACATTTTATGCAAAATGTGGTAAAAGTGGCGACCGTTGGAAAAGGGGGTGGAGTGCGGTTCCTCTAGTAATTCAACTTTTGTCCTAGATAAAATATATTTCGTAACTTTAACTTAATAAAAAAGCACAAAAATGAAACAAAACACAAAAAAAGAGACAATAACCAAAGCAAAAAAAATGGACAAAATACCTCCACTAAACAGACAAAAGAAAGAAGTTGTAAAATCATCTAAACTTTAACCAAATAAAAAAAAGGAGAAAAAAATGAGTGTAAAAATCAGACAAAACACATAAAAATAAACATAGTGAACAACCACAGTAGAAAAATTAATTTACTTTATTTTATAAAAATTAAAAATAGTTTGACTGTCTTTTCAAAACCTGCATTACTTTTGCCCCAGCCCAATATTAAAAACAACAACCAATAAATCAAATAGTAAATTAAAAAACATCAAACTTACCAACTGTTTGAAATGAATTTCCCTTCTATGTTTATGGAAACCTCGGATCAAGACCTGGTCATTACATACGCATAAAAATGTCAATCCTCAGAGTTAGACCTGAAACATGTTAAAATACAAAATGTTCAATGTACAGGTCAATTAGGTTGATTAGAAATGGAATGGAAGCTCAATTAAGGCCTAATAATTGGTAATGAAATAATCACTATGTACAATATTGAAATCTTAGAATGTGTAGATTAAGCAGATCTGGCTAAATGATCTATAATAAAGCACCTATTTCACAAGCCTAAATTATAGCTTACAAAGCGATTATAAGGCCAATAGTTATGTACGTTAGCGACTCATGGGTGTAGGGTAAAGAAAGTGAGAAGACTCTTAGGGTATGAGAAAGAAAAGTATGCAAGAATGACCAAATTAAAGAACTATTTGGCGAGCCGGATGTAGTTGCCCAAATAAAGAGGGGAGATTGAGATGGTTGGGTCTCGTGGAGTGGATGCCTCAAGATAGGATTCCAAGGAAACTCCTCTATGGGAAGCCAGTAGGCTCAGGAATACGAGGACGCCCGCGGCTAAGGTGGTTGACGATGTCCTGGAGGAGGATCTACGGGGGAGGATGTACGCGGAGATGGCGCCTCAAGGCCGAAGACCGAAGCGAATGGGAAAACTTACTGAGGAGGACGAGGTCCTGCTCTAAGGACTGTCGCACCGATAAGTACGATCTATAATTATCGTTTTACTATAACCTATCTAAAAATAACAAAGGAACTTGTTCAATAGACGGAAGAACCGCTTTTAAACTTTTGGTGTGGTTTGTTAGTTATAAAAAATATCAGTAGTCGAAAGAAAAGTTCATTGGCAAGAATGGGTAAACATCCTACTCAATAAGTCCAACAATTTTTCTACAGCTCTGATTGAAAGTTGCGGTCGTGCATTTACCACACCTGAACCATTCGTCATGCCGGAGCGGATAGGGTTTTCTCTCCAACTGCTTTTTCTCAGATTATCTGTTTTAGAACGATATTGTTTATCGCCTCGCAGTTGGCCAAATCTGCCGATTTATCACAACAGTAGGTATGGTTATTATAATCCCTCGATATAAGCAGTTGAAGGTCTGCCAGATCGAAATCCCCTGCCCTGAACTGGACGAACAGCAATTCCAAAGTCCCCGATGCCAATGTACCCACAATATCACAGGATGAATGACAAAAATCTTCCGACTTTATACCGTCCGACATTAAAAATATTAAATTAATTCGTATTCGTTTAGTGGCCATAATTGACCTTATTAATTATTCCAATTAATTATTCTTTTCATCTAAGGTTTTTGATTGAGATGAAAAATTAGTGTCACGAACGGGATTCGAACCCATGACTTTCGGCTATTGGGGGGAGGTGGGAAGTTGGTGTCCGAGAGGATCAAGTCAAGTAGTTAGAGCAGCGGCGTATTAAGCTGAAGGTAGTGGGTTCGAATCCCGCTCGTGACACTAATTTTTCATCTCAACGAAAAACCTTATTTGGAAAGAATAATTAATTGGAATAATTAAAAATATTTCTTAAATATAAACATAAAAATCTGAAAACAACCAAGGGTTCTTTATGATGAAACCTGAAAACCGGCCATATTTAGCTTTTTAAGTTATAAAAATAACAAATAATTTAATATGGGATAATTGAAGTCACGGCTGACGATATGGAAACTTATCGAGTTGTTGAATAAATATTATTTCTATACGATAAGAGATACCCTTAGAAGACCAGCAACACACTTGAATTAATATTTGTATTATTGTTTTTTTGGCAGACGTATTTTGTTCAAAATTTAACGTATTCGTTTTCTTGAGTGATTCCACGTAGAAATATTTTTTTACGACTTTCGACTAGTTCAATAGTACGATATTTCTAACAGGTTTATTTCTAAATATTTGACTAAATTCTAACACGTTAGGTATTTTTGGCCGAAGTAATATTGACACTGTGATTGAATTATTTTATTTTTCATTTTGTAACCAATTCACAATATTTTCTTTAAAATGCATCAAAACTACCGTCAAAGAAAAGCTCTCGTACAAAAACGACAGCCGAGGATTTTCACGATGAACCAACTGTGTACATGTTGTGTAATTAGTTTTACCAGCGGCCTCAATATTAATCAGGACATTTCGTTATTATCATACCAACGCAATGCCAACAGTAATTCAATTAAACAATTTTTGTAAAATCAATTTCAAACGGTACAACCATTTTTACTCAAGTGTTTGGATGTCGATGAAATGAGGGATGGTTAGGGACTTGTCTTAGGACCTAGCCTAGTTTTAAATTTTTACAGTTTTTTAAAAATATTTGTTGTCAGCATACTTAAGAGCCAGTACAACTTCCAAATTTTAAATGAGAACATATATGTTTTTACCACCGTTTTTAAAGGATTTTTTACACTGAAAACGAAGGCGCAATCAGATTTTAAATTTAATTGCAAAACACGAACACTACTGAGGGCACATATTATGAGAAGTCAGCCACAATGCTGGCACATTGTCGGGTTGAGGCGAGGAGGTCTCAGGGCCACCGTCGTTTGACGTGGAGGGTTCTTGAGATAGAGGTAGTGGAGAGGGCTTACTATGGGTTGAGTGACTGGAGTGAAACTTTAGGAAGCGGGAACGGATCAATTCTTCGACAAAGAGAATGTTAAAGTCATTGTGGATAGTGAAGTTGGAGACAGAAAGGAATTTGGAGAATTTCTGAGAAAATTCTGAGGACTTTTGATTTGGAATGCTTGGTTTCGTTGGATGTTAGGTGACTTGATACTCAAGAGGTCCGCATCATATGTCGAAATAGGCCGTTTTGTATAGTTAGTTTGTTCTTTGTGTCATGTCTGATTAAGGTTTGAGTAGTATTGAAGTTAGGAGATAAAATAGCGGTATCATCCGCGTATGTTGTAAGGAAGAAGTAGCAAACAAACAATAACAAAACAATGTAATGCAGCGGGAATTGATTGAACGGAATATAAACGGTTGCATTAAAAAAAAAGTACTCTTTCAAACATCAAGAACAACAAACAGGAATTCTGAGATCGAAACATCAACATTACCTAAAAAAAAACCGACTAGCACCAAAACAGCAAATGAAAATACTTAATAATAAAAACAACATTAAAGTATTTCTTTTCCGTGTCATAATTTTGTTATTCGGATGTAATTCCTTGGCTCCATATAGAGAGCGCGTAGGAATGCCACTCGATATGAGAACCGTGCTTGAGCACGGCAGCGAATGTCTGGGTTCCTTATTCAAATTCTTGGAATTTATGTATTTTTTATTGTATATAGTAATCATAGTTTTGTATCTCTAGCGTGTATTGAGAGTGAATGTATTCATTGGCGGTACTGATAGTTTGAGAGGCCAATGGCACAACATTAAGTACCCCATCACACACAATATTTAGAAATTTGTGTAATAAACTTCACGGTTCCACTCGTGTTTGATGACAGGAAGAATTTTTGTTGTTATGCAACGGATTATAAAATTAATCTTAAAAATCACAAAACCGTGTCTTTTGACAAATACTCGAAAGAAAAAGAACAGCGAACAGGTTTTCAGAAAGAGCGTTTTCCGGTATAGACTGTGAGACGTTACGACCTGCAAAAGACAGTATTTTTGGAAGAAGATAAAAGAAAAACTGGATAAAGAATAAAACTCACCCAGGCACAATAGGAAAACATCCCAATATGTTCCAGGGGGTTCTGGACAGTGCAGCCGAGTGCTAGGAAGGAGGAACATTTGCCCCTCTTTCCAAAAAATCTTACTACTTTTAACTTCCGAGAAAATATTTTCAAAAGTTAATTATTCTTGTTATGTAAGGTTTTGGTTGATATGAAAAAGTCAGTGTCACGAGCGGGATTCGAACCCACAACCTTTGACTCAATACGCCGCTGCTCCTAACCACTTGAGCTATTAGGAACAGCGGCCGTATTGAGCAGAAAGTAGTGGGTTCGAATTCCACTCGTGGCACTGACTTTTTCATCTCAACCAACACCTAACATAAAAAGAATAATTAAGTGAAATAAGTAGTTTGGTCAATTAGACCACTAAACATAAATGGATTTTCAAAAATATTCAAACATACAAACAAATTTTACATAACACATACCCTAAAAACATAATTAATAGAATCATAAACAATTATAGCCCAACACTACACAAAACATCCTCTAAAGTACACAACACATCATCAACCCAATAACAGTCTCGTGTCTACCATCAGTGAGAGCGGACGTATTCCATTGGTCTTACCATGGTAAACATAGGATAATTCTAATACCAACGCACTTTTCCTTTGTTTTGTGTTTTTCCTTTCATTATAATTTGACAACACCTCTTTGTTTTACTTTTTTTAACTGATCAACGTTCCTCCTTGGGTTATTTTTTTCAACGTGACGGCAGACTGGAGGGTCAAGCCAAAACAACGATAATTTAAAACTAACTTTACGCCTTCAAAATTGAGAACTGTTGGCCCAAAACACGATATAACCCCACTGATAGATAACAAAAACTCGTCAAATGAATATTGAGAGCATTGGCAATGGAAACATCGGACAATTAATTGCACAGAAGTCATTCGGAATAAAAATCATTTCCGCGTCACCCGACATTGCAAGACAAATTGATAATATAGAAATTACTGGGAAAAATAAAGTGAAAATTGAACTACTCATCAGAAGCTGAGATGAGCTTAACAGCGTAACCCTGGAAATGCTGAAAAAAGGGATGGTGGTGGTGGATTGCCTATACCCTAACTTTGTAATCAACACTAGAGGCGTATCAAAGGAATCGACTCGACAATTGAGGAAGATGAGTTACTATCTGTTATTAAAACAAGTGTTAAGGTCTTTAAAGAGTGTAAGAAAGGATAACACAAAATGGTAATGGCCCTTCGAAATACTTGGAACATGTTTTATATCTTTTGACAGTTAAACTATTCCGGAATATGTATCTATATATGGGGTCAGGTGTCGTGTCCTACCCTTTTTTCCCAACGTAATACAGTGCCGCAACTGCCATAAACCATGTATGAACGCTTCAGAAATAACATGCCCAATACGCATTAAAAATAGACAGGAAATGAAAAACAAAATTGAGAGAAAAACGTATGCGGAAGCAACAAGAAACAAGTTCCATTTATTAAAGAAGAAGAGGTTGAAAGTCCAGTCTTAACTGATACCAGTTCTACAGACCTCTTGCTTTCAGTTTTGGTCCCATAAAAATTAAAAGAGCTGTCACATCAAATAGGAGGAAAAAAAAGAGAACATGAACAAAATCTCCCCCCCCCGTAAAATTAAAGCAATAAGTAACATACCAGGACCTGAGCTTAATCTCGAGCCAAAAACCTTAACTAAAATTGCACGAGCACTCAAAAAATTGACTGTGCACCCGTTCGTCCAGAACTTAAGACAACGGAAAAACCGGCACAACTCGATCTTTTGCTAAACAATTTATGAAGAATGAAGCTAAACAATTTAATTTCCTTATTAAGACACGGCACAAATATTGAACCGTCCAAAATCGTCTAGTAATGGATTGAATTGCCGCAAATATCCTCTATTCTCTCTCAATATCAGAGGTACTCTCAATATGTCGACAAGAAGCAAAATTGCGAAAATTTGAACAATCAAACTCCAATAAAAAATATTTAAAAAAATGGGATAAAGCGCGTAAAGTAAAAGACGGTAAGAATTCCCACATCAAGGCGCGACCTGATTTTGCCAGGCAACTCCTGACATCCCTTATTCCGGAACACGCCCAAAAAGACATCAAACTGAATCAAATACAACCAACTAACAACTTGGAACAGGAATTTGTCACGGAAGAGCTGGACAGAACGATTATAACAAACATCACCACCCCAGCAAACGACGACCCTTTTTTAAGGAAAATGTGGTGCTACCTGCCAACATTCAGGTTTATCCTTTAACACCCGTCAACATATGGGCAAATAAATAAATTTACTGTAATAAATGCCTTAGGCAGATACAAAACTATAGTCACATTATGTTTATTTTTTGAAGTTAAAAAAAAAACGCACAAACACAAACCAATATACATGTCCAGTCCATTCGTCCACACACTGTTACAAGTACGTTACTCTCCTCAGACTACACAATAGCCAAAAACTACAAAACAGTACAGACGCATTTTTCCAAAGTCAAAGACCCAACACCAATAGCCGACAAGTCTGATGTCATTTATAAAATTAATTGTATGAATTATCCAGCTACATACATTGGAATTACATCGTATTATCTGTAAAAACGGAAAAATAACATATATTGACACTAACAATTATTCCTACAGCATTGGCCACACATCATTTTGATAAAACAACACAACTGTGCTTTCGACAAAATACAAACACTAAACATTGAGAAAAAAAACTTAACTTTCTAGAAATGGTTTACAACAAAAGAGACTCACACAGCATTAATTATAGAACTGATAGTGCAAACTCAGCCGTAGCTACGTCATCATAAAGCAAATAAATGAACTATTAAACTTTATTTTATATTTCCCTTTCCCCGAATCACAAATCCAATCCAAAAAAAAAACATTCTCAACTTCTTTTGATTTAAATAATAAAACCGCCTATGATCAAAGAAAATTTCACAGATTTACAGCGTTACCCACCCTGTTACAATGGCCAACGGTTACAATCATATAAAAACAACAGAACACAAATTCACATTTCACAATTTCACACAACACCCATATGACACCACAATAGTCCCACACTTTATATTTGTTTATTCAAAATTTATATTTACATCTGTACTGTATTTTTCCAGTCAACATAGGTTTTGTAACTCAGGTCTTGAAGGCGACCCGAATAAAGGTAAAAATATTTGGTAAAAAAATGAAACGTGTTTTTCTAAAATTCTTATTCCTGACCGATCCTCACAACTTCAACAAATTATAACAAGCGGTCAGTAAAAAAACACGTTGCATCTATACTTAGTTTCCATTTAACCGAAATATTCGTCATTAGAAAAACAGTCAGTCGTTTATTTCGATGGATTATGCCCACAACAATTTCTACAAAAGTCACGCTGATTTCCAATAACCGATTATTTCCAGTGGCTATGTTTTTCTCTCACTCACCAAAACGATTGAATATTATAATTTATTAAATCCTATGTAACATTAAAATTTTAATTTATATAGCAAATTCATGAAATATAAGTGTTTTCCTAAGTAGAAATTCCATCGGCAACCTTTTACTAACGAGGTTCAATTTTATCGAGAAAATCTTTATGCTTAAATCAGATTACAAATTCTGTTCTATTTTAAATAAAAACTTTCCTAATCAGCCGGAAAAATTGCAAGAGCCACAATTGAGCATTTCCAAAAAAACATGGGTTTTGCCATTTGTTAATTCTTTGAGCGGGTTACTGGGTATTCGGAAGGGAAAATTTTTCAACGGAAATGTTATCTTGTGGATAATTTAATGTAATTTGCGAGTTAAAGGTCATATTTGTATTTTAATGAAGCTAAAGTTGAGAAATTACGTTTTTATGAGAAAAAAAATATGATTTTAGACTGCAATCACAAAAATGTTAATAATGTCAGGAAACACAATATAGAAACCTCGTTCTGACATTACATTTTGTTTAGTGATTCTACGATGGTAGTATTTACATTTAACCCTGAAACACCCTGTATGTGTATATATATTTTTTTGCTTTATTTCTTTAATATTAAGGGTAAAGATGGCAAATACTAATAAATAAATAGTGAGGACATTAGCTTTGTGAATGGCTGGCTGGCTCGTGTATTATCGCTTCGGTATGAACCTTATTAGCTTTTACCTTACGATAAAAATCGTATAGCTGTTTCTGCGATAAATAACGAACCGCACAGGTGTGAACTCTGCCTAAGGATTGGTTATTTTTTCAATCAATATTTTTCTGTTTACACTTTTTCTATTAAAAGGGCTGGTTTGTTGACTAGAGGACTGGATGTATAATGCAATTTACCACCTTGTTTATGGCTAATTTACTACGTCTAATCTTAAGTGGAGGGGTTCGACTGCCTATGCGTGTATTGTCATTAAGGGAAATGCTGGATAAACTTCCTAAAACGCGGCGTAGACATTTATACTAAAAACAACAAGCCGAGCCAGATGCGCTTTTGATGCTTGCCGGTAGAAGATAGACCCAGGGTCGAGAAAGGATCGTATAGGCGACGCACATTAAAATGACATACAAATAGTGAGGGTGCGCCCAATTCAGGGCCAGCAAAAATCCTGAGATCGTTAAATAACTTCTTCCCTTTCTCTAGCAGATGCTTTTTATGGGATATCCATTACTATTTTTCGTGGATGTTCAAGCTCAAAAATCTCACGGAGTAGTTAACTGGGAAAATGCCTTCTCCAATTTGTTCCTTTTCAGAGAGCTAAATTTTTCAACTTCTAGTAAAGGGTAATAAAAAAAGTTTATCCTCAGAGATTTCTAGCCCGTTATTTCACGTCCACTCACTATTTGTGGGGATATTGAATTTACGTTTGCATCAGACAAATTATTACAGACAACGTAGATACATGTATCATCAGAGTATTGAACTATTTGAACCCACTCAGGAATTATAGAGACTAAGTCCGCAACACACAAGGCATAAAGGAGAGGGCTCAATATTTCATTCTGAGGCAGGTCCAATTAAGTCGCCACTGATATTGAAATAAAGCTTTCTATGAGAGACCAGACACATGACATTCTTCACAAAGAAGTTAGCAAGGTCGAATTTAAGTACCTTGGAACCCAATAAATGTTTGATTACGTTATCAAAGGCCCCATTAATGCCCAGAAAGAGAACATTTTTTTTAATCAGTCAGGGCAAGATAAATGTCGCTGACAAGAGAAAGTTGAGCGTCTGCAACCGACAAGTTCTTACGAAAACCGAACTGGGATTGAGGAAGTATTGAGTTTTTGCCATCCAATATTCCGATCTAGTCTTTATCATACGTTCGTAGGTCTTTTGCATGGATGACATTAAAGTATACACAATTCAGCGGTGGGACCGTTATTGTTAAAAATTTCTAACAGTTTGCATTTTACCTCGCGAAGCAAGCTCAACGTAATATATTTGATCCATACCTGGAGAACTATTTTTTTTTTTTTTTCAACGACTTATCTAATTCCGATAACGTATCCTAACCGATGCGTCTGTTAGGCAAGGATTTACTGAATCCGCCTCGTTGTTTAGAACACCAAGTTCATGGGCCCAGGAAGACAAAGATTATCGATAAAATCTACAATCCATTTGCTTTGAACGATCGGAGATATATAAGAAGAGATGACTTTAATGATCCTTAAATTTGATCAACTTTTTACAGGCATTCAAAGACGAACAAAGATTCCCAGCTATCTTTTTTTTTTTGCTTCGTGGGTAGTTTTTTGTGTTTCGACTTCCAGTACTCTTAAAGTCTCGTAATTTTCTTTAGTCGGCAAGATTCTTTAGTTCTTAAAAAGATCTTTTCGCTTAGAAACCGACAACGAGCAGTCTTCATTCCATCCTATTTTATAGTATTTTTGTTTGGGTATATATTTTTTGTGTGGAATGGATTCGTCCACAAACCTCTTGCCAAATCTCAAAAGATTCGTAATTGAGAGGATTACTGTTATCTGACAGGATTTTCATGGACCAGGTGTTATAATACGCAGCCCAGCCATTTTATGACNATGTTCGACGTCAGAGATGTTTTTGATTGAAAACACGATAGGCAGGTGATCGGATCCCATTGGGTCCTCTAGCACCTTCCAGTCTGATAAGAGAGAGGCGATATCGGAGGAAACCAGGGTAATGTCAACGGCTGATTGTCTAGGTTGATTAACTTTAGTTGGGGAATCATCATTTTGTCAGATCAATCGGATCCTAATGGTGAATGGTGTACTAAGTCACCTGCAATATGAAGGGACGTTGTACAGAACTTAGTATGTTTAATACATGTTCTAAGTATCTTTTTTTCTTGAGGGGGGGATGAACGTGTTCCAATGAAAGAAATTCAGATCTAGGATAATTGATGAAATCATTTAAAAATGGAGGAAGATCTTACGTTATGGATCATTGGAAAAAATAACTACTAATTAGGTGGATGTTCAGACATTAAGACGTTAATTTTGCATTAATTAATGTTCGGTAATTATTGCCACTAAGGTTTTTGATGAATCTAGAAAGGATTCAGTGCGTATTTCCTCGTTTATTCACATGTTCAATGTGTGCTGATCTCACTATTTACATTATTTTCAATGTAACATCAATTACATCAATCAATCGCTT
The DNA here is from genome assembly GCF_000648675.2 of Cimex lectularius. NCBI lineage: Eukaryota > Metazoa > Arthropoda > Insecta > Hemiptera > Cimicidae > Cimex > Cimex lectularius. The sequence continues at coordinate 483,914 of NW_019392707.1, forward strand.
TACATCAAGAGTACGCGTTCTTTTAATTGGACCTGATTCTTCATAACTTGGTGGGTCTAAGTTTGTATATTGGACTCCTATCCGAAAGAGAGCAATTTGATTTTTTCTATGTGGAAATGCTTTACCATTACTTGTGTCGTTCATACTTCTTTAGATAAGTATAAAAAAGAACAAAGAAGAAAAGAAAACAATTGAGCAACTAAAAATTTGAAACTGTACTCGTCTACAATACAGACAAAAATCCTTTTGTTTTAATAGACTTTAGACGATAATTAAAGTACTTTATAGCAGATTTTTTAAAAGGAATATTACAAAATTTCAAATGGTTACCTCATGCTCCACGGCAATTTCTCCAAAAAGAAACCAATAATAAGAGGAAAATTAAAAAGTGTGGTTAAAATAAATTGCCAATGAAAAATGTTCTTTGTTATAAACTGAATAAAACGAAAAAAAAAACTTAAAACGAGATACTACAGTATATATTTGGAACTATACTTGCCTTTATAATACAGTTAAAATTTTATATTAATAGACGACAGTTCTTTAATAAGAAAATAAATAGATTTTTTTTAAGAAATATTATTAGGTTGTCCAGAAAATAATGCAGGTTTACGTAATTTCTTCCAATTGCCCCTCTATATAATAAATTATTTATTGGATTATTATTGTATTATTATTATTATATCTGTACGAGTGTCCATACTTTAATCCTCTTTTTAAAAAAATAATTAAAATAATTAAACCCAATTAACTGGATAAAACGAAAATAATAATAAACAAATAAAATAAAACTAGACACTGCCAGTAAAAAGTGAACAGAAAATTACGAGATGAAAATATTACAGGTGAAAATAATTTGCTAAAAATGGCGTGTACAAACTAGAATTAAGTATTTGCAACTATACACTCCTTATCAAAGCAGTTATTTTATTTTATTTTTAAATAAACTTTGGACAATAATTATGGTTACGATCACACGGTTTTATTTATTAAGAAAGTAAATAAAGAGCAGTTTTTTCTTAAGGAATAATACAAATGTAACTCCAAAGTAAACCAAGACGCTACACATAACCAAAACATAAAAGACGCTAATGGCCACGATCGACCATGGTTACCTGACGCACGACATGCACAAAATATAAATAATTTAAAAATAATAGAAAATGATTTTATGACCGCGTTTATGTGAAAGAAAGCCATTTGAAAGGTGAAAAACGAGACGCTACCAGTAATAATTAAAAAGAAAATTACGCGAGGAAAATATTACAGAAAATAATATGCAGCTCAAACTATATAACACCACAATAAAACTATTGTCAACACAAAGTGGCAAACAATGTAGTTTATTAATTTTTTAAAGGCAATATTCCTTGATTTTTCCTTTCCCGTCATTGACCTATAATAAAAGCAAAGGACGAGAATAAGGGACTAAGTACTGCTGGCTCGTTACAATCAATCGCAAATCGATTAACGATTGAACTACTAATTTTAAAATTGATCGATATTTGTTAGATTAACAAAATGACGAATAAACAATCAGTGGCATGTGAAATAATGATGTTCATACCACTGTGAATATTTTTTTTATTTTATGAATTAAGCCAATCTGTGAGACTAATTCCTAGGAGCAGTCTCTCACAGAGCATTGTTAGAATTGAAACGGCTGGAAAACAAACGATCCAAGAAGGGCCCATGATATTTTATGGCAAATTTTAAAAAAAGTTTTGTCCTTTCAACATATTTTGTTTTTACAAATAAATGACAACCTGTTAAATGAAGTGAATCGAATAAACACGAGTAAAAAAAACCCAAACATGCTTGACTTACAGAGTTGAAGGGCGTTGGGCGGACGGTTGTGCAGTAAAAGGGCTCCCGAGAAGACAAACTGGCCCAAGCGAAGAGCAGCCCGTCCTACCGGCCTCTTTCCCTTGTTTTTCTAACGTTTTTACGGTTTGCCGCCAAATTCTCGTAACGGTTACGAAACGGGAGGGGGAAGGACGAGGGACGAGAGAGAGAGACAGAGAAAGAGAATGAGTGAGAGGCAGGACCGGTACGCGCTAACCGAGAAAAGTGGGGGCCCGTACCGCTTCGCTTTAGACCGGGGCTAACCCAAAACTTTCAAGAATCTACAACCCAATATAGAAAATAGAAAAAAAATCTTTTTTTTTCTTTTCTGTAAATTCGAATGTAAACTTAGAAAATCTCAAATTAATGGGTAGCATGTACATGGGAAATATTACCGTTTAAGAAATTTCCCTTAAAAAGATGTTGAATGTTTTTCTTTCGTAACACAAAATAATCTTGGGGATATTCAATGAGCTCATTTTTATTTTGGCGTCAACAATTCCTACTGTTATTTTATGTTTATTATTCAAACAGGATGAAAGGCTCGAAGGATTCTTTTCACTAATGAGGGCGTTTAAAGGAAAAAAAATCCTTCAAAAGCAATAGTTTTTTTTTAAATTATTTCATCCAGCCGCCAAAGAAGGAGAACAAAATCCGCTCATTTCCAAAGGAAGATTCAAAACGCATGCCTTAAAACGCCGCCAAAGCGGTTAAGGTTATGAAGTCGGGGACGCTCGGCCTCGCTTTTGAATGGAAACAAATTTAAAAACAAATGCGACCCCAGTCTATAAATAATACACACACAGGAGGAAAAAAAGAGGAAAGTTTAAACAAAAACTATTTATAGGCTATGAAAGGCCGTGACGGAATGTCGATCGTCTTGAAACAATTGAAAATCGAGGAAAAACTGAAACGTATAAAATAAAAAACTAGATGAGTAATAAAAAGTTCGCTTACCTTTTGGGCGAAAAAACGACGATCTACCCGTTTTTTGTTTTCCTAGGCCACTCTCGGTTTTTCCCACTCCCTTTCTCGGGCGAAAGATTTTTATATTCTCGATACTAAAAACACAAACAAGTCGATGAATAAAAATAACAACAGAAAAAAGAAGAAACTATGTAAACAGAAGACGGAACTGTTCGTTTGACGGGTGATCGGCGAACGGTGAGACGGCAGAGTGCGAGTCCGCCTTGAAAGATAGTAAAAAAAGGTAGAAACTAATAAGCAGATAAGTGCACTCTGGCTGTCCGGGTCGAACTTGAAATAAAAATACCTGAGAATGGGACACAGAACCGACTGCGTGAACGGCTACAACTACAACTCCACGGCCCCGAGTAGAGTCGAATTTAAACGGAAATTCATGAGGCCATTGGGAGGCCGTCGGCGAAGTTCACGGCCGGCCGGCCAATCGGCGACGAGAGACGGCTCTACTTCGCCGCCGCACGGCCCAATAGCCGAGAGGACGAACGGCATCGGCGCGCCCTTTTACGAAAAAGGACGAGGAGGAACGGCTCCCTTATTCATCGTGACCGCGCGTGAAGAAGGGCCGGACGGTTTGAAGAAAGAAGACCGTTTTGTATGTGTTATCCGTAAAACCGGAAGTGGGCGGATGTCACAACGCTCTTCACGGATCCACGGTACACCGTCCGAACCCACGTGGCACGTGCCAAACGAGTGGAGTCATTGCGCCGTCTCCGTCCCTTACGATGATATACGACTGTAAATAAAAGAAGGCTGACGCTCTCTCTGTTAGTACGCTTCAAATTTCTAAACCGCCTTTCCAATTTGATCATCAAGCGTACGTATTGCGTATACTCGTATCCAACTCCACCAAACGCTACGTGTACTTTTCAGTACGCATACACCTCCAAGTACATAAATACCTTAATGATATGATAGAATTTACTAAAACTGCTAACAAAAAAAATCTTATTTACTTGTTTTAAAGGTATAAATAAGGCTTTAAGCCCCCTTATATGTACTTCAAATAAATTAAATTTTATAAGCATAGTAAGTTAATAATAACAGCAATAAAAATAATACTAAAACATACAATAAAATATACAAAACAATATTTTGTTTTAAGTAAGAATCTTCTAATTAAATATCTGGATGGTTACTTGATCCGTACCAATTAATTGAATACGCAAGATACAGATTTGAATTGGTCCACCAATTTAATGTTCAATACTGATATAGCACACTGCATCGCTGGTTTGTTCTACAAATTCAGCCTCATCTTGGTATTTTTTTTATTTTTTATTTATTTGTATGGTATATAAAATAATACATTATTTACATTATAACATTTTTGTGGTAACAGTAATAAAAATACTTTTTCCATGTACACAATTATTCTTACAACAATGAAATAAATAAATAAATAAATATTATATATATATATATATTAGTGCAAATTTCAGGCAAAATTTTTACAAAAAACCCTAACTGTATAGATAATAAATAAGTAGTACATAAATAGATCACAGACTTATTGCATCACATAACATTGATGTATCCGCATACCCTTATGACAAAGTCTTGGAGTAATATCCCCTCCTATTTTTGACACTAAGGCGTATTTAATATTTTTACAAGCATTGAAAAACTTGGTCGTACTTTAGTTATAAAGTTATTCAGATATCGTGAGATGCAGTCGGGTGTGATGTAGGTTTCAGAAAAACATTTTCTTTATCGTGCCAACGTTTCGATCTTTTATTGAGATCATCTTCAGGGCCTGGGATTTACAAACAATGTTTACATTTAACAAATACATTTAGGATGTGGAAAAGTGAATTTATACAATGCAAAATATATTTTATATTCAAACAAAGTATTTCTGCTCACTCAAAGTGTTTGTCTTCTGTGTAATTGTGCCATCCTTGCGTGTCGTGTTGAGAGTGCCAGTGAGATTTTGCTGTTTTATGTTTATATATGTTTGGTTTTGAAGGGGTGGGGAAGGAAGTCGGTATATAAAAGACATTTTTGTATAAGGCGTCGACTTCTTTGAGGTAAAAAGAGCCGAAGAAGGGAAACAATGTGTTGGTAATGGTTCGGCCAGATTATCCTTTCAGGATTATATAGAAAGGGGATAAATAGGAAAAGGAAAGCTAAATTGTTGGAAAATTAGACTATGTGAAAAGTATTTGATGTGTGGAATGTAATGTAATGATATGTTATCTAAATTGTATTTGATTAATGATATTGGCATAGCTGCGACTGAGTTTACATGTATCTGTTCTGTAATTGATGCTGTGTTTATCCCTGTTGATGTAAACCATTTCTAAAAAGTTACGTTTATGTTTGTTTTGTTCTGTGTGTAATACTTTTGGATTGTTGACGAAATTGTGTTTGTGTTCAAAATGGTGGGTAGCGAGTGCTGTAGGATTTTGCTTGGGTTTTTTGCAATCATAGATATGTTGCTTTACTCTCTTGTCCAGATATTGGGATGTAAGACCAATGTAAGTTGCCGGACAGTTTAAACAGTTGATCTTGTAGATTACGTCCGATTTATTTGTTATTGGTGAGGGATCTTTAACTTTGGAAAAAAGTGTTTGGATTGTTTTATAATTTTTGAAAGCTATTTTGAAGTTGATATCTGAATAACTATCGATTAACGGTCACTCATCTCTACACACTTTAGTTATAAACTCTATTATATTTTCTACCTCCGCCTTTTTAGCAAGAGGTCAATTTTATGTATCTTGGGGAATTGGTACACAACCTAAAGAACTTATTTTGCACTATCTGTAATTTTTTAATATTCGTACAGCATGTGAAACACTAAGCAGGACAAGAGTATGTGAGTATTGGTCTTATGTATGTTTTGTAAATAATTATTTTATTTTTCACGCTAAGAGTAGAGTCCTTCCTCAACAGCGGAAACAACACTTTCACACATTTCTTCCCCTATTTACAAGTAAGACTATGTGGGACGTAAAATTAACTTACTAAACAGCCATACTCCGCGATATTTAATGGAGGGTGACCAAGGCAACGCGGAACCCCTAATAGTGATGTCTGCACTTATACAAGGTCTGCATTTTGTAAATAGGATAGTCTCCATCTTAGCACAGTTCATTCTAATTCTCCAGTTATCATAGTACTTGTCTAATTTCTTTATAGCATTTTTTCACAATAGCACTAACACGCCAGGAAGATGCAACAATTGTTTCATTGTCAGCAAATAATGCTACATTAGTACATTTTTATTTTATTTTTTTAAATATTTTATTTACTTAATATTGTGTACTTTGTATCAATTTGTTGTTTTTGTACCTACTAGCTTTTTAATTAATTATTTTTTATTATTATTTTTTCTTTATTATTTTATATTTTTAAATTTCTATATTGTTATTTTATGATTACAGCAACAACCTCTGGCATACAGTTTTTATCCATGCTTGTATATACTTATAAATTTATTTCTTTGTTGTAGTCTTTTTTCTTTTGTTGTAAATAAAAGTATGTATCTATCTACAAAATAATAATGACAATTGTTCATATTCTATAAAATAATTATTTATAATATAATATATTAATTATTTATAATCGAATGATGAAACCAAATTATGAAAGGAAGGCAGAAGAAAGAGAAAGAGAAGAAAAGGAAACAGGAAAAAGAAAAGGAGGAGGGAAGAAAAAGAGATGATTCGTGTCGTTTGTAACAACCCCGATGCCATAAACCTGAAACAAGCCAGCGAGGAAGCAAAATGTACTTCACGGGGAAGCAAATGCCGTAATCTTGACCCTGAAATTCTGAAGGATAAGGCTAAATGCTTAGAGTTCTTTTTATGTAAGGTCTTGGTTGAGATGAAAAAGTTAGTGTCACGAGCCTCTCAACCAAGACCTTACGTACCTTACCTTAAGAAATCGTGAGATGCAGTCTGGTCTCCCGATTTCTGAATAATTATCGATTAAAGGTCACTAATCACCACACACTTACCTTAAGATATCAATAAAATAAAATAAAATAAATAAATATAAAATCTTATATATATATATAATCTATCCTTGGATATTGTTTTTATCGACTGTCCTTAATTAATCAATTTGCTAAATTTCCATGTTTCATGGTGTAATACCATACAAAAAAAAATTGTCAAAATTTAATTATAATACAAATTATTAAAAATTTAGTCCAATTCCTTGACTTGTGGATATGAGTAATAAACGTCCTTTACATTGTGACACTTTTTACCTTTCCTTAAGTCATTTAAACATTAAAAACTATATATTGATCATGGCAATTGCATTTAATTTATATATTTCTATTTTTTTCATTAAGTTTTTATCATTCCTTCTCACTTCCTTTAGATTATTCATATATTTCTGTTTTTTAATTAAATTGCTATAATTTCTTCTCACCTCTTTTGTATATTTATACACGCATATATTTATACTCATGTGTATTATGACAGAATACTTAAAATATTTTATTTGTGTTTGATATGTTGAATATATCTATATATTTAATTATTCTCATATGTTATTATTTATGATTTTTTAAAGATCGTGAGATGCAGTCTGGTGTGATGTTGGTTAGAAAAACATTTTCTTTATCTTGCCAACTTTTCAATCTTTATTGACACCATGTTCAAGGGCTGGGATTATGAACATTGTTTCAATTATACAAATGCATATAAGATATTAATATGAATTTGTACATACAGTACAAAATAAAGAACTTTTAGGTTTAATCAAAGTATTTGTATTTACTCAAAGTGTGTGTTTTCTGTGTAGTCGTGTTGATAGTGTTTTTGTTTTTAGTTTATATTTGTTCGATTTTAAAGGAGTGGGGAAGAAGGTAGGGATAAAAAATTTTCTATGAGAAGTCTGTCTAAAAGGGATTGATTATTATTTATGATTCAATTATTCATTATTACTTATGTACAGTTTAAACTCTTATAGAACATGTAACTGGGTATATTACATACAAATAAATATAAAATACTTTTTAAAGTCCCTCTCTCCCAGATTTACATTTCCCCAAAGTTACTGCACTTCAAGTACTGGAAAAGAAAACCTTTTGGTTCAAAAAGTGGATATTACTATCCCAAATACATTCTTGTAATTCCATAATACTTTAGGATATCTTCCTTTATGGGGTGCTAAAAAAGTTTTATTTTGCTTCCCAATATGACTAGCTTTCTCCAAGCTCTCTTTCTCTGGTGTGGTCACAATTGGTGACTTTGGTATACTATCATTCAAAGGGTAAGTTCAAAATACGGGTCCTTTGCACAAGAATCTGCCGTTTCATTTCCTACTACATTCATGAATATTTGGAAGAATGTATATTTCTTCTTTTATAATTTGGTTATAGTTTGTGACAATTTCGATAATCTTTGAGTTTTGCCAGTTTTATTGGATATTTCTCTAAATTATTGATGTTTTGTATGATGCTTGTTCTGAGGCATGTACTATTGTGCCCGTTCACCATATTACTGCTTTAGTAATAAATAGCCAGGAGTTCAGCCGATTATTACTAAGTTCTTCTGCAAACCTGAAGCCCACAAATTGGGTTCGTCAGGTGACTGGAGGTGTGAATAAATGGTTACAGACAAGGAAATTGTTCCATTCTTTGGTTATTCTGGCTGAATGTTTTGGGTCGAAATGCTTCGAACAACTAAGCCTTTTGGATCCCAAACTTCTATATGCTTTTTAAGCATTTATGGCACAGTAAGTCCACATACCTTTTAGCATTGAGAGGACCTTTACTCCACAGACTCGCACTCATACAACCTCACACCATTACATTGCCTCGTCCATGCTTTACAGTGTTATATTTGTAACATTTAATTCAAGGTTTGGTTTCACACAAATACGCACCCACCAGGACCAAAAATATTTAACTTGCTTTCGTATGAGGAAATTTTTTCCGGAAGTCCAGGTCCGTGTCCTCGAGCTAAATTAAGCCCTTTTGTACTGTTTTTTTTACTTCAGGGAGGCAATTTATGGATAGTTTGCAGAGGAAAATGTGTCCCAAAATATGAACCAAGGCCTTTTGCTAGTTCATGTGCACTTATTTAATTTTGAAGTCTGCCTAACCAATTTATGCACTTGCTTCTTTCGTCGAAACTTTCCATGGTCTTCCGATCATTTTTCACTATCTACACAACAAGCCTGCCCTGACTTTTTTAATAATCCTGTAATTATTAGCCCTGTAGTTATTATTTTTGATCACATAACAGACTTTGTTTGGCTCTTGTCTTATTATAACACCTTCAGTTCTATTTAACATTAAATTCTTATTAACTGCTACTTTTAAGTTTTGTTCTTCTGTGTGTTCTGTGATTATATCTTTAGTTTCTAATGAATTCCAATATGTACATACCAATACTTCTTTATAACACTTTTACTTCTCTCTCTCTTCTGTTTCAAATATCACTTATGCAGATGATTTTCACTTTTACATGCAGTGTAAACCAGCTGAGTTTCAGGCTTTTATTAATGATTAAATAAGCTTTTATTAGCATTCATCAACATTTCTATTTACATAGGTGGATTAAGTGTTACATCACGTAACACCAAGAAGACAATGCGTTGCATCAATGCAACTGGCTTATTAAAAAAAAAATTTGTGCCATGAAAGAAAAAAAAAGGCAAATTTTAAGATACTGAAGCTTGTTACTATCGGTCAATTTATGCGGAACCAATTTGCTCAGCTTCCACTTCTTCCCAAGTCTGTAAGCTAGAGCAAACAGTTTTATTACTTACGTTGAACATTTTTATGATCTTCTGACGTGTGTGACTTGAACGAAGTTCAATAGGTACGTGTGGAGTTTAGTGACAGTTAGTTGATGATTATTTGGGGATTGTGACATGCGGTCTGGTGTGATGTAGGCTTAGAAAAACATTTTCTTTATTATGCCAACGTTTTGATCTTTATTGAGATCATCTTCAAGGCCTAGGGTTTATAAACATTGTTTAAATTATACAAAAACATGTAGGATGTGAAAAAAATGAATTTATGTAATGCTAGAAATTTTAGACTCAATCAAAGTATTTGTACTCACTCAAAGTGTTTGTTTTCTGTGTAAATGTGTCATTATTGGGTGTCGTGTTGAGAGTGCTAGTGAGATATTAATGTTTTATTTCTATATACGTTGGATTTTTAAGGGGTGGAGAAGGAAGTAGGGATAGAAAAACATTTTTATATGAGTCGGCTTCTTTGAGGTGAAAGGAGCCGACAATAGGAAAAAATGACGGTTAATGCGTTGACACGGCGCTCATCAATCGAAGGTAAAGGTCCGGGGTTCAAATCCAGCGGCCCTGCATTCGAGCCCGACATACTTACAAATGAGCTTTTTTTCAAAAACACTGGCACCCCGAGGGTTGATATAACCTCTGCTGTTGCGAACCCTCGTAAAAAAGAAAGAAAGAAATAGGAAAAAATGGGTAGTGGTTCAGCCTGATTATTCTTTCAGTATTGAATAGACGACGATAATTAGGGAAAGGAAAGCAAAATTGTTGAAGAATTAGACTATGTAAAAATATTTGATATGAGGAATGTAATGATTGTTTTATATGTTTTGTGTGATGTGATGATATATGTATGTTATTGATACTGAATTTGATTAATGATATTAGCATAGCTGCTACTGAGTTTACATGTGTCCGTCCTGTAATTTTAAATTCAGTCGCAGCTACGCTAATATCTTTAATCAAATTCAATATCAATAATATACACACACATCACACAAAACATATAAAACAATCATTACATTCCTCACATCAAACATTTCTATATAGTCTAATTCTTCAACAATTTTGCTTTCCTTTCCCCAATTAAATGCATGCTGTAAATTATAAAATTAGTACCAATTTAGAACTAAATTGTACTGTAAGCAATGCAATTGCCCCAGAAGGCACTGCATGATACATTTGACCGCTTGCTTGCACATTTCAATTTATTACCTACTGCCTAAATTAAAAGAAGTCTTATCTGTATAAAGATACATAAATAAATTTTACAACTACAATAAAAAAAGACCATGATAATGGAAATAAAATGTTATTTTTTATTAACCAACCTCTATTTTTTTTTAAATAATATAAATAACAACATGCCAATACAATTGCAATTACAAAGGAAAAAACTTGTTGACATATGTTTTTAACCATTGAGCACATTATATACAAGTATAAAAATGCTCCCGAGAACTTAATTGCTTATTGCAGAGCTACATTGAATATAATTCAAATATAGTGGCACAATATCCTAAACAGTCTATGAGCCTCATGGAAAACTAGTTTTTTTGTTTGTTTTTTAATTAAACTTATTATATCTAAAACTTGTTATATGTATATACAAAATATCTAAATAGATAATTTCTTTTGTGTTTAGAAAAAATACTGTTACTAAATGGAGAGTTTACGCTTAATTAATTGTAACAGTATAAAATTATTAAACAAAAGGATAGGACTGTAAATATGTTGCAATGTCATGTGTGATTGATCAACAAAGCTTTTGTCAGTCTGAATCAACTGTATTATCAAGAACATGTTTGATTAAAAGCAATATTAGAATTTTTTTTAAACAGAAAACAAAAAGAGGGTCTCTATTATTAAACAGTATTAGGTAATGAAGGTTCTTGAATTTTAGTAATAAATATCTCACAGAAATACAAAGAGAACAGGTAAAACCTCAGAAAATATGTCAATTTACAAAAGATTTCGTTCTAAATTTAATATGAAGGGCAACAAAGACTCCTTAGAGAATGAATACAACTCAAGATTTTACTTTCTTCTCCAAAATGCAACGCATAAATTTGTTCCTATCATAGTCATGGACATTAATATTTATTGAACAAACAAAAATAACAATAAAAAAATTAAAATAAAATAATAAAAAAAGATTAAAATTATCACAACTTGTACTAACAAGCATTTTAAAAAGGGTTATTTCCATTACTCTGTATACTTGGCCATTTATATGTATTAGATGTTAATAATATAATATATATACATTTTATGTTGTATTTATATTATATATCTATTGTATAATATATATAATACAATGGATATATATTATATAATAACTGAAAAATGTGTTTACCAAAGGTATAACCCCATGATTTTGAACAGTAAAACATTTATTAAAACTATTTTTTGTTTTTAACCAATCTTTATAGAGTGAGAGTACCATGTTGAGTTTTTGTTGACTACAAGAAATAAATGTCATTTCAATGCAATCATAAAACAATCATCATGTTAAATTAATAACAATAAGTAAGATTGGATTAGTTAATCTGGCGATTAACAAGAATGAGCAAACAGTTGGCTGGATTTGTAATTTATTGAAAACAACTTAGTGCCAACATACTGTAAATTTTTTAAAAACAAATAATATCAAAGATAAATAAATTTTATTTGCAATTTTATTCATTTTTCTTTAGCTGACAGTATTTTTTTAGTTACAATTAATTAATTTGAAAATAAAATAGAAGTTTTTTATTTGTAACATCCTAACATAACGGAAACGTATAACTTTTTACCCATTTATTTATTTTTTAATGAATTGAAAATCTCTAACAATATAGTGCAAGATGCACAACAAAATTATACATTCCTGACTTCTACATTACTATCACGCAGTAGATATTTCCACTCTACATAAGTAGAAATATCTTCACTGATTATTCAGTCACAACTTTTTAACAGCGAAACATACCTAAAAATAGTTTGTTTGTACATTACTTAACAATTCTATACATGTGAAACTGAATGTGTAGCCTGCACAACAGGTGGAAAAACCAACAGACAGTCGGGGTAATGCATGCCTTAACAGATCAAACTAAAATTTAAAAATATGTAAAGTAGATAAGCTAACATGTTAACTAACATGCAATTAAAGAAAGAAAAGAAGAAAAAAAAAACAATAAAATTCCTTAATTTTATAGTTCAATTTTGTTCAGAAATCATTATAATGTTACAAATTTAAATTTTTCAGAAGTGAAGAATGAATTATATAAATACTATCAACATATTTATAAATGCAATGAAAATTACATCATTAAATAATGGTAAATTATTACACAACAAATTATATCATTTAATGCCACAACCATTGACAATTCATAAACACACAGCTATTTACTAATTGTGTTAAATATGAATTAATAAATTTCAACAGATTTTAATTATTTGACAGAATCCATATATGTATTTAGCGGTTACAATTGGCCGTATTAACTATTTTAAGCAATTATACTTTCAATCTAAGGTCATGGGTTTTCATCCCGCTAGTGACACTTGCTTTTTCACCTCAACCAAGAGCTTAGATTGAAAGTTTAATTGATTAAAATTTGCCAGAATATTTATACTGCTAAAATACTTATACTTTAATTAAACCTAATACAACTTAAAAACATGCTACTTGAATAAGCTTCATGTGTATCGTAAACTTTGCAAAAATAAAACCTTAGAATATTAAAATTTTCTGAAATTTCAAATGATTTCTGAAATAGTGTGTTCATTAAGGCAGTGGTAAAAAAATAAGTAGACTACGCTTACCGACATTGCATTAAAATAGAATAAATATCACTATCATTTATAGTGCAGAAATTTTTCAGCAATAATCAAACGACATTATTTCCATGCTGAATTTTTGTCTTGGTGTCTATTTTATTTTCACTGTTGGATAATGTTTGCATTTTAGCAATACATTATTTCATGATATGTCTCAATTTTATTACAAATATAACAGAATTTATAAGACAATTTCCACAATGGTGATAGTTTCCTTTTATCAGTGGCAATGTTTAGTATGACAATTGAAGAAACAATTTTAAAGATTGAAGACATTAAGTACGGTTGTGAGAATAAATGTAAAAGACCTTTAGTCTTCTCTGTTAATTTCCCCACTGTGTAAAACAAATTGATTAAAAAAAAAAAAAAAAAAAAAAATCAATATTAACAATCCACTAAAATGAGATTTTCTTCAGGGTAGTATAGATGTTTGGGTATATTTGTTGTCAGTTTTATATATAAAGTTATATACTATGACAGTTCGTCTGTCTTTTTCATGTTAGATTAAAAGGGTAACTTGAAAGGCACAGTATTGCTCCTGGTCTCCTTTCACTGGTGGTCGGACCACTGTAAATCAATGCCTGATACCACTATGAGACACAATTTTCGGAGTATCCTTCATAGAATCAAATTAAATTTTACAAAATAATGGTATTTATCATTGTTATTTATTTTAATAATTCTATTCAGAACACTGATAATATATGGCAAACCCATTAAGGCACAACCATACTTAAATCTCCTCTTTAAATGTATATTTTTAATATAAACAAACCTCTTTATTAATTTTGGACTATTTCTTAGGACTCATCAAACTTTGTTTTTTAATTATTTTGTCCATACAATTTAACTATCAGCACACAATTATAACTATATTATTAACATAGTAAGCTTAACAAGGAATTTGCATATACCATTGGGACAACATTGGGATGCTCCTGAAAAAAGAAAAAAAGGAAAACATGAATAGTATATAAATAATGTGTCTTTCTTAGTGACCTGTTGTTTCATAATTTGTTGAAGTTGTGTGTCTTGACCGCTCCTCACGACCTCAACAAATTATAAAAATAATTTTGTAATAAATTTAATATTGTCACATTAACATATTTATAACAACAACAAATTACAAAATGTAGCTTTTATCCATACTGTATCTTTGTTTCATCAGAAAATACCTTCAAAAATTTTGTTATGTAGGCTGTTAAAAATATGCAAGGGTTGTCAATATTACATTATTTTCTTTTATCAACATGTACAAAAATTTTTGTCTCTTTTTTACCATCTCTTATTTTTTACTAAATATAATGTTTTTATAATAAATAAATAGCACTTTTTACAAATTAATATCATAGATAAAATCAGACTTGAGTAGTATTAATTTGTAAAAACTGCTATTTATTTAAAAAAAAAAAAAAAAAAAAAAAACATTATATTTAGTAAAAAATAAGAGATGGTAAAAAAGAGACAAAAAGTTTTGTACACGTTGATGAAAGAAGTTTAAATATTGAATGAGAATCTAGCCCTGAGGAAGGTGAAAAAAAGCACCGAAAGCTTGGCTTAGTTTCAACACACAACATTCAATGGACCAGATCCTCGATTCTACCAAATTTCAATAGTAGCTGGTTGATCACTTTTACATCATTACTGATTTATGTAAGTTCAACTCTGAACAAGCTTGAACATACATACAAGCGTATACAGAGTTGAGTCCATCACTTCTTGCAATCCACTAGCAAAATCTACCTTTTGTAATTTACAATGAATTACTGGCAGGCTTCGAGAATCACCAACCCCTGATGTTGGAAGTCCACGGTCAGACCTCTATCTTATATATCCAGCCAGTGAGGTTGAGCTCCAGGTGCTGTTAACAGTTAGGTCAATCAGCACCCAACATAATCAGTTCCTAAATCCAAACCCACTTTTATTCACTCTTAAATACGTTCTTTCAGACCATTCACTTGGTGTGGACTTGTTATTCCTCCATTACCTTCCACACGTCATATAACCAATCTAATTGAGGGTTGATGGGATGGGGTACTTAGTATTCTGCCATCGACCCTCTTACACTACACATTCGTATATATTCATTTTCAATTCACACTAGTTGACACAACACAGTACATCTTCAATAAAACAACCGTTTCCCCCAATATTCAGAACAGTGCTCCTCCAGTTCATCGTATTTCTCCAACAAAAGCACAATGAAAGGGCAGTAACAATGTAGATGGAGGCAGGTGATTTTTGTTATTAATACATTCTGGAATGACGAAATGTACCCTTCCCCCAGAATGACACACCTCCTCTAGAAAATCCCTGCTTTTCAAAACTTGTTTTAGGGTTTTTTTTCTTTCATTTTTTAAAGTGTTAGTAGTAGCAATATAAAATTAAGACAATGTTTTCATAATACATGGGTAGGCCACACATAAATAATGAGTAGGGGTTTGCCTAATCTGACCTTCCCTATATAGAGACATTGTTCCAGAACAATGCATCCAAAAATCTAAAAGAAGCAAATTTTTACTTCCTATGTAGGATTACAAATGTCCCGTAATTGAAATTTTGCTTACAAAACTGATAGTCAATTATTTGCCCATGGTACCGAAAGAAAAATTTCACAATTTCCTAAAATAACAGGATAGTCTGGATATAGCTAATAAAGTACGATTCAGCTTGGTGCAAATTTTGGTCGTGTTATCCAGGTGATTTAGATCAAAACTTTTTGGCTTATGAGAAACAACAAAAAATAAGAGAGTATCAATAACTGGGGCATGAAACAATTCCTTAGGGAGTGGAAATTATCCCCCGGACACAGGCAATCGAAAGAGTTTGTTAAGGCGATCAAACCAGCAGAATCGAAATGGCTATTCTCTATCTCAAGGAAGGGAATTAGGAGGCTGATAGGTATCCTGACGGGCCATTGCCCTTTGAGAAGACACTTCTTCGTAATGGGTATTTTACCAGACCCCTTCTGCCGTTTTTGGAAATAAAAGAAGAAACGGCAAGGCACTAGCTCGCAGAGTGTAATAGGTATGCTAGGTCTAGATTTGAAATCTTTGAAGGAGAGGACATCACCAAATCACTCCCCCAGATAAATTGGTCCAAGATATAAAAAATCCAAATCTCCAACAAGTGAGCCGACCAAGTCCCGGACCTTTTAGGGACGGGGTACGAGTCTACCCAGGCATTTAACCCCTCGGGTCTTGGTCGCCCACCCTGCATAATATATATACANATCATATAAACAACAAAAAATAAAAATTATATAAATGATGGTTACGATCAGGATTTCGAGTATTAAACAATCATCGTCAGGTTGAAACAATGAACGTTTATTATTTCTACTCTAAAAATTTATGTGACGGGGTTTTTACCAAAAATCCTCCAATAAAAAATAAAAAAAATAAAATAACGGGGAGACAAAGGTAGATAAAAAGTAGTATCATGTTAGTAGTAGTATTAAGTATTATCTCACTAATCTCTACACAGTAGTATTAAGCTGATGTTCTGTTTTCTGTTAGTTTTTAATTGTAACTCGACATTAGTTATTATAAAATATTATTTTAAAATTGTGTCATGTTTCGATATTGTAAATTAGATTTTGAACAATGTTTATGAAATTAATGACACATTTGCCGAGTGTTTGATGCAAGTGTAGATAATAATACACAGATTTAAGATATTCACAACAAACATTAATTCTTATTGGAATACTTACGACAGCATCATAAGTAAATATCTTTGGCTCCATCGTTTTTCCTGTTAGTGAGATAAATGCTCCTAAATTGCCCATAGTATCACTGAAACACAATTTTAGAACAGTGAATTTTTTAATCCTGAGGTGGTCGTTATATCTTTGTTTTTATTATGAGTTAATTGTGTGTTTTATTTATAAATGTTTTTGTTAATAGTAAGTTCATAATGTATTTTAGTGATATTAGGTCGTTACCAATCATTTTGGTCGGCCTATCTTTACTGGATTTCAGATTTGTTTTGGCATTTTGCCATCTTCAGTGTGTCTGTGAATACATTTTAATGTTGCCATTTTGCGCTTTTGTAAGTGGTTTATTACTTTGTAACAAAATAAAAAATAGTTACTTTGCTTAGATGTTAAACACATTGTCTACCTATAGCAAAGCAATATCATAGAAAATTGATTATTAATAAAGCCGAATAAATTATTTTTTACCTAAAGGTACAACGAACTGTTCTAAACATACCAGTAGTTTGGAGCTGAGAAAACAGTAATGCATTTTCCGTCATGAGCAATTTCATACCCGTTTGTCTTTACCTCATGACTTCGAATAATATAATCTAGATTATTTTGTTTTATAAAGCTGCTGGTAACATCAGGACCAAATTGGACCCCGACTCCTCTTTTACTCAGTGCTCGTCCATTTGCAGGTTGAGGATCAGACCATAACAAATCACACATAAGACCTAGAACGAATAATTCACAAAGGTTGTAATTTCTGAGTTATTTATTTATTTTTAGCAATTTTACTGTTATCTATTTATCATTTTTTATTCTACCTTCATCTGGTGGTTGCCGATTTCTATCAATGTTTTTTATGTCATCCAGGGTTACACCATCTTTTGCAAATAGTCCACCATGCATAACCTATAAAATATAATTCAAACATAATTATAGGATTATTTATTCAGTACTACTAAAGTAGAATTTCTGCTTTTCAATTTTTTTCTTTGCTTGGATGTTTTAAATAGGAGCCGTTTTTTTAGTTGTTTCAAATTTCAACCGCTGTGCTGAAAGACCATTTTCTAAAAGAATGAAAGGAGTCAATATCAAGAGCATAATTGTCCATCTCTTAAGGTCCTATTGACTTTTTGGTGGGATATTCAAGGAATAACATTGGCAACTAGGAATAACTTATGCAAACAAACCCTTACGGCAGAGGTATACTGTGCTCAACTAGGTCATCTCCGGACAGCGTTGAAGGGAAAACGTCCAGCCCTGGTGAATAGATGTCGTGTTTCACTGTAACACCGAATGTCACCAGCTGCACTCACTCAGAGTAAAATCGCCGAGTTAAGCTGGGAACAATTCCCCACCCCCATGGAGAATGCTCTCCAGATTTTGCCCCTTCCGATTTTTAATTGTACCTCTCCCTAGACAACATAAGTTGTAAGACTTTTACAGTAAGGGGATATTTTCTGCTATTACTATTACCATAACCTTAGGAATATGTTCTAGCAAATGAAGGACATCATGTTTTGGGTTAAAAATAAAATACATTTATATTTTGAATTAGACTTTTCATCCTGAAAAGAGAAAAACTTATGCACACACTTAATATTTACATTTGTGGTGTGAGCTGGTCCCCGTCTTAGAATAAGTAGAAATAGTTGTTAAAGTAAGTTAAAGATAGTTTTAAGGAAAGACACACATATGTTGGAAATAAGGCTGTAAGTATTAATATTAATTTATAGTAAGGAAACTCGAAACAATTACTGTGAGTTATTGCGTAGCCAACCCTTGTGAGAAGGAACTGGCCATCTGGCCCAGCAGTTTTTGCTTTTCCTTTCCTATCCTGGTTGGGAAATTAGTATAAAAGGGGATGATTTGGAAAGCAAAGTAAATCGACCCAAGAACTCAGCCAACCCGAGTAGCCAGTCCAAAGCAAGGAAGTTCGAGCCATTCAGTTGAGAAGTTGAATACAGTTGATGCATGAAGCTGCAGGAAGATCATCAGGCTGGATGATGTGGAAGCTGGTATTGAAAAGCATCATTTAGGCTAAGTCTTATAAGCTCATCTCAGAGCTGGTTATGACTGTCTTGCTGTTATTATTTGACTTGCTTTGATTGTTGTTTTTACTTTTCTTAAGATGGGCTAGTGTTAGAATACAATAAATTTTTATGAATATATTTCTAGTTTATTGTATTTTTGGAATCCTACCTTACCCTACACAAAAGTAGTTAAGCATCGTTTAGAGATAAGCACACAGAGTGTTGGCGCCCACTTACGGTGGCTTACACACATCAAATACTACTGTGTGACGATAAGAAACAAAAATACAATAAAACTGGTCTCTCACTCTCACTTGCATTGAAAATTATTTACAATGCTTAACAAAACTGGCATATACTGTTAAAAATATTAAATTTAATAAAATATGGTGTCTGTTACATCCTTACCAAAACTCTATTATTGAGACAGTGGGCTAGCGGAAGCCAGTTATATACCTCTGTGAAAACTTCTACCATTTGAGATGAATACTTGGCTCTCACTTCACCTTCAAATCCATATATTTGGTTCATAGTTTGGCTTTCATGGTTACCTAAGAAAGAATAAATGTTGAACAACTAATAGTAAATTTGAATGTTACATTCATGTATATTGTTCAGAAATGAATCGACTAATGCTTGCAAGTTGTAGATGATCAAATTTACAGCTTGTGCTAAAGAAATCTACATTTACAAATCTACTGGATGAAGAACAATAAGCTGAAATATTATGCTGCTTTGCTTGATAACTTACCTCTAGACATAAAAAATTTATCTGGGTATAACAACTTAAAGCTGAAAAGCGTAAATATACACTCCACAGAGAATGAACCTCTATCAACAAAATCACCATTAAATAACTACTCACTTTAAGGAAATTTATATTCTGAAACACGTGTAAACTAATAACTAATGCATTTCAATTATTTTATTTTGTTATTGTTTTTGTAATAATTTAGACTTAAAATTTAAAAATATTAATTTAAATGTTATAAACAGAACTAATGGCAATAAAATTAAACAACTATACAGTTGATTGAACTCATAGTTAGATCATAACTGATAAAATGTTTTAATTGATTGTAGTAATCGGGGGATCGCAGTAGCCACGTGGTCAGCGAGATAGACTCTCGGCTCGTAGACCCCATGGTCGAGGGTTTGATTCCACTGTCACCCCAGCCTTTTTTTCAAGAAACCCGTCTCCCAATAACAATAATAATAATAATAATAGTTATAATAATACCAAAGTAATATTCGGAAATGAATCAACTACACTAGTGGACTTGATATACTAATATACTACAATTACAACACACTTTTATAGCAAATTTTAGTTTTATGCACAGATAAAATTTTATAAATTCTAAGCATCTGTTTAAAATCATTAAAAAGGATACATATGGATTTGTCTCAGATGGATATCCGTTAATTTTAAATATATTTAATAGGTCATAAAACTGACCGTGAATATCACCACAAACAGTAAACTTTTCGTCATCTCCAATAGATATGTTTATCAAAGATGGTTGTGTCATAAACAAGTTTTTAACATCTTGGAGTATCTAAAATAAAGTAAAAAATTAAATTATATTGTTATAATTTTAAATAATTATTACATTTATACCAAATAGATGGTATAAACTTTTGCCTTAAAAACTGGTTTTTGAAACGTTTACCAAGAGAGAAATGAGGTAGGAAAAGTTACTGTTTACGCACAGAACAACGAAACAAATTCAATTTTTTCCATGACCGAGCTTGAATGTCAAAATGCTCATATTTCAAATCAACTTTCCCCATTGAAATTAATTGAAATGAGATTAATTTGTACCAGCCCTCAACAAAACACTCTAATTTTTTATAATGTATTTATAATTAACAAATATTGTTTACAAATAAAATAAAACCAAATACATACAAACATATGTATATGTAAAGCAGAATCTAAAGAAATAAACAGATTTGGCAGAACCAATTAGCTTCTACATAGTACAAATTAATGTTTCAATCAGTTCACTTTTGCATAACTTAATTATGTGAGTTAATAACAAATTATACACACTATCAACTTATTTTAATGGATCTAAAGGTACAGCTCTATTAAGGTATTCAAGACACATGCAATTATAGAAAGCTGCTCATCAAGTACTGTTCATCCTTTAGTGAAACTTCCCACATGTTTTTAAATATTATTTTCCTCCTTTTACACTTACAATCCCCGGTCCCTTGTTTTTGTTTCCTTTTATTATTATTATTATTATTTATTTTCAAAAAAGCCAGTTTTTTACAAGAAAAAGGTCGTTATTGCCGTTGCAATATTTGCAAATTGGGTTGTCCAGAAAATAATGCAGGTTTTTGGTTATAAAATAAAAACAATTAAATAAATGATTTTAAACATTTTTATTAATTAAAATACCCTGCATCACTTTCTACACATTTCTCCCATGACATCATCTCTATACCCTCTAAATATAATTTTGAGTCTTTACTATTAATAAATTCTGTAAACACATTTTCTAATGGCTTTTGAGAAATAAATTTTATTATGTTGTAACATGTTGTCCAGGTGTCTGAAAAATGGTAATCAGTAAGAGAGAAGTCTGGAGCATAGGGAGGAATTGATTGTTTAGCCAGGATTCAAGAAGCTCTAGTAAATCAGCCCAAATGAAGCCCACCAATGAGTTGCCATCACCTTTTTTCAATGAGTTAGGGGCTTTGGAAAATGTGGTGCTGCTTCTCCTTTGTCGAGCCACTGTCCAGAACAACCGCGGTTATTGAAGAGAATCCACTTTCCATCACAAGTAACAAAGGTTTTGGCAAAGAATTGTTGCGTAAACTTCATAACGATGATTTATTTGGCAGTTGTTTAATGCATGAGGAACCGAACTTTCAAGTTTTTTCACCTTACCAGTGGCCTTAACATGGTCAGCAACGGTCGATTTACTAACTGAAAGATTCTCTGCAAGCTCTCGAACAGTTGTTCTGGCATCTTCTTTGACCAAAGCTCACAGAACATCATCATCTAGGGAAGAAATCCTTCCACGACCGTCTTTGTCTTCAAAGCTAATCTTCATCTCGAAAATTTTTTAAACCATCTATGAATGTGCTCTCACACACTTACATCACCCCAGACTTAATTAATGTTTCTGACCATTTGGGCACCAATCGGACCAAGTTTAAATTCATTAAATGAAATTACGCGCAAATCACATGTTGACATATTGGTAAAGACTGAATTATTCCCAAGTAATGAAATGCTACTGAGGTAAATAAACATTTGTTTGGAAGAGGTAAAAAGTGTTGACATTTGTACAAAAGAATAATTCATCAAATGTAAACAGTTTATTATATAGAAGGGTAATTGAAAAAAAAAATTNAAAAAAAAAAAAAAAAAAAAAAAAAAAAAAAATACTGCATTATTTTCCAGACAACTGAATACTATATTTTCTATTATGTAACTTTTGTGTATGTATATAATTAATCATACAACTGCATTACTAAAACCCTCCCATAGACAGTACCCAAACCCTTTAAGAACGGCCCCCTGTATAACAGACAAAACCACTTCTTATCTTGGGAAATTTTTCATAACGTTAGCACAAACAGTAATACTAAATTGATAGTGCGCAGATTTAACAGAATACTTTCTGAATAGCGTGCTTGTTAACAAGTGTTGGTAAAGTCAAAAAAGTATTTTTTTGTTGCAGATACTGTCCAATTAAAAAAATAATAATAATAATGTATATGTAGAAATATAACAAAATTAATCCATTTATGTTTGGTGGTCTAATTGACCATATTAATTATTTCAATTATTTTTTCTATTTATGTAAGGTCTTGGTTGAGATGAAAAAATAATAATTAATTGCAATAATTAATATGGTCAATTAGACCACTAAACATAAATTGATTAATATATAAGTAAAGAAGTTCTTAAAGAAGTATAGTAAGTAAAGAACTTCACTAACAGCTCCCTGTGGCCACTTCATAAGTTGCTGAGAATCGAATCCTGATTACACGACATTTGAAAAATGGTCAAAAGAAGGAAAATTCGAAAGGTTGTAGGTTGAGATGAGGAGATGAGGTTCCTATCCCGCTCGTAACACTAGCTTTTTCATCTCAACCAAGACCTTACATAAAAAGGATAATTAATTGATATAATAAAATTGTTTATTTTATAGTTAACATTTTTCAATTCGTACAAGTTTTCATGAATCCTTCCTCCTATGAATGTATGTAAATTTGTTTCTAACATTAAACTATTTAACAGTTTCATTTTGACCAATGAAAAAAATTTAAAAAATAAATAAATAAAAAATAAAATAAATGTTTTATTAACTACAAAAAGGAATAACAATTAATTAGATATGCAGCAACCTTATACATCTTCCCTTCAATAAAACAATTGTGTAAAACATATCCTTTGGTTCAATTGCCTAAATACAATTTAAAAGCTAAAATTCCAAGAGACAGATTTGGTTATAACGAGTATGTGTTGTATATGGTTACTAAACTGTACTGTAATATTTTAGTTTTACCTAAAATTAATAAGCTAAGCTAAAAGATTTTTTTTCTTAGGACTTTTTATCACTTTTCGTCCTCAATTTTGGTTTTAAACACCCCAAATTGCCCAGTAATTAATGATTACTCTGTATGTTGGAGCTGCAACTATCAGGTCCTCAGTATTGTCAGCAATCAAAAGAAAAAAAAATCCATAACTGCCTTTGTTTAATAACAAGCTTGCTAGGCACGACTATAACCTGAACTACTACAAAATCCCCCAGAAACTTTGCGTTAGCTGCAAGGAAAGGATGAAAATCCTTCATGCAAAGTCTTCAAATAGTGTCAACATTATTTGAAACATGTTAAATATGATGGTGACTTTGAAATAGAGGAAACTTTATGCAAAATTTCGCTAATATCTCGCAATTTGTTACATATCATCAGTGTTAAGGGGTCAAGATTAACATTTAGACAGGAGGTGGGATACTGTTCATAAAAGTTGAGCGACTGGCTAATTGAGAGTAAAATTAAAAATCCTTTGTTTTTAATTCATGTCGCTGTTTAAAACCATTTTTAATTCTGATATAATTAGTATTCAATCTCATGAGTTGTTAATTTGACATTTCACAAAGGATAACATACAAATAAACTAAGATGTAATTTACAATATGAATAAGGGCATTACTGTGTGATGTACAGCCTATTTACATTGTGATATGAAGTTTATCTAATTAATTTTATAATAAAATAAATGATCAAGGATGATATAAAAGCACCTATTAATATAAAATTATAATACTGAAGTGTGTGTTGTTTAGTGACCGTTAGGTAATGATTATTTAGAGATAGTAAGATGCAGTGTGGTGTGATGTAGGTTTGGAAAAACATTTTCTTTATTGTGTCGTTTTGATTTTTATTGAAATCAACTTCAAGGCCTGGGATATGTACACACACACGCACACACGCACACACACACACACACACACACACACACACACACACGTGCGCGCGCATGCACACCAGAGATTTCAGCACTTTAAGTAAATGTTCATATTTGTTACTTGAAGGAACTTAGTGTTTTTCTTGTATTTCAAATTGTCCTTATCCCTGATTTTTTAATAAAAAATTATATGGGATCAAAATAGTTTTGTCTCCTATTAATTATATACATTGAGACAATAAAAATAAATTTTTACATTACCTTATAAGCAAATTTTCTGTGGAGTTTTCCTTGGTTTCTGTATATCTCAATCAATTCCATGACAAATTCTTTTGTGACTTTTCCATCTTGTAGTTGTGGCCCTTTATATTCTTCTTCGATTGCTGCATTAAAAAAAAATAAAAAATAAATATATAAAGGAACAGAATCATAATTAAGCAATCTCACCATTTTGAGAACATTATTTTTCAAATATTTTTGTCTAAAAGTTTATTATATTCAAGTTCAATTCAATTGGAAACAGTCTTTTACATTTTTGTAAAGGATAGCTTTTATTTATTTACTTTTTAATTTCATATGTGAAGATTAGGTTTGTTCCAACACACCTTGAAAAATGGCAAAAAGGAGGGAAAATTCAAAAGGTGGGGTTGAGGTGGGAAGTTAGTGTCCGAGTGGATCGAGGTCACGATAGCTCAAGTGGTAGAGCAGCGGCGTATCTAGCCGAAGATCGTGGGTTCGAATCCCACTCGTGCCATTGACTTTTTTATCTCAACTAAAAACCTTAATTAATTGTAATATATTAATTGGTCAAGCGGACCACGAAATTACTGAATTTTTACTATTATTTGACTTTATTAGGTTATTTTATTAACATAAATGAACCGATAAACTAAAATTCCCTTGAAATAATCAGATTCTTATGTGAGGCCCCATTTCCAAAACTTCTGAGTGCATTTTATTTTGCATGAAAAATTAATTTTCTTACGTAGACATATTGTGGAAGAAATAGGGGCCTCATTTGAAACACAAAAATAGTCATTGTTAGTTCTCTTTCTAATTATATGATTTTTTATGTGAGTGAAATTTTTTCTTTTCAAAATGAGAAATATTAGGCAACAAAAGCCTATATTAAAAAGAAATTATTCAATTATTAATCGGGTGATGTCTGTGACATTAATCCTATTTTACTATATTTAGAGCAAATTAATTGCATACTTGAGGGTTTAGTGCATTTTATGCACGATACTTGAGAATTTTTATTGCATATAAATAAAGTAGTAAAAACTTTCCTATTTGATGAAAGCGGGAACATATCTGCACATGTCTCTGATAGCCAGACCATGGACTGTTTTGACAGTCCAAAACCGCCGACAACTTGGCCTTTAACTGTGTTGCATGAGTATGCCTTATAAAGTTTATGTTCAAATTATTGAACTATGTAATTAATTGATGTAGAAAGTGATAAAAGTGATTTTAAGTTGATAATGTTAAAATGTCAATAATGGTGTTCTTTTTATTTTTTAAAACTTTATTTTCTGTTTTTCCATTATTGATCATTTTTAGACTTATATAGGATTTGTAATACTCACAATAGAATTAAACAATAATTGACATCTGCCTGTGTTTCAACATTACTTACTCATTTTGTCAAAGTCAATGGAGTCTACTGCTGACTTTGTATAGCTTTCAACAGCAATCGCTTTTTCAAATGCAAGCTTCTTCACTAATTTGTAACACTCATTAAACTTCATTACTGCATCCTTGTCATTAGGTCTAGCTTTCATCACCTTCAAAAACAACTTATTAATAATAACGACCAAGAGGAAACAAATTTACAAAGTCCTTACTGTTTCATAATCCTTGAGGGCAAGTTTGAATTTACCAAGTGACATGTATGCTGCAGCTCTCCTGTAATAACCTTTAACATAATTTCTATCTAATTCTATTGCCTTTGTAGCATCAGCCAATGCAGAACCGAAACATTCGAGTTTTAATTGTGCTATACTTCTATTGCCGTAGTAAATAGCTTTGTCAGGGTTCAATTTAATACACATGCTATATCGGTTGATCGCCTCTTCATAACATTGCTCTGAAAAAGTAGTTAAAAATGTAAGGTCCAAAATAAAAGACAATTAAGATAATAAGAGATTATAATAAACATATAACGCCTTAAGTCAGCAGGGTTGTCAAAGAATCAGCTAATTTAAATTTATACAATGATAGAAATTTTAGACTCAAGCAAAGTATTTGTACTCACTCAAAGCATTTTCTGTGTAGATGTGTTAGTGAGTTTTGAAGAAGTGGGAAGGATGTAGGGATAGAAATCCATTTTTCTATGAGGAGTCGGCTTCTTTGAGATGAAAGGGGCCAACAGTGGAAAAAAGTTTAATGGTTTGTCGTCATGCCTGGATATTTCAGGATTATTATAGACGAGGATTATTGTGGAAAGGAGAAATAAATTGTTGAAGAATTAGACAATTAGAATTGTTAGAATGTATACTAAGGGTTACACTCCCGTCCCAGAATAAATTAGTTTTTTTCCTTTTCAAAGATTTTTAAGTTTGTTTTAATATGTTTTATGTTCATACATAAAAGTGATTTTTTTGAATTTTTTTATGTTGAGAGGTATTTTTATTTTCACACTAACCAAATATTTTAATAAATACCTGAATTATAAAAAACATAGGTGGTAATGTTACAAAAAGGCAAGTGCATTAAAAATATATCAATATTTCAAAGTGAGCTACTTTTTTTATGGAGCAGTATAAATATAATGAATGAAACCGAATTTAAAAAAATATATACATATAAAAATGAAATAACAATTCAGCACAAATAACAAAACCGAACAAATGGATTAGTGACACTGATGGAAACTGTGCTAGTTTGGTGCCAAAAAGGCTTAACGCAAATTGTAAAGTTTTTTCGTTTTATGTTTTTCAGGTGGGATTTTTGTGAGTAAAACTTTAAAAAAAAATTTTTTGCTGATGAATAAGTAATAAAATTGGCACTAGTCAATTTATATAAGGAAAGTGTTGTCTTTTTGAAGTCGACTCTTTATTTAAATACAAACCCATATAAGGGGAGAAAAAATATGTTTCCCTTGGAAGAATCTAAGTCTAAACAAGACCCTAAAATGAAGTAGGATTAATTATAAGTAAAAGTCTTACGGGCAAAGCATCTGTTGGCCTCTTCTTTGATTTCTTCGGCTCTGACTTTATTTTCGACCATTTCGACGCAGTTCTCTCCGACGGCTGGTTCCATTTCGACCGGTTCGATCCTTACTCAATCCAAAATTCCACGATGATAACAGATTTTGGAGATCTTAATCTTTGACTTTATTATCACCGGGGGAGGGGGTTTCGGTTGAAGTTCGTAACTAACTCGTTCCCTTCCTATAGGAAATAATTATCATTACAGATAGATTGGACGAACGGGCTTTGTCACATTCACCAGTGGATCTCGACGATTTGGCTTGACACGTATTTAATTTGCTAAAACTAGAAATTAGTACGGCTAAGTGCTAAAACATGCTCTCGGTCTCGTGTAGCTAGCTGCAGTTGACCTCTCCGACGGGTCCCCACTCCTTTACCTTTCGCACTACTACAGTGCTACCCTGCCCTACCGCATCCGCGCTTAAATTTTACCTCAGACCTAACCACGAATTCCTCACCACAGGTGACGTCGATTTTTGTCGTCGGAAAAGATCTCGGTTAGTTAGTGGACACGATTGAACTGAGTCCTCACAAAATTCCTTTAAAGCATACGCAAGTTCCAGTTAGAAAACGCATTGCCATTAAAGCGCTAGCATGTAAAAAAATCACATCGAAATTAGTCAGTAAATTCATCCAAAATTTCCAAAACCTAATGGTACTAGGATACAAAAGAATTGTGTGTAACGAAAAGGCAGACACACTGGTCAGAAACCATCTGTAAAACCATATATAGACCCTAAACCTATTCTTAGGATAACAAAAATAAACTGGGACGGAAAATCCACTGGAACGAAATTAACACATCTAAATTATACAAATGTAAAAAAAATAAAAAATTGACCTTGTCAGGAATCTATCTAGAAATTCTTAAATACAGTTCTGTTAAATCAATCTTCAAAAACGGAAATCGAACTGATGCGTTCAATTACAGACCCCCCATCTGTATTCAGTCTACAATAGCAAACGTTTTTGAAGCGATAGTTTAACAGCTCTTCATTTAGCTGGATGATCATACCCAACAACATGGTTTTCATCCTGGCAGATCAACTATCACAAACCATTTTTTTTTCAAGGTTCCACAGTTATGGCAATTGCAGCTGGATACCAAGTGCATGCAGTCTACTTTGATTTCTTTAAGGCATTTGATAAAATATACTGTCAACTACTTATTCACATCATTGACATGAGGTTCCATGAAACACTTCTGCCCTATTTCTACCTTTAAAATAAATAAACAATAATAATAATCGTGTTTTATTTTCAAACTTTCAATACATGGTAAACAGAAGAGAGAAAAAATAATAAATTTCTTGCCTGAAATTATTCATCTGGCGAGTTGATCAAAATTAAATTTAAGAAGATTTCTTTTTTTAAGTACATTATTAAAGCAAATACTACTGTTACTTATACTAATTAAAATATATATAAAATACGAGAAGCTTCAATGATTAAATTGAAGTAATAGGATTAATAATTGAATTCTCCTATCAAAACGTTTCTATATTTGCAACTATTAATAAGAAAATTACATAAAGCAGTGTGTTAAATTGAAAAATGCATGTCTGAGTTATTGTTATTGTAACTGGGTAAATACCCATAAATAATAAATAATTAAATAAATAAATTGCTGGATTAAAATATGACGTTCCAAACTTGACGCCCTTTCCCCAGCAAGTAGACTTCGATTTGGACCCCCCTCCCCAAGTACTGTTGCAGTCGTTGATACTTTGATAGCACTTTATCAGTCGTGTATCACAGATAAACAATTTTGTCTCTCTCTCAATTTTTTTTTGTTTTTTATTAATTTTTCATTTGCCACCTGTTTTTACCCTTTGTGAGAAGAAGAGCCGGCACCGTGACTTCGGAATGAGACGAGGCCTAAGTTAACATTCCCTCCCAGGACAACCAACTTCAAATAAGGATTGTAAGCTATTTATTTTGGATATGGATATTTTTATCACTTTCCCTCTGCAAGATTATTCAAAAATTCAGTTTAAAATCTCTGAAAAAATAAGTGAAACTAGTTGCAATTGAAATTGTAACGCGAATAAATCAATTAACCCAATACGAAAGGCTTAAAGTTAAACTTTTTTTGTACGATACAAAGTAGCTTAATTTCTATAAGTTAAAAGAGATAAAGAGAAAGAAGTATAACATTTGTATAGTTTCTGGATTGTCGAATTTTCTAGTGCCAACATTTGTTATTTTCTGTTTAACTTAACAATAAATATGATATCAAGGAAATTTGACATCCTAGGAAAGCTTTTACACTATGGTAAGTGTATAGTTTACTTACTCATTTATTTATTTTTTATCTAGTGGGAAAATACCAAAACATACAACATAAGAAATTCACAATACGTGTACAGTATGTTAAACATGTAACGACATTAAAAGTAAGAGGCGGTCTGGTGTGATGTAGGTTTCAGAAAAACATTTTCATGTTTCGATCTTTATTGAGATCATCTTCAGGGCTCAAAGTGTTTGTTTATGCCCCTTGGGCACTCTCAACACAACATGCAAGAATGGCACAATTATACAGAAAACAAACACTTTGAGCCCTGAAGATGATCTCAATAAAGATCGAAATGTTGGTGTGATAAAGAAAATGTTTTTCTGAAACCTACATCACACCAGACTGCATCTCACGATTTCTGAATAATCATTGACAAACGGTCACTAATCACCACACATTAAAAGTAAGTAAAGTAATTCCTGTTATACAAGAGGGCTTAATGTCCAACTTCCTGTTGGGTGTTGAACCATGAAGGGTCAAACCACTTTACAATACTTCTTTCGTACTATTCTCAATTGAAAAGCCATGGGCTATGCCGGGATTTGAACCCAGGACAACTAGTGTGGCAATATGAGTTGTACATCCTAACCATTCGGCCACCACGGTCCCAAAAATAAAGTCCTCCAGACAGGTGGAACTTCCCTTAAGTGTTCCATGAGGCTCTACCATTTCCCTCTTTGTGTTCTGAATTTATATCAGTGATCTTCCTGACTTATTCAGCATTGCGATTACCACCCCTATGCCGACAACTCCCAAATCTATAAGTCCTTCCATCCCTTCAATCTACATGCTATCCACAGAATTCTTGAAAATCTGAATTCCCTAACAAATGGGCACATAAAAACAACCTAGAATTAAATGCTGTGAAGTCCAAAGCCATTGTTATAGTCACCTCCTCAAATCTCTCCCCCATTCCTCCTTTCACCATCAACAACCAGCCTATTTCCTTGTGCTCCACTGTTAAAAACCTTGGGCTTACCTTTGACCAAAACCTTTCCTGGAAAACCCATCTCTCATTCAATTCTGCCAGTCCTGGCTCCTTCTACCTTTCAACACTCGTAAACTCCTTGTCTCCTCCTTCATCTTTCCCTCTTTGACTAAGCTGTGTTGCTTATGACGGGCTTTTGGATGAACAAGAAAAGCATGCGAAAAGACTAATGAAATGGTGTGTCAGATTTATTTTCAGCCCTCCCCCCCGGAATGTCCAGAGACTCACACCTATATTCATGCCTATCCTGGCTACATACCTCCTTCCATAGGAAATACTTCCTAGGCAACTTCCTTTACCAATCCATAAAATCTTGTTAACCTCAATATATTTTCCAGCTACTTCGTTCAAATCTTCTATCCACTCTCTTAACACCTGCTCTTCTCCCAGAGACCTATACCTTCCTCGTCATAAAACCTGCACATCTGTATGATCCTTCCTATCTTGAGCCAAAAATCTCTGGAATTCTCTTCCTTTGCCACTCCACAAAGCTGCCTCCCTTACCTCTTTTAAATCCATCCTGTACAAACACCTTATCTCCTGCCAAACAGAACCAACACAGAATATTATTAAGTTCTTTTACTACATAAGAAAGCTTGTTTCCCTCCTTTTAAGTTTGTAGTTTGTGATTATGATCTCACAAGACTGAATATTCTTTATTATTATTATTATTATTTTCCATAAATTCTTATTGTTGGTAATATTATTTCTATTTCGTCAAACCTTCATTAATTCAAGTGCCAGATTTATAAAACTTTTTGTTGCCTTATTGTTATTCTTAGGGGACTCTAGTCCCAGAAAAAAGTATTTTCTCTCTCTTTCTCACTCTCACACGCGCATGCTCGCACGCACACAAACACACACACACACACACACACACACACACACACACACACACACACACACACACACACACACAGAGGTGGGCTGACATCCAACTACCCTTTGGGTCTCATGGTTGATGATATCAAACCACTTTACAATACTTTTTTTCATATTATTCTCAATTAAAGCAATGGACTCTGCCAGGATTTGAAGCTAGGGCAACTAGTGTAGCAGTATGAGTTGTACACCTTAGCTAATCGGTCACCACGGTCCCAAAAATAAAGTAATTCCTCCAGAGAGGTGGAACTTCCCTTAACTTGCACTACTAACTGGCACTCACGGTGAGGGATTAAGGGACAAGGAGGTCTCAAGGCCATCATTTAATAAGGTGATGTGGCAGGTTCTCAAAATGGAAATGTGTGGAAAGGGAAGAGTGTGGAAACCTCTTTGAAGTAGAGTAGGGTTACGATGAATTGAGTGAGTGGTTAAAACTTTTGGTCAGCTTGTTGATGAAATGTTGAGGCCGTTGTAGATAGGTAGGTTAATGACATAGTCTGGCTTTGACAATTTGAGTACTTTTGATTGAAAAGATTGGATGCGAGTTAAGAAGTTAAGAGAAATAAGCCAAAGCTGGCACTCAATATGAGGTTTAAGGGTTGAGGAGGTCTCAAGGACATCATAATTTAAAGGTGATGTGGTGAGTTCTCAGAATATGAAAATCTAAGGTTTGGGCAGTAGGGTTAGGATGGGTCGAGAGGTTGATGTTAAACTTTTGGAAGAGGGATCTAATCAGTTCGTTAACAAAAGCAATGTTGAGGTTATATGGATCGTGAGGTTAGTGACATTTTGAGGTGACTTTTGATTGGAAGGATTGGATATGCTAGATGTTGGATGGTTAGGCAGAACCCCACATTTCCTCTCTGTCCAAAGTAGTCATAGTAATGGCTTTATGAGGTTAATTCAGTTTTGCCGGTCAAGACGGATTTCCATCTTAGAAGTGTTCATACTTGTCCAAGTCATGTTAAGTTGTTGTCTCTTAAGGCTTGTGCAGGGATTCCATGTCAGTTTGCTGTCTAAGTATATTAATACTAAAATTTATTGTTAACTTTTTGTCATTTTTGTTAAAAATGTACTTTTTGTTATTTCTGTTCTAAGATTGAGCTTTTTATTAATCTCTATTTCATTTTTTTAACAATATAAACATATTTTGTTTCAGATCGTCTAAATGTAAATGCACAATGGAAGCACCTCAACCAGTTTACACTACAGTCGGAGCCCCGACTTCGCCTGTCATTTATGTAGAGAATAATATTAGCTCCCTCTGTCGTCTCTGTGGAAATGTCAATGACTATTTAATTCCCCTCTTCTCTGGAGAAGGCGTTGAACATGAACTGGAATGCAAGATCAACAAGCTTTTACCTGTAAAGGTGAATTGAATATTAAAACAACCCAATTTTTTCACCCAATGATCTGTTGACGTTCAACGTAAAACACCAAGTCTTACAAAAAGTCTATTGACAATTTTTGTCCGCATGATTATTTACTTTTCATCCCCTGAAAAGGGGAAAAAACTTGCCTTTTTTTTTTAAATTTAGTTTTGTAATTTATGTTTTAGGTTTCAATATATGACCGTCTCCCAGATCACATTTGCTATTCATGCGCTTCTACAATTATTGCTTTTTATATTTTGTTGGAAAATTGCAAAGAAGTAGAGAAAAAGTTATCTTCTTTTTTCATTAGTGATATTAATAAAGAAAAAAAGGAAATTGTAGGACCAAATGAGACCTACAGTGTTGTGGTATGTTCAGCATTTATCATTTGATTTGTATTAAAAATGTTGTATGTGTTTCGGTATCATCAGTGGTGTCATTGGTTTTATCTGATAGAATGGCGAAACATTGTCATATTCAGCCATGTTGAGAACCTACAAAAAGAGCAAACCTACTTGGAAAATTCATAGATCACTCATTGAAGGTGGCAAAATGGCATCTGAAAGATCTAGGATAGATAGATCAGGAGGATCAGAAATGACCCAACTGTAGACTTCACAATGAAAAATGCCAGTATTACAGTTGAAATGAACTGAACACTAATAATACAAAACATTTTCCCATGATTATGTAGCTCTTGTTGGAGAGATACCATAGACTGTTGTTGTCTGGGCTCCCGGACACATTTCTGGAGGGTAACAAATAAGCAAAGCAGATGAGACTAAGGCCGGGACGTCCCAATCTCTGAACTTAACCACCACGATCCGGCCCCCCCTTATGCTAAAAATGAATTAAAAGAAAGTGGCAGCATCGGTGGGTTGGATCAGCTGAGAAGCTTTTGCACATCAAGAGCATTGTCACTAGATGGCCCTTGGAGGATCTCACTTATAGAAAAGAGGTCATTCTCACCTGATTAAAAATAGGTCATGTAAGGTTGACACATGGACACTTTTGGGCCAAACCCTCATATTTGTACAGTATGAAGAGAAAGGTGGATCGATGTGTCCCACTTTATTGAAGTGTGCTACACCTTGGCTCAATACAGAGAGCATTGGCATGCCGCCCATGAGAATCATGTTTGAGCACAGCAGTGAGTAGGGTCCTCTCTTCCGATTCTTGAAGGATACAGAATTGTTTTATTGGATACTGATCGTTTTGGGTCCCTAGTGTGTGTTGAGAGTGAATGAATTTATTGGCATGAATGTGTTGTGCGAGAAGACAAATGGCGGCATATTGAGTACCCAATTGGACCTCAATTAGATTAGTTACATATTATGTGTGGAGGACGACGGAGAAAAATCAAATACTCCACCTCCCTAACTGAGTGAATGGTATGTAAATAAGTAAGAATCTATTTAAGAGTGAGTGAGAGTGTGAACAGGTTTGGATCTAGGAACTGATTGTGTTGGGTGCTGAATTGACCTAGCTGATGGTATCACCCAGAGCGCAACCTCAGTGACTGTGTGGGGTAAAACCGAGGTCTAACTCCGAATTGCCAACACCCGAGGTGGGTGCTTCTTAAGGCCTGCTGGTAATTTATTGTAAATTACAACAGTGGGCATTGCCAATGGACTGCCAAAAGTGATACACTCAATTCTGAACTTGTGCGTTTGTTTGTACATGCGTGTGCAGAGTTGAGCTTACATAAATCAGTAATCATAATTATGTTATTTATGTAATATCATCTTTTTATAACATAAAAAATATAAATGAAGGGTATTTGACAAAATCAAGAAATCCGTGATTTTTTAATTTTAATTTTTGTACATACATTATTGTAGCCAGTATGGATTATTGTTAATTTTTCTTTTAATCAATTTTTTGATCAAAAAAGATTAAGAAAATTAAACTTAACATACTTATTTATCTCTGGATAGTTTTACTTTGTATATTATAAACTCATATTTGATTAGAAAAATTATTTAATTAAACATTTTTAGCATATTTGTACAATTGATATTTTTATGATTAAAAAAAAAAATATTTATAGGGCTCTTCTTACCTATGTGACGAAATAGCTAACTGCAGATCAAAAAGCATGGCTTCAAAGCAATTAAGCAACAATAATTGTGCTGACAATACTGACAGTAGAAACACACCAGATACGAGGTATTATCAATTAACTTCTCTCAATATCCCATTTTTATATTGAAAATTTAAATTTGAATTAACTTAATATTATTATTTTTAATAGGTATCAAATCTCGTTATTAATGTAAATTAATTAATAATTAATTTTGTTAATTAAATTAATATTTAGCAAATTTTTTTACACTTCATATCAATATCCCTAGTAATTAGGAATGGGTTCTATAAAAATCCAAATTTCTGTTTAAATAAAGGTGTCATGGAGAAATTATTACATAAATTTTTTCCATGTTAAACATTAAATGATTTAAACAACTTTGATAATTTCTTATTAATTTATCTGATTATACGTTGGAGAAATAGTAAAACTAATACACTAAGTCAAAAAAAGTTTATTTTCAATAATAACTAAGATATAAAAATTAATAGTTGATGGATGGTTTGACCAATAATGGACAAGTCCTGGGTGTGCCATGTTCTACCATCCACAATGGTCTACAGTGGTTTAGGGCCACTGTAAGTATCGATGGAAGAGAAGGTAGTTGTGAACCGCGATGTATGACGGCTAGAAACAATGGTGTTTTATTGCTCTTACCACACTAAGGAACTGTTATTTAACGGCTTCCTTGGTAGGTAGTCAACTCCACACGGTCCGTAATGTAAGGGTGAGCTCTAAAGCAGTCATCAGTGGGCTTTGTGAGAATAGCCTAGTCTCTAGATGTACCGCATTAGGTTTTTTACTACTAGAGAGGTACTGAGTAGTAATACGACAATTTGCAACACACGACACAATGGGAATTGGACACTCAAACAATGGGGGGTTGTTCTCTTCACAGATGAGTGCTGGCTTGTTTGTGGCAATTAAATGACCAGTACCATGTGTGGAAAAGACTTGGAGAACACTTTGCTTCATGTACCATGTGTAAGTCATAGCCTTTTCAAAGCCAGTCAGTTCTGGTATGGAGTGGAATCAACGTCGATGCCTTATCAGAAAGAACCTTTGACTTCACTAAGGTACATTGAGGAGTTCTAGAAGCGGGCCACATTTGCTCCATTTATTGGGGACAATTTCGTGTTAATGCATAATACTGCTCAACCGCATGTAAGAGTTGCCGCCCATTGCTTGAAGGATATAGGGATTTCCACAATGAATTGGCTAGCACGTTCTCCTGACACGATTCCCATAGAACACTTATGGGACATGATAAAGAGATGGGTTAGACATCAATACAATAGCCTCTAACAAGTGTTAAACAGCTTCAAACCCCTGTTGTTGAAGAATGGGAACCAAGTTATAAATTGTTAGTTAAATTTTAATCTATCATTAATGATTTTCCTGCGATTTTGTGAATTTTCTTTACAACTATCATAATTAAATAATTTTTATTAAAACTCATGAAGTTCTGATTTTTGTTTAATTTGGTTTACATTAAAATAAGTATGTTGTAATTAAATAACAAAAAAATATATACAGTTTGAAATAAACAAAAAATACAAGTGCCTGGTTTTATGTCTTTGAATGTATATTTTCAGTTGGTAAAATGCCAGAGAACTTGCTAGTGTTCATTGTAGTGTTTTATGGCAATTCAAATATCTACTTTACTTGTATAATTAAAAATAATTAATTTTGTTGTTATTAAATGTTTTCAGCCAAAAGGCACATGTGGATGAACCAGCCGACAAGAATGGACAACCGAAAGACTCTAAAAAACAGAGAAAAAGGAAAAAACGAAGTATCAGTACATGCTTAATTTGTGGCAAAGTATTTAATTTTCTAGAGTATCTTAAGACACATTTACTTATACACTCTGAAAACAGACCACATCTGTGTCATATATGCGGTGCTACATTTAAAAGGAAAGATCACGTAAACCATCATAGAAGGACTGTACATATCACCCATCGTGACGTTATCAGGGAACTTGGTGCGAAAGGCGAAGAACCGTTGACGTGTGAAGTATGCGGTGATGTGAAACCAACGAGACATGCAATGCAAGTTCACAAAAAGAAGCATAGCAAAGTTTGTTTATGTGATGTTTGTAATAAATCATTTTCGCTTTCTTCATTGCTAAAAGAGCATATGATAAAAGACCATGCGGAAGATTTATGCACTTGTAGTATCTGTGGTGATGTTATGAAATCTGGCCATTCCCTCTACCTTCATAAAAAGAAGCACCTAACCAGTTATATTTGTGATGTTTGCGGTAAAAGTTTCTCTTTACCGTCCTCGTTAAGAACTCACATGGTTGTTCATTCAGACGAAAAACCATTCACATGCGAAGTATGCGGGAAATCTTTTAAACTCAAAGGAAGACTACAGTTGCATAAAAAAAATCATGAAAATATTCGGCCTTATGCATGTAGTATTTGTGAAAACAAAAGGTTTAAAACTAAATCAGCCCTTATAGTGCATAGTAACATGCATAACGATACGAGACTTTACCCGTGTCCACACTGTACATTTAGAGCGCGGAAAAATTCAGATTTAGTTTGCCACATCAGAACGCATACAGGAGAAAAACCGTACAAATGTGATATTTGTGGAAGAGGCTTTGCTCAGGCGGGTGACATGAGAAAACACAGAACAACTCACGATAAGCAAAAAATGTGATAATGCCTTATAAACAGAAGGCCAATTTATGCATTGATATAAATGACTTATTTATTATTATTATTTGTTGTTGAACTGCATATATTGTTTATAAATTGCAGTTCATTGTATGTACATACTAGAAAATTTTATTGGATTTTGTAAATCAAAACTGGTTTATTCAATGTTTTAAAATATACAATTTATAATTTTTTGTTTAATTTATTATGGCATTTTTGCTTATTTCAATTTTAGTCAACAGATTCAAAGTATTCTTTTATTTTCTGTCTGCAATGGGTGGCGTCTGGCGCAACAAAGTCAGCAAATTTTCTCCATGTGCAAGGAATGCCATTGGTGAAGATGGTGGTGAATTTTCAAGTGGGTTGTCTAAGGCTGAAATGTTTTTATTCTTTTGACCATCACTTTGTTCATTGTCATCTTCGTCGCAAGGACTGACGATGTCAATCTCACAGTCACAATCAACAGAATCTAACATTGAACAAATTTACTGATCTGACATATTTTTTAAATTGTATAGCTTTTTATTTATTTTTTTAAATAAATCTTCTTAAAAAGTAGAGGACATCAATTTAGAAACCTGCTTTCATATAAAATTAGCTAAACTATTTAAAAAAATACTTACTTTCTTTTCTAACCACCAGAATCTAACATTGAACAAATTTACTGATCTGACATATTTTTTAAATTATATTGCCTGATCTCACCTTTGGCTTGGGATCTGCTATATCTCAAAATCACTAAATACTTAATTATAAACATTTGTCATTGCAACAATTATTTATTTCCAATTAATGTTAAAAACACAACACAAATTAAGAAACAATACATTATTGAAATTGCAAAAAAAAGGCAAATTTTAAATAATTTTGTAGGAAAGGAAGGAGTGTTGATGGAACAATGCCAGAGTGAGGTCACATTTATTGTGCTCTGTAAAAATTTAAATTTTCAAGTAATCAGTTGAAATGTTGGATTTATGATTTTTGGCACATATATAAAATACATGTTAATGAACATTACTACATTTTTTACAAGTGTTTTTGAAAAAAGCATTTTTGTAAGTATGTCAGCTTCAAATGCAGGGTCACTGGATTCAAACCCGGGACCTTTACCTTCACAACACCTAAACTGTTACAGTCACCAACATTCATGTTCAATATGTCCATTGTGGGGAATAGTAAATTGAGCGACCTTTTCTTTTAAAATAAGACCTCTGTCCCAGCAGAACCCATGGTTTTTTGGTGGATTGTAGTATGAAAAATGTATTGCGAAGTGGTTGAACCTCTCGTCCCGACACCCAACGGGATGACCCTACTGTATGACAGGAATGATTGTTCATTTTTTTAAACTTTATATGATACTAGTAGTGCAGTCAAATTCCATGTTAAATGTTCAACTTGGCATTTTATGGCTACAATATTGAGAGGAGGAGGGATTTATTAAAACTAAATTATTCATTGGGTACAACTCAGGATTGGCACAAGTGTGCCCCATGCAATACGGGGCAATGGAAATAAGTACTGCTTCATAGCGCCCACTCTTAAAACAATACTGTAAAAGGGGGTTCAAAAAAGAAAAAATTGGCATGGGAAGAATTTATAAATGTTTGAATGGTAACTATTGGGAAAATTTAGTTTGTTACTTGCTGCAATCATATAAATTTTAAAAAAATTTAATTGAAGAATTCAACTTTTAGTTAGGTACTTTATATATTTATTTGTAAATTTTGGTTTGTATACTTAAGTCAACACTCCTACAGATGTATTTGTAAAACTTGTATGTAACAAAAAAAGATATTTTGTATTGTAAATATTAATAACATGCATTTATTATTACTAAATAATTTTTCAGTTATTTGTATTTTTTTAAAAGTGGTATAATCAAGAAATGAATAATATGAGAAAACTTTACTTTGTTTTTAGAAAACATACCTTATTTACTACAATCTGGATCGATGTCACTTGTCAAACTGCGCATCAAAATAAAGTCATTGCTGAACTGAAAACGATGACAAGACAGGCAAGACAAACAGAAATTTATTGTAAATAAATCATTTGTACATTTACTAAAATAATAATAATAAAGTAAACTTAATATGGCATGGCTGGTGAAACTGTCAGCCAAAGTTCTGGCAGCAACCAAAATAAATAAAACGTTTTTCCACTTTCAAAAATTAAATTCATTAGTGATACTAACTGTATATCAGCCCTGCATAATTTAGACAGGCATTACCAGCCGTCGCCGCCATCTTGCAACATCCGGATCGCTCCAACCTTAGAAAGAAAGTATTTGCCGATGAAACCCTGCGAGAATGGGGCAAGTGAATATAAAATTAGCGGTATCTTCATTTTCCCCTTTGTTGCACATTGCACACAAGGACCTCCTACCTCGATCGTCATCATACGGCTTAGTACTTAAGTTTAATGCCTCTGCTTTCAGATTAAATATCCATCTTCTACTCGAGCATCCTCTTTCAAGTTTGCACATTTTTTGGCCGTCATTGTCCTTTTTTAATTAATTGATTTATTATTTATACAAAGTGTGGTTGAAATAAAAATTAGTGGCTCGAGTCAGACTCAAACCCACAACATCCAGATTTAAGTACCGTGGCGCTCTTCCTCATGTGCTATCGTATTTTCAGTCCCAGAGATATCAACTCATCATCCCAACTTTCAACTTAATTTTTTCAAAATTTCCTTCGTTTTTCATTTTATTGTCCTTTCATAGATGGTAAATCTGCAACATTCCCATTTGACAACAAGTTTTATATTTCTCTTCTGTAAATCTCTTCAAGATAGCTTTGGCTCCATGAGAGTATTCATACGGATGGAGATGTGACAATTGCTTACTAGATCAACTTACCTTTTTGGGGCAACCTTAGAACAGGCTCATCAAGATTATGCCATGGCTGGAGAATTAAATAAAATGAATGTATAAATATCAATTAAGGGTGATCAAATTAAAACTATCTTTAAAATAAAAAAGATCTTTATACAAACAAAACCAAAATATGACCACTTAAGAAAATAAACTGTAAGTAAAACAATAAGTATTCTCCACCGACCCATACAGCACCCAAGGTTGTGGCCTCCACTTAGACCTACTTGTAAAAATAATTTAACTATTTGCTTTCTGACACCTTGCTTCAATCTCATCCGGAACACACCTGCCCCACTACATTGAAATCTTCGGGGATCTAAAGTAGGGGGCAACCGGTCACATTGATATATATGACGGCTTGGTGTCACAAAGTCTAACTTTCTCACCAAATCCACCCATGTACCTGTCCAGAAAGTTTCCACCTTAATTGACTTGATAGCCAGTATTTTTGGGAAGATGGTTGGAGGCATTGAAGCTATTCTCGCTACATAATTCATATGCAGGCCTAGTGTATACTAAGAGTGTCCGACTCCATCTCCAAATGGATAAGTACCTGGGAATGTATCTGGGCGGAACAGAATAGCCTTTGAGTCAATATATTTTGTACACCTATAGCCTCATATTCCTTCCTTGAAACCTCAAACCCACACACCATAGCATAATGACGTATGACTTCCTGCTTAAAAGTATGCCCCTGTCTACAAAGGCACTGCTCCATACTAAGTTAAGTGCAAAGTTTGTCGCTTTTGCCTTTCTCTTCACATGCTTTTTGAAGGATAGCCATTGGGTACGCATTACTACATTGATACAGTCCAGACCAAATATCCTTGTTCTGCAGACACTCGTCGGCCCCCATTCGGCAAAATCATTATTTTGGACTTTTCCCAATTTATAGTCTCCACTTCTTCCAGTATTCCTCGAGTAGATTGAAATTTGTAAATGCCCCAGATTTTCAGACAAAAGCACTAGATAATCTGCATACATTAGCAATTTAATATTAGTGCCACCAATCTTGACTCCACATAGCAACTCTTCCTCTAAGTCATTGGAGAGGAGAACAGAAGAACTCAGTGGGCAGCTTTGCTATGGTATGGTATAGTAGAAATGGATACTAGGAAGCAGGGTTTGCAGCCTTCTGGCTTATTGCATCTTCCTAGTTCCTTAGTTCAGTGCAATAGACTCAATCCTTCTTCTTAGAAGTATCAGGTCATTGACTGTTGCTGCTGCAATTTGATTCCGTAAGTTTTTTTCCATAGGTTAGGTTAAACCTCCATTGAGCTGTTGCTCGCATTCGAAGATGATATGGGTGGCTGTTTCCTCCTCCTCATTACATAATCTGCAAATGGGATCATCACTGTATATACCCATGTTGTGCAGATGTTTTCTCAGATGCCAGTGACCGATTGGTAGTCCTACCACTCCTTTGGCCCTCTCCAATTGCAGGAGTGCTTTTGCCAGTCTCGGTGAGGGTTGTTTCATCATAAGTTTACCATGTCTAGCACCGCTAGAGTTTATCCACTTCTCCTTTTGTCTTGCTTGGATCCATTCTGCGATGGAGGATTCTATATTTGTTCTTGTTATCCCAAGAATAGGTTCGGGGCCCGTGTATGGTCTTGCAGATCCTCCTCTGGCCAGTCTGTCTGCTTTCTCGTTACCCAAAATTCCTCTGTGCACCGGCACCCAAGATATCATCAGGATGTTGTGTTTCCCCAGGTTTTGGAGGTTTTGAATGCATTCACTGACTAATTTTGATGTGATTCTTTTACATGCTAATGCTTTAATGGCTGCTTGGCTATCTGATCTTATGAGGAATTTTTTGTCAGTATAACCTCTTTTAAGATTTTCCAGGGCACAAGCATTGATGGCATGGATTTATGCTTGAAAGACCAAAGTGTACTTCCTTAATGAGTTTGATTGCTCATTTTTTGGGCTTGTACAGAAAACGCCTGATCCAGTTCCTTCGTTTGTTTTGGAGCCATCTGTGTACCATATCATTGTATCTGATGCTCTCCTGTGTTCTTCCTCTCCTTTATAGTCCATTGAGTCTTTATAGGAAGTTGTGAAGATTGTTTCTGAGATCATATAATCATTTCCCATTTCTAATAATGGGTGTCTGATTTTGTTGATTATGGTTGTATGCCCGAATTGTTTAGTTCCTTTCCAATTTAATTGCTTCTGGAGCCTAAGTGAGCTTTTCCTAGCCTCTCCTTGTATGAATATTTCCAGTGGAGGTAGGTTTAGCAAAGTTTCTAATGCATTTGTAGGGGTTGTTCTCATTGCCCCTGTGATACACAGGTTTGCTATACTCCGCAGCTCACCTCCATCCTTTGAGTCAGACTGTTTCCTGAGCAGACTGACATTGTCACCTTGGTGCACAGTCGCTTCAAGGTGTGAATGAATCTGCATGATGCTTTACCAAAAAGTAAGTTGTGATCGATGGCTTTCAGGTCAAAAAAAAAAAAAAAAAAAAAAAAAAGCATTACGAAGATTTACAAACAAGTGATTTTTAATTTTTGATTTAAACCCCATCATTTTGTAAAAAAAAAAAAAAAAAAAAGCATAGACCTTACCGCAACTTTCCCAAGTTTCAGGTTTTGAGACTCGTGAGGGTAAAAACGGCTTGTATAGCGGAATAGCCTTGACAAACCCCATTCTGACTCTCTGATAGAAATTTAACCTTTTCCACTAAATTTTTAATCTACTAGTTGGAAGGCAAGAAAAGAGTTTGCCAATGCAATTAATGAAAGAAAGTCCTTTGTAATTTCCAAGTAGGTTGAGTGTCCTTTCTTGAAAAGTGGGTATACCAAAAACGATGAACACAGAAAGTTAGCAGGTACTCAACTAGACCTAAGGAATTCATTATTCCGAAAGACCCATCACAGCAAAAAATAAAAAATAAATAAAAAAATAGAATAAATAAAAAAAATAAAAAAAGCACCAGCACTCATCAGGCTGAGAGAGTTAAATAATCATATAAAAATAATTCTGTAAAAACTAATTTTATTTACAAAAACAATTTGTTTAATGTCTTTCTCTTCGGATATCACAGTATCCGAGATTTAATAAAACCATTTTAAGGTCATTTAACTATGCACAAATTATGCTCCTAAAGTAGAGAGAATATCGG
The DNA here is from genome assembly GCF_000648675.2 of Cimex lectularius. Lineage (NCBI taxonomy): Eukaryota > Metazoa > Arthropoda > Insecta > Hemiptera > Cimicidae > Cimex > Cimex lectularius. The sequence goes on from NW_019392707.1 coordinate 527,984, forward strand.
TAACTTAAAAAACAATAGGCGCAGGTATTGTATTACAAACACTCAACTTTCCAATTAAAAAAGAATAATCACCACATAATCTTTATGATTATATATTGAAAACTATGATACAAATTCTATAAATAATAAGCTTTTAATAATACACTTGATGATATTAATAAATCATTTTTTTTGTTAATTTGTACACTCAGTTGAATAATGGAAATTGTGTTTCTGATATTGATAATACAAAATAAATTAATTCCCTTGTATCAATTTATTTTTACAATATGTTGTACAAAATAATTATTGTAATACCATGTTCTCAAGGACGTTTGTTTGAAAACGATCTTCACTTTCATATCCAACAATGTAGCTGATTTATAAGTAAATATTGTAATTTACCTATTTTTGTTATGTTCTGCACCTTTTCTTGAGAAAGTTGGCATAGATTGTCTCAAAGGAAGATCGACTATAAGCTTTTTCCATCAGTTTGTTTGGTTGATTGCATCAGTTTAAAGTACATGCCTTCCTTTGTCATTAGTTCCATGTGCGTTCCAGCCTAATAAGTGGAAAATAAAACAATTTTATTTCCATCTTGGGGTGGTTTATTATTATAACTAGAGCCCAGAATTGTATGTGGGTGATTACATATTCTTTTTTGCCGACACTTATGACCATGGTAATCAGACATTTATCCAAATCATACCTCCATGGTACAGTGGTTCAAATTTTATTCTGCATATTTCAAGAGTATTGCAACTAGGAAATATTTTGGATTACTTAGAAAAATAAATAAAAAAACTAGGCAACTAAGAACATGAAAGGAAAAATTCTGATTTCAGTTAACTTTCCAGGAACGAAACTTAAACAAACTGACACAATAGAATCCTCTTGAAATAATCTCCAAATTTTATTTGAGGCTCCCATTTCCAAAACTTTTGGGTACAGCTTTTTGCAAAATTAATTTTTCGGAAGTAGTCAGGCTGTGGAAAGAAGAGCCTCATTTGAAAGACAAAAATAGTCAGTCCTCTTTCATATTTTTAACCTAGTAAATCTAAAAAAAAGGACAAAAGTGGGAACTTCAGCTTCTAAAATAAAAGGCTGGATTTTTCTTTTCAACCCACAACAGAAATTAGTTAAATACCCAGCATTATATTACAAATGAAATTAAAAAACATCCTTGATAAAAGAACCAGATTTACTGATTTAGGAAAATTAATGAAATTGAGAATCGATGATCCTGTTTTTTAAGTTCTTACAAGTATGCTTCTATCACCTCTGCTGACTATGAAAAGTCTTTTTCGAGGTACATACAAATATTTTTTGAGTGATAACGCTGCAAATTTAAAATGTAAAACTTTGAAATGTACATCATTGTCGATTTCAATTCAGATCATGAACTTAACTAAGCTTAATTACTTATTTTGTATATTTTAAATTGTATAATTCTTTACCAACTATATTTTTCTGTTTAATTTCCTTTAAAATGAACATGTACTAGAGAAAAAAGTCTAGGTTTGAAAAAAACTAGCTAAATTATTAGTTGGTGAAGTAGTCATCTGACATTCACCCTGCGTATTTTAATATTTTTGGTACAAATTATATGCCATATTTGAAGGTTTTTAGCGCTATAATGTTGCATATTTGAGGTTTTTAGTGCACATAATGCTGCATATTTTAATGCATATAATGTTGCATAGTTGAGGTTTTTTAGTGCATATAATGTTGCAAATTATTTTGAGGGCTTTAGTGCATATAATGTTGCAAATTGTTTTGAGGGCTTTTTAGTGCATATAATGTTGTAAATTATTTTGAGGATTTTTTAGTACATATAATGCTGCATATTATTTTGAGGGTTTTTAGTGCATGTAATGTTGCATATTTGAACGGTTTTTAATGAATATAATGTTGCATATTTGAGGGTTTTTAGTGCATGTAATGCTGATTTTTTGTCGTGCGTACAATGTTGCCTATTTGAAGGTTTTTTAGTGTATGTAATTTTGCATATTAAAGGTTTTTTATTGCATATAAATCCGGGCGCTATTATAATGATTGAACAAGTGACAAATAGTACCTCGATAATTTTTCCTTTTTTCAAGACGACAATCATATCAGCATTTTGTACAGTGGTTAAACGATGAGCTATGATTAAAACTGTTTTCCCTTTGCAGACATTTTCCAGTGTAGACTGCACTATTTTTTCTGATTCAGAATCAAGTGCACTAAAATTAAAAAAATTATTAAACAATGACATTGACATTATTATATTTGTAATTGTATAAAAGATAAACCTTGTAGCTTCATCTAAAATCAATATTGATGGATTTTTAATTAACGCTCTAGCAATTGCTATTCTTTGCTTCTGGCCGCCTGATATAGTCACACCTCTTTCGCCCAGCACTGTATTAAATCCATCTGGAAACTCATTTATAAATTCATCAGCATTGGCAAGTCGTGCAGCTTCATAAACCTGATATAGAGTCGGTTTTAGAATGTTTTAACTACGGTTTTCTTCCTTATACTAAAATAATACCTCCTCATCTGTAGCATCAGGTTTTCCATACCTGATGTTCTCTTTTATAGTTGTAGCAAACAAAACTGGCTCCTGATTTATAATTCCGATTAGTTCTCCACGTAGCCAATTGGGATCGAGTTTTTTGATATCGACTCCAGCTACGAGCACTTGACCAGAATTTACATCATAAAACCTAATTAAAACATAACAAAATGTGCAAATCATAAAGGAAAAACAAAATTATTCTTATGTAAACACTTTCTGGTTAGTATTTCATAAAACTTATTATTACAATGTTTTCGGAGCAGATATCTCATTAAAATTTTAAATTGTAAAAAGGTGAGGAAATAAATTATCCAACATTAAACCACTAAAAAATATGTATTTGATAATTTCTGATCATCCTTGTCTGCCTATGCTGGTTTGATGTTCACAAATGCACCAATAATAATGGCAAAATACCTCTGACAGATTAAAGATTAAGAAGGATGATCAGAGATATCCAAACAGCAGGTTCATCGCAAAATATCTCACAATTTAACTAAAAAATCGTAAAAATTTGCATTAATATAATTATTGATATAATGTTTGTAAATGGCTAAGTTAACTGGTTAAATTAAATATTAGTATTGTAATAACTAATTAAGACAACAATTTAAACACCTTTCGAGTAATGCAGCAATTGTGGATTTTCCATTTCCAGATGTTCCTACGACAGCCACAGTCTTACCTGCAGGTATATACAAGTTTAATCGGTTTAAGATAACCTAAAAATAAAGATTAATTGTAAAAGAAAATACACATTTTCACCACAAAACTTATAAAATGAATATAAAAAAGGATTAATTTCTTTAGATAAATTAAGCAGTCCAGAAAATTAATTGCCAAAACAGCAAATTCACTGTACATATAATACTATAAATTATCATTTTTATGCAATATAAATTTAAATATAGTTGTTAAAAATAAACTAAATAAATTATATTTTTTATATGCCATGTATAAAAGACTTGGCGTGACACACAGCCAGATTTATTTTGTAGTATGCATTGTATTTTAAAGAGTTTGCTTTGAACCGCTTTTACTTCTTTTTATGTTGCATTGATTCCGTTCAAAATTTGACAGTACATTCACGACAGGAGGTCTCCATACAATACAACCTCGGCCCAGCAGATGCTAGGGCTCCTAAAAGACAAAAACCACGAGGACGAGATAACTCGCCACAGGCCTAGGAGTGTACAAGCCCAAATGAGATAACTTGACACAGGTTCTAGAAGCAGACAAGCCCAAATGAAATGTTAAAAAATTACATTTTGATCCCAAACAATTTGTTATAAAATTTCAATTTGTAGTTACTAATGTAGAACAAAAGTGAAATAACAATGAAATTTACCTGCTTTTCTCTTGTTGGGTAAGAAAAAGTAACATCTTTAAACTCAACAGTTGGATTTAAAGAATAGTAATTAATCTTAATCCCTCCTTTACAAGGAATAGTTGGAACTATGTTGCAAAACTAAAACCAAAAATTTTAATGTTATAATATGGATTAATAAGATGAGTTAGTAATTCATGTTATGTTTTGTTGTTTAGTTGTTTGTTTAAAATGTAATGTAAGATGTGGATCTGGTGTATGGTCAGGATTAAAGAGAAGAATACACCACTAGTTGATAATCCACATAGTCATTTAAAATGTACATTAGTTTGATTATTTTGTATCCATTTGATTGCACAAACAAACCATGGTTCATATACATAGATTTATTGTAAAACACCATTGGGAGTATAATTGTCAATCTTTTGGTTTAATTCATTAATAAACATAAATGTTGTATGCAGACCAAGTTGACCAAATTACCAGTCTGTTGCACCACAGACATCAAAAAGAAATCCCATTTTTTTTTTTTTTTTGGAAACAATAGTTCTACTCACAGAAGTTAACTTCTGTGAGCAGAATATCTTTTCCAAAAAGTAAACTGCCATACCCCTCAAATTATTCTAGAAATCCCAATGTTTAAACATTACTGGCAACATTATGTTTTTCAGTCATTTGAAATTAATTAATTTTTTTATTACATATTTAATAAAACTTACTTTAAACACTCTTTCTCCAGCCTCCTTTCCTTTTACGATATGCCCGAATAGCAATGAAATTTGTGAAAATGATTTTTGAATGGTCTGCGTAGCGACTAGAAAAGACATTAGATTTCCTGGAGTTAAGTTTTGCTGTAGCATCAGGTGGCCACCAAAGCAAAGGGTACCTAACACCAAGCCATTCAAAAATAAATTTGTAGCCCCCTGAAAAAAATAATAAAATAACATAGTTAAATAAATTAAAATAAATAATAATTATTATAACAAGTGTTCATGTCAATATTTTGAGAAGTTAACCACAATTTATGTATGTGGAAACTTTTTGAAATACATCTGGTTCAATAAAAACAATTCAAGTACAATTGAGAGGTAAATGTCTGTTTAATGGTTTAGAAAATTTTAATATACTGGGAATTAAACCCACAACGAGTCAGAGATAAACCAAAAACCAAATTATGCCCTGATTCATCAGGCCACTTTTTGCTCTCATTTATATAAGCTCAAATCAGCACATGCGTGTATATACATACACTGCCGTCAGCAATTTACACTTTTACATAATTTACAATACCAGCAGACCACGAGATATCCACCTTGGGTGTTGGCAGTCCTGGGCCAGACTTCGGTCTCGTCCATCCAAGTTGGGCTCAGGGGCAATCAACAGCTAGGTCATTTCCCCCAACATAATCAGTTCCTAAGTTCAAACCTACTCACCCTTAAACAGATTCTTTTCTATTAAATACAAACCATTCACTCAATTAGGGTATTTCATATTCCTCCATCAGCTACAATACTACACATTCACACCAATAAATACATCCACTCTCAACAAACGTTAGGTAAACAAAACTATGAGTGCTGAATACAATAAAACAATATCCTTTAAACATAGGAACAGGACAATGCTTTAGATTGAGCCTATCCTAAAGGGTCCACAGCGAACTCCAAGAAAAATTAATAATTACAAAAATAAAAGTAGAATGAATGAATACAATTAAAAAACTAATAACAATGACTATTGAAATCGAAAGTTTTTTGTTTTTACTTATTCATTCTATATTTATGTTGGCACACACAAGCAAAATAACTAAGGTAAGTTAGACGCCAGTGGAACTTGTCTATCTAAAAAGCGTTGTCATTTTAGAGTACATACCCAGAACTCCAGGAGAAACACTGATTTTTTCATCAGGAAGCACACTGAACCGGCTGCTTCACAAACCTTCATTAAAACTCATACAAAACTTTAACGAAAACTCACTAAAAGTGTCTTACTTGATAAGTTATCAAGTAGCACAGGAAGGGCAAATTAATACCATCGCTGAAACCCTCATAAAAGTTGTGTTAATGATATTGTATCTTGCATGCTTGATGAAAAAGCAGGAACACTTATATGTTCTGTACCATTTCAAACAATACCGTAAAGATGGATACTTGATTCATCAAATAATGTGAAAGAATTGCTGGTCTCTCGCTTCCAACACAATTTATTTTCTATCCAAAATAACGAATCAACTGACTTAGCGAGGTTGGCTTTATTGGCTTTTGTCCATTATAAATACTCGGGATATTTCGAGGAGGATCTTCTCTTGTGCAAATCACTTCCTGCCAATACAACAGATGCCGAAATATTCCATTTGTTGGACGATATTTTTACAACTAACAAAATTGCATGGTCTAATTTCATTGAGGTATGCACTGATGGTGCAAAAGCTATGGCTGGCCAAATGATCAGAATGATTACTAAAATAAAAGATTAATCAAAGGATTTCAGCAGCAGTCATTGTATTTTCCACAGCCATGCTTTAGCTATGAAACAATTGCCAGCCTCTTTAAAAAATGTTTTGGATGAGTCTGTTCAAATTATTAATTATATCAAGTCATGGCCATTGAAGTCAAGATTTTTCACAACTATGTGACAATGTGAGAAGTCTTCGTCATTCTCTGCTTCTCCATAGAGAAGTGAGGTGGCTGTCCTGTGGAAAAACACTTTCATGGTTACAGGAATTATGTTCTGAAGTTGAATCTTTGTTGATGGACCGCAATGTCAAATTGGCCACTTTTGATGATGAGAAATGGCAAAGTATACTGTCGTATTTATCAGATATTTTCAAGAAAATGTAGAAAAGAGAAGGAAGAGGAATCCTTCTCATTTTTACAATTTCTTGAAAATATCTGATAAATACGACAGACAGACAAAGAAAATAAACTGGAGCTTGCAAAATATGTGAACACCTTCAAAATTGGGAAATGTCCTTTGAGCACTACTTCCCAACTGATCGAGATATAATGCTGCAAGACCATGAATGGGTGGTCAAACCATTTTCAAATTCGACAAAGCCAGCAAGTCTATCTTCAAGTGAATACGAATGTTTGATAGACATTATTTTTGATTTCACATTGAAATCTACCTTGAAATTTACTCGCACGTTGAAAAATCAAAACATGTTCTTCTTCCATTTGCCATATCATACCTACGTGAATCCCGATTTTTTACCTATACAGCCACAAAAACTACATACTGAAGCTGTTTAGATGCTGAACATTTTCTATTAAATTAAATAAAGTTGAGTACGTCAATCTAATTTTTGTTTTCATAGTGATATTCTTCTTCATCACTCACTTAGGAATGGACACCATAATTTATAAAACTTAAATTTACTACATAAAATAAATATCTAAATTTAAATACTTGAATGAGAGGGGTCTGCCCTGGATTTTGTTCTGTGAAAGGAGTTTGGCGGCTAAAAAGTTTAGGAAGCCCTGCTTTAGATACTTATGAGCTTCTCTGCCGATCTGGCTCACCAATGCTGTTGCTTTCTTTTTAATTACTTTTTTGTTGCATGTTTAGCATAAAGCTGGGTCCACACCTATAAAAATTTACACTGAATATGACACACAAATTAAATTTCTGTGCATGGAAATTTCTGTGACTGTGGAAATATATGCAAGAATTTAACCAGTTTATGGGTTGAATCCACACACTTTTCCACCTAGTCGGTTTTTTGGCGATCATCAAAGGATGTGTGCCGCATAAAGGCTCTCAATGTGGACTTTTTTGCTACATGAATGATTGTCTGCCAGTCTGCCTACATTGCATAAGTGAGAGTTCTGTAGCTAATTAACAAGCCCAGAGTTGTTATGTCCTTCGAAATGACTGATTTAAAAACAAAGTGTGCAGCTTTCATTGTGGTCCATGGTGGTTATGTCCAGAGGTTGGGACGTCTCTGCCGGCCTTAGCTGTCTTGTCCTACTTTTTTTCTGTTGTAGAGTAGCAAATGCAGTTGTTATTTATCAGAAAAATTGCACTTTATCTAGTGTATTTGAACATGATTTTCTTTACATGCTTTATCTTGTGTGCATAATTTTGATATTGTTTCGACTTAGATGAAGAGACTTTTCATTAATAAGTAAATTAAGTAAAAAGGGAATGAAAGAAGAAAGTGGTTTTATTGGCGAGCTTCTGGTGATTACATTACTAACTTAAGTGCTTTGTGAACTCGACAATAAATTTCTTTATTACTACTGATCTACTCAATAATTTATAATAAAAACTAAGTATTATTCCTCTTGAGTAGAAATATGAACAATATAATGCTATAAGAACAGCACCACACTTATATTAGTATGAAATACTTGGTTCAAAATTTATATTTACATCTTAAATTGCATTTTTTCCAATCAACATATGTTTTATAATTTACCCAGGCCCTGAAGATGACCCGAATAAAGGTCGAAATATCGGCAAAAAATAATGAAAAAGGTGTTTTTCTAAACTACCTCATTTTTCTCCCTTCCTCAAGACTTCAATAAATTAAAATAAGTATTATTAATCGTATGTTCATTTATATTTTTTACCTATTGTTATTTTAAAACTTAACATTTAATTATTACATATCCAAGTAAACAAATAAACATCAACAAATTTTTGAAGTTTCAGTCTGTTCAAAATAAAAAAATTAATTATTATATAAAACAATGAAATGAAAAATAAAAATTCACATGATTACCTGAAATAATCCAATGCCATAACCTAGAAGAGAGTTTAAATGACTGATCTCAGTGAGAAGTACTTTAAGTTTCCTACATTCAAATTCTTCATTTGCAAATGCTTTAATTGTACGGATTGTAGTCAATGTTTCTTCAAACATTGATGCTACTTTCATCGCCTAAGTACAAACAATTAAACAATTAAATAATTGTTAGAAAAATTGAAACAATTAGTAATAAGTTTTTTACAGCAACCTCTTTCTGAGCTTTCTTTGACATAGAGCGAAGAAGACTCCCACATGCAGTGCCAACGCTAATTATAACAGGAACAACTCCGACTATTGCCAATGTCATCTTTGGCGATATTATATATAGCGAAACAATGCACCCAGCAATCTATTGTATATTAACTGTACATTAGTGGATTGCAAGTAATAAAGTAGTATTTAAAGGTATACCTGAGTGATGCTTCTTAGACCTTGAGAGATGCAGAGTTTAAATGCGCTTTTGAATTCTTGGACATCACTTGTCAAGCTAGAAAATCAAGATTATTATAGTAGAAGGACTGTTATTTTAGTTGTACCTAGATAATAAAATAGATGATAAATAAAATAATGCAGATGATAAAAAAATTGTTCAAATCACTGTTTTGATAAATTTTAGAGGTGTTTGCCTCTAATACCAATTACTTTAGTTTTGGACCCAATTATTTAAGATTTGATGTCAATTAATATCGTACCATACAATATAGCACTGTACAGACGGAGTACTGAACCATTGCTGGATTTGTCGCTCTGGGTTTCAATAACGTTCTTTGAAATTTTCTTGAGAATTTTTTTAAAAAATAGTATTGTAAAACCCACTTGTGTGCATGGTGGGTGTGTGCAGTTTTTTTTTTCTTCGGTTTTTTAAAATTTAAAACTTCACCCATACAAAGATGAATTTATTACCTGCTTGCCGCATTAGCTCTGTGGTGGGAAAAGCCCTATTGAAAAAGATTGTTAAGAAAGGGATAACTGATCCCAAAAGTCAGTCTACAATAAACTGGGATGCGTATGAGATGGAAGCAGATAAAATTCATTTGAGGCATTGCTTACTAGACAAGTTCGATTCAGGCATCAGCAGCGAATACCTATCAAAATTTTTGTGGAATTTACAGTAATAATGTAGTAACTGAACATGTGAGTCAACTATGGTTCCAACATTTTCGTAATGGAGAAAGACAAATCAAAAGACAAGTCTAGTTGTGGAATGGGAGCTTAAAAGCAACAACTTAATATTGGCATTGGAGGATGAGGAGAAATTAACTTATTTGGCGGATGAGAAGTGAGTCCTTTACAAAAGTGTTAAACAGCGAAGAACTGTTTATAATAAAAATAAAATGCCACTGTCAACATAAAGAACAGGATTGCACCTTCTTAAAGTTCTATTGTCTATATTTAATGGGATATTCAAGGAATAATTTATTAGTAAATGTTATCATGCAACCAAACCCTTATGGCAGAGGTATAGGGGCAGTGTTGAAGGAAAATCCAGCCACCTGCGCTAGGCTAGCAACCACCCTGTAATACTCTCCAGACCTCGCCCCTCCTGATTTTTATTTGCTCTTCTTCCTTGACAACCACTTAAAAGGTAGGGGAATTTTTGAATGAAAATGCTCTGAAAATCAGATTTACAGATTTCTTCTCATCTAAGTCAGACTTTTACAAAAAGGGGTTATTTCTTCTACCAGAACATACACGGTGTCATAGAAAATGAAGTTAATTATGGATTAAAAATAAAATACATTTATATTTTTAAAGTTTGATTTTTTTTTCTGAAAACTGAAAAAAACATGCACACACGCAATACAATAAAAGAAAGTATGTTTCTTAGTTAAAACTAAATTTATGCAAACTCTTACCAATCTATAATTACTCCACTACGGATGGTGTCAAAGAAAGCAACATCCTGTTTTATGAGTGAGCTATAAAGTTTGAACTTCATTTTTGCAGCTAAGACTTCTCCTACGCTAGATAGAACTGAAATATACACAAATGTTCCGAACGCCTAAAAAGAACTTTATTTAGAAAGCGTTGGTAAGGTCTTTGTGTCAAAAAATGAGATTTACCTGTAATATATACAGTATGACAAGTTTGAACATCGGAACCTTTAAATTTTGGGCTAATGAAAAGTTTTTATCATTTTGTTTTATTAATTCAGCTATAACGTTTATTACATCGCCAAGGCGCAATGGAATCTGTACATTGAGAAATGCAACAGCTAAAGCAGCCTAAAAAAGAAATTGAATACTTTTTACTGTTTCCTTCTCTTTTAAACAGTAATTATGACAAAAGTAAGACATTTATAGTGGCATTTACATTATTTTAACTTGTGTTTTGTTTGTTTTTTACTATCTGTATATTTGCCAGGTAAAAATACAGAAAATTTCTAGCTCGATTTATTCTTAAATTAAATCTAAGATGGTAATGATAAAAGAACATATATTAAACCATTAAGCATACTTCAAATGAAAATATATTCTAACATATGCTTGAAAGGTGTCATTCTTTGGCTCCATATAGAGAGCCTGCCAATTTGAGAATTGTGGTTGAACGCAGCGGTGAGTTTTTGGATTCCTTGTTCCGATTCTCGGAGGAAGGGTCATTTTATTGTATGTATATAATATTGATATTTTTGTGACCACCTAGTATGTGTTGAGAGTGAATGTATTTATTAGATAGATAGATGGTTTTATGTGACATAACATTTGTTATACAGATCACAAGGCTTAGAGTAGGTGTTTGCCTCAATTACCTTCCAACATATTTAACAAATTGTCTATACAATCATATTTAAAATATAACAATACAACATATAACATTCTTTACAAGAACAGCATAAAAAAATCAAACACTTATGATGGAAACACTTAATAACAAAAAATATCTTATATTACATACTTTAAAAACTCAATCTTTTCATACTCGGCAATTGTGTACAGAGGTTGTAAACTAACAGCTCTTTTAAAATTTGTATGAACTTTTTCTTTGCCATGTTTTAACCACCTTGTCAAGTTTATTATACATTTTTAGTCTTCTAATGTAAGGACTGTTTGATACCTTTTTTTTTTTTACATAAGGCCACTAGTAGGTCAGTGCTGTCTTGCATCCTTGTCTGTGACCTCTGCAACCTTTGGAAGACTTTATGTTTTGCTTAACGCTTTTTAACGTACAAATACAGAGCTGGGATAGTCATTACACCCAGTTTCTTGAACAAAGGTTTGTAATGATCTCTTTTTTTGCTTGTGACTAATGCTCCTCAATGCTCTGTTTTGTATTATAAACACTTTTTCTGCATACGATCCTTTTGTCCATACCGATACACCATACATTAAGATTCCCAGAAATAAACTTATATAAACTTTCCTTAGTGCATTGATGTCAATAATGTCTCCCAATTTATAGAGAACATAACAAACTTTTGATAGTTTTTTTACATAAAATATAAATTTGTTCATGCCATTTCAAAGAACTGTCAAGTGTAAATCCAAGGAAATGTACGGTTGTATTACCTGATTTTGTTACTGCAAAACCACTTAACTAATTTTTTTGTGCATCCAAAACCAATAGATTTTCATAGATATATAAATAATCATAACACTCTCTAACAGAAAAATTTAACACACCACTCAATTTATTTAGTTTAAAATTAAATCCATTATCATTCACATTAGTTACAGGTAATTGGACCTATCATAGTCAAAATACAGTAAAGCTTTGTTTACTTCCTTTATTTACTTTTATACAGATTAATCTTTCACACTAGAAGGACAGGACAGGGTCGACCTAGGTATATAGACGAGAGAGATGATAGATTATCAAGTTCTACAAAACTGCAGTATTACTGGATATGAGATAAGAAATCTGATGAGACAAGTTCAAAATGTTTAAATTTCCTTCTAAAACTGTAAGAAGGCCCAACCAAAATAACCTCAGGGCCCGGCACCCGGCTCGTGGACCTCTTCTTACTACAGCTCAGAAAATGGCCAGGCATTGGAAGATTGAGGAAGAGTTCTCTTTACAGATGAGGTGAGAATTGGCCTCAAATCTTCAAATGGGCATAATTTCATATGGTGACATGCAGAAGAAAAGTACACCCCACATTTTATGATCCCTCAGGTGGCATTCCACGGTGGGTGATTGGTGTTCTGGGGTGGTATTTCCTTGGACGCCCGCACTGAAGTGGCTGTGCTCTAACTTAACAGAAGTACTTACAAAGACATAATGAAACAACATGTCCCTTTGTTCTCCCACATCAGTGTGTGATTCTTGCCAATGCAGGATAATACCAGGCTCCATAGAACATGTATTGTGGGTGACTTGATTAAGGTTGGAATCGAGTGCTGTGGCCAGATCAATCAAACACATTTGAGACCTACTCAAGCAGAGTGTGATGGTGAAATCCAGGTCATAACCCACTAGAAGAGTTGGAAACGGCAGTTCTTGATGTATGGGAAAGAATTCCTCAGGATTTTATCAGAAATCTTTTCCAAGGAATGCAAAGGTGTTTAATGGACGTGATTTGTGCAAAGGTGGAAATGTATTAAAGGGGGCAACAATTTTTTTTTACATTTCTATTTGTTTTGGTATTTTCTGATTTTTTTCTCCATTACTCAATTTTAAAAAATTTTTTTTAGATGTAGGTAATAAACATTTTCTTTTTAAATGTCTTGTTTTTACAACCCAACCTATTTTTGGTATCTAAAATATGAATAAACCTAAATACATAAAAACTTAAGGGTGGTGCGTTAATTTTGTCCATCAGTGTATTTTTAAAATAGGACGTTTCCGAGTTACTCAAAAGGCTTGAGACATCAGCCAATTGAAATATTACTAAATTACTGCACATTTCCTTTATAAAATGGTAAATAACATTAATATATAGAATTTAAAAAAATAACCCAAGTATTGATCCTTAGGGAACACCACATCTCTGACTGGATTTTGTATTATTTGATGTCACTTGCGTCCAACCTTTTTAAAGCTTGAGCAAAGCTTAACACATTTCCTCTCATTCCAAGATGTTCTAATTTCCTTAGTAATATTTCATGATAATTGTGTCAAAGTCTTTGATTAGATCAAATAAGATCATATTAGCAGGTTTTTTATCTTCAAAGCCTTGATATATTATTTTTTTAACAAATCACTTATCAACACCTTTCTGATATTAATATTGAGAGGGAGACAACACTTTATTCTTCACTAAGTAAGCCCACAACCTATTCTAGAAAGCTATTTCAAAAATTTCGGACAAAACTGTTCTTGTGTGTTATTGCTGTTGGGAAAAAACGACGTTATTTCTATCCTATTTTTTTAAAAAATTGTGTGTCTGTACACTTTTAAACTTTCTGAGAATTTGCCTTGGCAAAAATCCAGATTAATTAGATGGAAAATTGGTTTGCTGTCCATTTCACCTATTTCCTTTAAGAGGGTTGCCAAAATTCCATAAAGTTCCGTTGCATTAGATGGTTTTGTTGAGCTTATAATCTCCAGTACTTCACCTATGTGACTGGTGAAAGAAAAATACTACCTGTTACTATTAGTGCCATGATTAAATAATCTGAACAATTCAATTAATTAAGGTTTTAGGTTGAGATAAAAAAGTCAGCGTCACGAGCGGGATTCGAATGCATCACCTTCGGCTTGATACGCCACTGCTCTACCACTTGAGCTATCGTGACTTCGATCCACTCGGGCACTAACTTCCCATCTCAACCCCACCTTCGAATTTTCCCTCCTTTTTGCCATTTTTTATCTCAACCAAAACCTTAATTATTTGAATTGTATTAATTGGCCAAGTGGACCACGAAAGATAGTGAATCTTAACTATCTTTCACAGCTTAGGATATGTTTTAACAATGCGTGGGTCATTTTTACAAAGTAATTATTGGGAGTATCTGTTCTATACTATTTTCCTCATCTAAACTTGGTTTATTTGTTTCCTTTTTTTACAATATTCCAGCAAGCTGTATTTAAGTTGGGTTCAATGTATGCGTTGTTCTTTTGGTTACTTACCATTTTCTTTATACTGCTTTCTGGCAATTGTATATCACTATTGAAGTGTACATTGTTCAGATCACATCAAAGAGGTGGTTCCTAGCTTTTATTATTTCTTTGTTAGTTGCATCGTTAGTGACATCCTTTATTTTCCTGGTACCCATTTTTCTTCTTTGAAGAGGAAACAAGTGATTAAGGAAAGAGGACTATATACCGGTCACTGGCGTCTGAGAATACATCTACATAACATGTGTATACTCAATGATGACCCCATTTGTAGGTTACGCAATGAGGAGGAAGAAACTGTACACCCAAACTGTTGTATACTTTGTACATATAGATGTAGATGTAATGTTCAGGGTGTGCAATATACTGTGCCATTTCAGAGCTATTGTATCCCCTGTTATTTATCTAGAGCACGCTGGTCCTAGTTCATAAAGAAACTTGATTAGTAGGCCCAGTTCAGTGGTTGAATTTCTTCTACTGTTATGCTGTACATCACAAAACACTTCATCCTGCTGGCAAATGTGGTCTGCTAGTCTAGATGTGGTGGTTCTCTTGCAGAATCCGCAAGTGCTGTGTTGGGTTGTAGCAATCTTCTTTACATGCCCATTCAGTCTGCAGTATCCTGTTAAGAATCCTGTCAAGATTTGAAGTGTTTTCTTACTTCCTTTGTTTCTTTCCTTCCAAAATTTGCTAGAAGGTTCTTGGATTGTTTGTTACATACTTTGGTGCATACATTACAATGTCAAATGGACACAAATATAAATAATTCCGGCTTCATTATTCTAAATCTGTACTTACTGAAATGGCTATCAGTATGTTTAGCAGATCTTCCAGGAGTAATCTTGCGATTGTCTTCCAATTGAGATAAGTATCTTCTTCCTTATAAATTACAGGATTTGCACGACTTTCACAATATGCTACATTCCTAAACAACAGCAGTTTCATGCTGCATCCAATACCCAAGAGCGTACATGATTTAATCACCGGAACTTTGATATCTGTGGGTCTTTTGAAGACCCAGCCTTTGAGCTTTTTTGTGACATTCTGTGTGTCACGTTTTATCGTTACTTCGACAGGTGACAGAAAATGTTTATAATAGCTAAACAGACAAGCAAAAATTAATAAAACTACTTCATATTTCTAACGTACAACATTATTTGACTTACAAAGTACAATTTTTGGAAATGTTTATATAAGCTCTGAACATGTTGAAAGGCAGTTTCTTCCCTTCATATATAAAGTAATTAACAATTATTTATTGGTACAAACGTGGCTTAAATTAAAACAAACAAACCAACTAGAAAAAACACAAAATTATAAAGCATGCACTTTGGGAGTTTATTAGCCGGTTATTTTGATAGCATCGCCTTGTGGACTCAATGATAAATCCAAAGAAAAAAATATTCTATTTTTCAGTTTAAAGCACCAAGCACTTTTTGCTCAAAACAAAAGTCAATAATAAATATTTTTGTTAATTTTGAGCATTATCCTTAGACATTAGTACCTAAAATCTGTGACTGACATACATGCCAGAATACATTTTTTTAATCCGACCTCTTAAACAGAAGGGTAGCAATATTAACTAATTTTTATATTTAAAATGACATGTGAGCTTGTAATGACAACACATTGTGAAAACAAGTAGATAGAATATTTTCTAATGCTTTCTCTATGATTCATTCTCTCCAATCTCACTCATCTGGAGTGACATTCTGGCTTCACTCTCTTCATTCTTCAATCTTTCATTCTCTAGCATTGCGATTTGATGATTATGATGATGAATATTTTTTTTGTTCCACAAGCATTGTAGCCTACTTGGTTTGTACTTTTATAATTCCTTAGTTTGGTGCAATCGTCTTGATTCTTCTCCTAAGAAGTACTAGGTGTCTGTCGTTGCTATAATTCCTTTCCCTGGGTTTTCTTCGTATCCCAGGCTATGTCTCCATTGAGCGGCTGTTTTGTCTTCCTCATTGCATAACCTGCAAATTGGGTCATCTTTGAATGGATGGAATTCATGGTATCATGGATAGTATATGGATGGAACCATCAGGTTGCTGTCTATCCCCAGATTTTGGAGTTTTGGGATGCATTCACTGACTCATATTTTAATAGCTGCTTGGCTATTTGATCTTACGAGATTTTTGTTGTTGTAAATATAACTTATTTTAACATTTTCTAAGGCACATTGATGGCATGTATTTCAACTTGAAAGACTGAAGGGTACTTCTCTAATGAATTTGATTGCTCATATTTTGAGTTGTCAGAAAACAATTGTTTGGAGTTATCTTTATACAATATAATCATCATATATGATTTCCTCCCGAATTCTCATGTTTTCAAAACCCATAATTCATGCATGCTTATTGTATGAGTGAATTTAAGCTTGGTATTAGGCCAGGTGAGGCATGTCGTAAAAGTTTTACTAGATTCGGTGATGAAACAATTAGTGAGCACACTGCCCAAAAGTGGTTCAAAAAGTTTTCTTTTGGGACTGAGGGGATTGAAGATGAACCATGGATGACGTTCTGGCGTGAATGATGACAAATTGAGAAAAGCTATCGAACTTGATTCGAGTCAAACATGGAAGGAGCTTGCCAGAGGGTTCAACATAAGCGATGAAACCACTCGCTCTTGCTTACATCCACTTGGGAAGGCATGGCACTCTGAGCAAATGGGTTCTTTGCCTTTATAAAATGACCGATGATAACAAGCTTCAGCATCTAAGCCTTTCATTGCTTGCATGTATAAAGTTGAAATTTTTTTACTGGATTGTCAAAAAAAAAAAAAAAAAATCCTGTACAATAATAACATTGGCTGTCACTGAATGACCCTTTCCCATTGACGCAAGTGCCAATTGACCAACAAAAGGTGATGGCAGGCATTATGCTCTACGAACTCCTGCTACCTGTCAGACCATCATCGCAGCTACTCAAACCAACTGCAATGAGTTTTTCTTGCCCTGGCCCAGAAACAACCTGCTCTTGTAAACAAGGTGTGATCATTTTTCACCAGGACAATGTGATACTTCATACAGCCAGAACGACAAAGGAGGTGATAATGAAGCTTAGTTGGGAAGTTCTACAGCACCATCCGTACTCTCCAAATCTAGCCCCATCTGACGTTTACCTCTTCTTAACAATGGACAATACGGCACCATCAGGAGTTTGATAATTTTTGACAGCTGGAAAATGAGCTGAATATATTTTTTAAGAACCAAACTTTTATAAGGACATGATTGGGCTACCAAAGCACACTGTAATTTGTGTGTGTGTGTGTGTGTGACATTGGTTGTTTTTGTAATGAAGTCTTTAATTTGTATACATATTGAGTGATGGTGGAATGTCAAGTACTTAAACACTACTTAAAAATAATGAAGTTAAATGACCTACTAGGTGCAATTTTGCCAGGCTGGAAGACTGGACCGATAAGAAGTAAAGTGGAAATAAAACACTAGACATCTCAACAAATAATTTTTGTTTTTTACCTTTGCTTTTTTTCTCACGGTTTTAATTCTATAAATTAAACATTTTAATAAGTTTTATCACATTTTATTCCAAATATAGTTAAAAATAATGTGTTTTAGAGTATGTATATAAATGACATTAAACAATTATAAAATTATATTTAAAAAACAAGACAGATACTTTATGATAATATTGACTGCTACACATTTATGAACAGTGATATGTCGTCAAGTTTTCTATATAAAGCTACAAAAATTAATGAACACACTGACTAACTGTTTACATAACCTAAATCTCCTGTGTCGCAATTTTTAAGGCTTTTGTAAGAGAAAAAATGATTACAATTAAAATGTTAAGATAAAAATTGTATTAAAACTAAGATAATACAAAACATTTCATATAAATTTTACATATTTAAACAGATTCTTGTTTCAATTCTAGTGCCCAAACGTGTTGAGGCCATCCAGTTCTTCCTTTACTTTTCTTCATATCCTCTCTGTTTCCCTGAAAAAATTAAAAAGTAGATGTTATTTTAAAATTAAATGGATGTATATTCATTTGATCTACATCAATTTTATACAATTTACAAATATTTTATATTTTAAACAGTCATTTTGTTTTCAACACAGAATGCATTATTATATCTAAGTTCAAATATTATTTTTAAACATTGGTGCTTCACACATTCATGAAGTTTAGAAATAAACGTGAATCCGTAACAGTGGAAATTTTGTAATTGTATATTGCATGTACATACATACACACATGTACAGAGTTGAACTATCATCTCTCACAGTCCACCAACAATTTCAGCTTTTGTACTTTACAATGAATTATCAGTGGACCTCAAGAATCACCCATCCCGGGGTGTTGGCAGTCCAAGGTCAGACCTCGGTCTTGTCCGACCAGCCATTGAGGGATAAATGCAATAACAGCTATGTAGATAATTTCAGCCCCCAATGCAGTCAGTTCCTAAATTCCTTCACCCTCTCAATCACTCTTAAATACATTCTTTCTGATTTACATACCACTCACTCAGAGTGGTGGAGGGTCTACTTAATTCCTAATTGATGGTAAATGGGGTACTCAATAGTCCATCATTGGCCTTCTCACACTACATATTCACGCCAATAAATACATTCACTCTCAATACATGCTAGGGGCACAAAACTAACATTACTATATACAATAAAACAACCCTGTTCCCTCCAAATATCGGAAAAGGATAATCAGATATTTGCTGCCATGCTCAAGTACAATTCTCATATTTGATGGCTTCCTACGCACTCTCTAAATGGAGTCAAGGTATGGCACCCTACATGTATATAGGACACATCTACCTTTCCCTATATTTCAGACACATGGCTCAAAAATAAGAGTCCGTGTGTCAACCTCGCATGGCCTATTCTTAATTAGGTGAAGATGACCCTTCTTCCACAGGTCAGGTCTTCTGAGGGTCACCTATCAACAATGCTCTTGAGACGTGAAAGCTTCTCTACTGATCTGGTCCATTAACGCTACAACTTTCTTTTAATCATGTGTTTTATTGCATTTTTAGCATCTGAGGGCTGATCGCACTGGTCTGGAGGTTGAGATGTTCCAGCCTTAGCTGCCTTGCCAGACTTTTCGTTACCCTCCGGTACTATGTGTCTGGATACCCTTACAACACCCACCATTTTGCTGAGATGCTCCATCTCGTGATATCTCTCTAACAAGAGCACAAAGAGAGAAGTGCATGTTAAATCACAACCAATTCCGCCAAGTAAAAATTGCAGTGGGAGTGACATGAAATGGATTTGTGGTATTTAATGACCATTAATATATGATTATTACTGATTTCTGATGTTTTAAAGTTTAATTTCAAGTAATATTGTTTGAATTATCTTATTGCATGCACACATACAATGTATAAATTATATAATATTTAGAACATTTTTAAAAATTATTCATACAAAGAATCTAACATGGTTGTTTTTCTTTCTGAGCAATGCCAAGTCTGCTTTGAAACCATCACCGCTATCTTCATTTTCTAGCACACCCATGAGATAACTGATATATGAAATGGCCAAGCGCAATGTCTTTATTTTAGAGAGCTTTGTGTCTGCCGGTACCGCTGGTATGCAATCCCTCAAATCTGCGAATGCGTTATTGATCGATTGGGTTCTTCTCCGTTCTTTCCTATTGGCGGTGTTTCTTCTCTTGACAACCCTTACAACGGGATGCGGGTCGTCGGGATCTTCTTCATCGCAGTATGTCAGTATACTGTCATCGATATAACTGAAATTGCCATCATCCTTCCAAGAAAAATCTTCGGCTCTCCCTGCAACAAAAACATAATAGTTGAAAACATTTATTTTGGAATATTGTGTCAAGATCTTTGAGGTAGTGAATTTGAAGCTTGATCATTTCTGATAACCATAGTTAGCATATTTTTGCTGGCTTTGTCTGTCAGAAGTGTTTCATAAATTAGTTCATTGCTGATTATGTTATTTAATGTCAGCCCAGTAGTGCTAGCAAAGTAACACATAGTTTATTAAAATTATTCTGTAAGTAATGTGCATTTCCATTAGTGTTTTACTTTGATATTTTCATTTATACACAAAACTTTATTTTATTTACCTTTAAATGAAAAGCCACCCATGCATATCTAAATCTAAACCAATAAAAATAGTGTCGTCTTCTCTGATCATCCTGAATTGCCTGTTCTTGCTGATTTGGACTGACATATGCGATATTTTAAAAGATAATGGTGAGAAATTTTAATTTTAGCAATTTGAAAATGTTTGACAAATTGATAGGAGACATTATTAAATCACCCTTGTTCAGCTCA
Organism: Cimex lectularius; assembly: GCF_000648675.2. Taxonomy (NCBI): domain Eukaryota; kingdom Metazoa; phylum Arthropoda; class Insecta; order Hemiptera; family Cimicidae; genus Cimex; species Cimex lectularius. The sequence continues at coordinate 548,897 of NW_019392707.1, forward strand.
GAACAATCTCAAATATTCAAAAATCAGACCTACCTCTGTACACAAAACATATGAATATTTCTTGGCAGATTTAAAATGAAATGGGGGAACTTATTGAAACTATAAACCTAAGAAAATATTTGCTCAATGTGTAATTATAAATTGGGAGAAAATATGTTTTATTTTATAGCTGTTTGTTCATTTCATGAAAAGAATTTGATAAATGTAGTAAATAGGAATATTTCCTATATATAGGAATATTTATATTTTTTAAAATAATTTTGTTGGAGAATATTGGTACGTAGTAATGTGGCCCCCTGCCCACCATAGATGGCCCTGGGAGGATCTGACTCTAGAAGAGGGGGTCATCCTCACCCAATTAAGAATAGGCCTTGCAAGGATGACACACAGCGTTTTCTTTTGGGTTCAAGCTTATGTGTCCACTGTCCGGCATGCAAAGAAAGGTCGATGTGTCCCATATCATTGAAAGGTGCCTTTCCTTGGCTCCATGTAGAGGGTGCATAGGAATGCCACCTGATATGTGAATGCTTGAGCATGACAGCGAGTATCTGGACCCCTGTTCCAATTGTATATAGTACTGATAGTTTTGTATATGATGTGAGTTGAGAGTGAATGTATTTATTGGCATGAATGTGTAGTGTGAGAGGGACAAGATCAAGATCCGATCGGCAACTGCCATTACCAGGGTGGGTGATTCAAGTAGTATGCAGGTAATTTATTGTAAATAACAAAAGGTGGAAATGCCATTGGGCCGTGAGAAGTGATAGGCTCAAATCCGTACATACGTGTATGTACATACATGTGCAGATTTGAACTTATATAAATCAGTAAAAACATTGTTAATATTGTTTAAATAAGTCTTAAATAAGTCTCTTATCTCTCTCTCTCTCTCTCTCTCTCTCTCTCTCTCTCTCTCTCGTCCTTGTTCTTGTTTTATTAGAGCATTAATATAATAATATTATAATGGAGCATAATTAATAGAGAAAAATGAATTTGGGGTTCTTTGGGCCGAATTCTAAGGGTGAATTATACTATGCTGGGCTCTCTTTGCTTTTCAGGTTGTGATGCATGCTGCTAAGTTTGAACGGTATTCCATGGATGGAGCAGCAACGTGAGTATGAGGTGTGTACTATATGTATTCAAAAAGTGAGTGAGGCCATGTTTAACTTTCTCGCTGTATGCCCTGCATTCTCACACTTATGGCTAAATACTTTGGTAGAGATATGCTTTGCGGCGAGACGGTTGTATGCATGTCGTTGTCCCATGACTGCCTTCCTATCCTTACATTTGCTCACAGAGCCCTCATATTTAGAAGCAACCACATATTTAAATATTAATAAAAAAAAGAAAAATAAATAAATTAATTAAAAATGCAATAATAATAATCTTTCGAGTGATTTAAAGGAGTTACTGGGTCCCCAGTGTTTGTTTCGAAGAGCACTTTGCAGCTTTCCCAAATTTATTGTAATTTATAATGAGATTTAGGCCTTTTGTCAAATTGACAGACAAACGTCTGCTAATGTTTGAATGAGAGTTGTCCGTGCAAGATTTCTTTCAATTTTTTCTTTTTTGAGGCTGCCGGAGCGGAAAAATGAAATGGAAGAAAATAAATTGCGGGGTAATAAACTGCAATGCCCAAAATCGCAATTTAAATAAGAAAGATAGCTCCCCCCAAAAAAAGAAGTGTTACTGTGTTTCTGTTTCTTATCATTGTTAAGTAGCATTAGTTTATTTATCATATTTGAATGGAAGAATAAAAGGATAACGATGAGCCTATACTCAGGGCGCGCTGAGACTGTTGCTAATTTGTCTCCATTATTATTATTGGCCATACAAGCCTACGGGAAATGTTTAAATTATGGAACAAAAATTCGAAATTCTAATTAAAGAACTGGAATAAATTTTATAATTTAAAATGGGATTTTTGTATACATTTGGCCTTCCAAATTAAGAAGTTTAAAAGGATTAATTAAAGCTTTGGATGGCAATAGGATAGATTAGTTTATGAGTGAATATTTGGAGTCAAAGCTTTATAGCACTCAGAAGGGATATAGCTAACCTAAGATAAAAGTCCACTTGTTTTCATGGTCCGCTTGACCAATTAATATCTTTCAATTAATTAAGGTCTTTAGTTGAAATAAAAAAGTCAGCGTCACGAAAACTAGTGAATTTAATAAGTTAAAATGAAGTATACCATCACTAAAGCTCTCCGTGGCAATTTCATTTGTCGCCAAGAATCAAATAGATTACTCGACATTTTAAAAATGGCAAAAAAGAGGGAAAATTCAAAAGGTGGGGTCGAGATGGGAAGTTATATCTACTGCATATCTAGCCGAAGATCGTGGGTTCGAATCCCGCTCTTGACACTGACTTTTATATCTCAACTAAAAACCTTAATTAATTCTAAGATAAAAGGTTTAAGTTTTAGGGAGTGAAATGACCTTAGCCGTTAAAACGCCCTTAAAAATTAATAATAATAAAATATACCCTTTAAAACAAGTATATACAGCAATGGAATGGAAGTCGAGATTACTGATAAAATATTGAAAAAAGATAATAAAATAGCCAATAAAATATCATAATATTCCCTGTGTTTGATAACATAGAATGAAAAAGCAAAAGAAAAAACTAACCATCCCTAAATGTCATTACTATTTACTGCAAAATAATTGTCTGTATTGTCCTTTAACTTTGATAATTGTTATTATTATTAATATTTACTCTTAGTGAATATTACTCTGGTAGATAGAATTAGCCATGCCACTATACTTTATATATTATTCAGTTTGTATGTGTATATAATAGTTCAAATACAAAACTGATTTCAATTACTAATATCCTGTGTTATACTTGTCTTTTAAAAATGCACTGATGATGGGTGTAAAAACACAAAAAGTCCAAATAAATGTTTAAATAAGTAATGAATTTACTTAAAAAAACCACACATAGTAATTTTTTTAACAAAAATTAAAAAAGACAAATTAATCTTAACCATTTCCATGTTATTAAAAAACCTATCAATTACATGTATTACGTTAAGGAACATGTAGAAATAAATTCCTTGATTCCAGGGTGTGCTGGGTCGAGAAAAAAAGTGATAGGTCACTTGTATACAAATAGAGCACGGGGTTTAGGGCGTTGCCCTGGAGTACGCCACTCTCGATTTCAAACAAATCTTACTTTTTAAAATAATTTTTCTTTTATCATGTGTTAATTTAACGAAAAATAAAAGATAGTTTATCATCTAAATAAATATTTTCCCATATTCAAATTCTATTTAATGTATATTGGCATATAAATGCGTAAAGATGAAACACAAAAGATGGCGAAATGAACGCGTGTCTGAGCCGGCGAAGATAGGCGAACCAGCAGGGCTTCTGGTATATCCATCGCAGACGCAAAACACAACAATAAACCGATTGAATAAAACAAGAATTTGTGTTTTTGTGGTGTAGAAAAGGTTATCTTCACACCGAACATTCAAATTCCACGGAAATGATTAATTCTGTCTACCGTGTCGACGCCAATTTCCTAAACAAAAGGACCGAGGAGTGATTACTCACAAGTACAGTTGTATCAAAATGATCTGTCCAAGTATAACATTTCTTTTATGTCTGATTCAAAACAATCTGAATAGAAGGAAAAAGGGTAAAAAAATCGCCAAATATAGTTAGATTTTAACATTTCTGTCTGATCAACATTATTTTTATTAATAGTCTGTATGTAGCTTGATCGTCTATCGTCCAGGTCTGCCTATTCGGGTTGGTTTTGCCTCTGATACTATGAATCCGAATAAAAAAGCTTTTATAATTTCTTTATATTTATTCAGTGGAAAGAGCCATTGTGCTACTGCGTGTGGCAGTGGCATGAACAATCGGGCTTAACGGGGTTTGAAGTCGGTTATTCCTCTTTAAGTCCCTCTAAGAGGTGAAATCGATTACCGACTACTTGAAGCACTTGAAGCCACATGTGATTGAGACCGGTCTGAGCCCTTAGAGAAATATTTTGTTTCTATACACGGAAAGGTTGACACGCTGTGCTTAGTATGTTACGAACATCGGTGTGAAACGGTCTAGCGAGTGGTAGAGAAGCCTACCAAAGTTCAAAAAGTTTAAATTTTGCCTGAGAAAGCTTGCTGACAATTCAAAAATAATCGATATTCAAAAAACACAATCGTATTATTACAAAAAAACATTAATGACTTGATAAATAAACTATGTATCTACCAAAATAATCCATAACGAATCAAAATCATATTTTTAATTTTTTTCTTTAATTAAACATATAAAGGTATTCAATAAGTTGGGCCGTTTTCTGCCTTGATTTTAGGAGAGGTCGAGTAAAGTCAGCCAATCTTTTTTTTTTTTTTTAATGTACTTACTACTCATCCACTATCTCTCACTCGCTCACTCACTCTCGCTCTTTAACTTTTCTTTTTCTCTTTCACACTTTCATCCACCCACTACCTCTCACTCGCTCAATCACTCTCGCTCTCTATCTTTTCTTTTTCTCTTTCACACTTTCACTCATCCACTACCTCTCACTCGCTCACTCATTCTTTTTCTTCTCACAGACTCAGACACTGTTTCTCTCTCTTTCTTCTTTTTCTCCTCACTCGCTCTTGCTCCTTCTCCTTTCTTTTTCTCTTTACTCACTCACCCTCTCCCCCCCGAAATATTTCATTTGTTTCCTTTAAATTGAATTTTTTTCCAGTTCGGAATACTGGAATGTACGTTGTATCGAATTTCGGATTAGGGAGAGAGCATTGTATTAGTGGCATTGTAATATATTATTCAAATGAATGATTTATATGCAGTTTAGTCGTGTGTCCTCTCGGACAAAGCCCTCAAAAGCGGGGAATCAGTGAGCCTAGGTGATCGTTAACACATAAAATAGCAGGGCGCTATATTAATTTTATGTTTATTATAGACTTCACGAAACGAACAATACTATCATTTTAGTGACGCCCGCTTTTATTTTTTCCCCATTTTTCAAAGACTCGGGCGCCAAGTCACACATTTTTTAAATGTCAACCCCAAAGTTGTATACGTGTTTAGTCTGGGCTGGACGGTTTGTCAGACAAATTTCTTCGACCTATTTGGTACCGTGTCAGGTTGTTTGGTCTCGATGTCGGATTTACTGTAATTACACTTGGCTCCGCTCTAGGAAAAAATATGTCTTCTTCCAAGGGGCTCCCTTCAAAAGGGTGGGATTCTGGGCGAGGTCGAGGAAAAAACTATTGGCCACTTGACCTATTATAAGGAAGGGTCTAGGATGACAGATCCTAGACTCAATATCCAACATTAAAATTGGTTTAACTATTCAATTCCGTTCCATGTCGGCCAACAGTTTTGCATCTTCCACGTCCGCCGCAACATTCGCCGTTAATCATCAAATTCAATCCCTTGTTGATTTTCAATATTCATTTTCTTTTTAATTTATTGAATATTACAACTATCCACATGATGTGGGTAACAAACAACAGAGATTAACAAAACAATAAGGAATAAAAGATCGGAGAAGCTGCACCCATGTTCTTTTAATGTTAGTTTTGAGGAAATCAATAACTTATTTAAATTGAAAATTATTAAAACAAACTTTAAAAAATACAAATTTAAAATGTTATAACTTTTAAAAAATGAAGGTTGTAAACTTATGACAATCAGCACATGGCCGTCGAATAGATAAGGGATTATCTCAAGTCTGCTTTTTTACTTTTGGTGATCGGGATATTCTAATAGGACTCAGACGGTAATAAAGCCAATATTCAGGCTGAATTTCTCATTTTGAATTTCGTTCGGGATTTCAGTGTGTTGTAAGCGGACCGTGAATAAATTATCTACGTGAGGGCTGTACTTCATCCACAAGTACTTATTATCATCAGAGTGGTTGAAATTTTACAAGTTGGGCAAATTGAAGGACAAGAGCGTTGTTCCAAGTTCAAAACTAGCGATCTTCTCCCAATTAAAAATAAATAAGTTAATAAAAAATAAATAAAAATAAAATAGACCGACAGGCAAAAAATTCCACCTAATTGATTTTTTTTCATTTTCTCGATAAAAGAAAATTCTGCCCTTTATTTATCTCATTGTTTTTATCAGTAAATATTTGTTTATGCTATGTTTTAAATTGGGAATATCAATTAGAGGTAAACACACTTAATCCTTAATCCAAAATAAGGATAAAGGATTTTTCAATGGTTACTTTTTATGTAATTTAAAATGTTTGTTCACTCTCATTTGAATTCTGAAGCAATAATCTGTTTAGTTTCATCTTTGTTTTCTTAATTTCAATTTTTAAACTTAAAAATGTCATTTAGTGCTGGGGATGTTGCACATAGTGTGGCGCTTATTGATGATGGACGTTCCATCAGGTATACGGCTACTGCCATCGGAGTGCCTTACGAACTCTGCGAGAAGCTGTAATACGTTTTCGAGAAACTGGGTCCTACCATAGAAGGCCCGGTTCTGGACGACCTAGGGTTACATAACCACAGGATGACCGTTTTTGAATTTGCGAAACCGGCACCTTACTGTTGTTCAAGCGATTCATCAGCTCCAGGTGTCCATTCATCAAGTTTGAGGTGTCCAAATTTCTAGACGCACTGCTCGTAGAAGATTAAATCGCTATGGACTGATGGCTTTTCGCCCCGTAAGAAGACCATTATTGACCATAACACACAGAGTTACACGGCTCCCATTTGCTCGAGAATACAGCCATTGGTCTTTGGACGATTTGTTTGCTGTACATTTTACAGATGAGTGTACATTTGCTCTACGATCTCCAGATGGGCGTGAAATATTGTAGAGAAGGTGAATTAAATGGTACGAAGCTTGTAATTTTTCCCAGAGCCAACCTTTTCAACGTAGCTCAGTGATGATGTGGGTGGAAATTTTAATGGAGAGTAGCACAGAGTTGGTTCGTGGAGGGTCTTTGACGGCCAGTCGATATGTGCATGAAATTTTGGAACATTATGCGACAATCCTATTCTAACGGACGATAATGCCCGTCCACATGTCACCTTCAACAGCATAGCATCAGGGTCTTAGCCTGGCCAGCCCGTTCTCCAGACTCGAACCCGAACATCGAACATTTATGGGATAACTTTAATAGACGAATAAGAGCACGTCCATCACTTCCTGATACAAGCTACGATCTTGAAAGGACTCTTCGTGAAGAATGGGCTAACCTCCAGCAAAGGGACATTTCCAAGCACATGTTAATTATAATCATACATCATAACACAGCAAATGTTAATTAAAATTCTAAAACAAGATTAAAACAAATTGTACCGTCCCTCTTTTTGTTTCATTTTTTTCCTTAGCAATTTACACATTTTTTTAAAACGTTTTTTAGACAAAGACTCAAATATTAAATGTTAAAAAACGTGAATCTTTGATTAATGTATAAAAATATATAAAAATCAAGTTATATTACAAGTGGGTAGAATTTTGTGCCTGTGCATGTATATATATATATGGCCCGAAAAACAGCTGAGGTCATCTTGGTCTTTAAAGTGAAGCCATTTGAGCTCTCGATCTGGTAACTGACTCTCTACATTTATTTATATACTACGTCAGTATCCTATGGCTAGCATTTATAATGCTCGTTTGGACCTCAGGTTGTCAACAACAGAATAGAAATAGAACATACGGTATATATTTATATACATCACCTCCCTATACAAACATAGGGAAGTCTTGTCACATTCGCTCCCCCAGTATACTCGATATTCCTAAGGGCGGAGTTAAACAGCCCCAAAAATAAATAAATCAGAGATGCTGTTTTCTTCATTTATTATATGTAAAGAAATTTATTCTTGAAAAAAATCAGTATTTGGCTAAGAACAAGACTTTAAAAAATGCAATTGTCGAAACAGCAGTGAAACAAATCGTATCAACTGAAACATTTTGTTTATGCTTTCTTGAAAACTAAAATAATAGTATGTCTATAATTTTACACAATTTACAAAAACTACGACTTAAGCATTAAGAGGTTTATCATAAAAGAATCATTGCTGACCTACTCGAAATGCTTATTAATAATTCATTTTGTTATATACTGAGTTCTTCTAAAGTCCTAGATTATAGGTTTCATAATCTTAGAAGAAATGGGGGATTTTTAATATAAAATTTTCACAGGGGTTTTCTCAATTTTGAAAAATGAAAGTTGAGATATCTACAGTTAAAATCACGTTTTTGTTTCTGTTTTTGAGCAACCGGGCATTTTATTACTCAGGGGTGGGTATTCGTTTTGGCCGGTAGAGAGCAATTCAGCAACTTTGAAATTTCGAATCCGCCATTTTGACAACGACGAGTCAAATTTTAGTTCGTTTACACGTGCGTCGTGCGATATCCGCTGTAAAGATTATCTGAAAAACAATGTCTTCTCAGGAGGTCCACACTGTCGAAAACGATCTGCTACCCAGATTCGGAGTTGGCGATAAACTACTCTGCTATCGCGGACCGTGTCTTTTTGAAGCGAAATGCAAAAAGGTTAGATTCAGCGACGACCAGAACACTTACATGTATTTCGTACACTACTGTGGCTGGAATAGACATTGGGACGAGTGGCTGCCGGAAAACAAGATAGTGCAACATAACGAGTTCAATCTTCGCTTGCAGAAGGAGCTGGAGATTGAACACAAGGATACGGGGTTCACTCAAGTCAGGAGGTCGACTCGGACCGAGAATTGGAGAAAAAATGAGCTCGGAGAGGGTACGAGCGGCACGTCTGCAAGAACGAGCAAAAGCTCCGAAGGAGAAAAAACGCAAAAAAATAGCACCGCGGAACCTGGGGAACAGATTTTCAACTTGCCCATTGGTGAAGTCCTCGCCGACCACATTGCAGAAGATTGGGTTAAAATAAATATGGCCAAGAAACTCGTGAAGCTTCCGGCTGAGGTGACCGTAGACAAGATTATCGAATCGTACGTCGCAGAACGCGCCAAGACCCATCAGCGCTTCGACGTGGAGATTTTCCAGGAAACGGCCGAAGGTGTCAAGCGATACTTTAACGTGATGCTCGAAACCCAGATCCTCTACGAATCGGAGTTTCGCCAGTGTGAAAAATTGTTCTCCGACCGCAAGGAAGTTGAGGTAAGCGGCATTTACGGCGGCATACACTTGGTCAGGATGCTTACACGTCTCGGATGGGCGATGAGCTACTTCCCGTGGGGCAGTTCCAGCGTGAAAGTACTCGAAGGATACATAAACGACTTCATACAATACATCTCCTCCGAGGCAGCAAACATATTCCATCCTGACAACTATATTGATGGACCAGAAGAATAATTTTTTTTAAAACCATTTTCATTTTGAAATGAATAAGTATTATTATGTTTTGAATTTTAATAAGATAACATAACATAATTATTAATATGTTTATCATTTTTTTCTCTTAAATTTACTTGCATATTGTAATTATTATTGCGTCACCTTTCTTAATAAATAAATTTGCAATACAAATTTTATCTTTATTAAACAACCTTCATCTTTGTTAAAATACTTTGTTTTTAAATCGTTAGGGGTGGAAAAGTGGTGCTTTTCAATATTGGATCATCTGTTTTGTTGATTTAAGGTCGGACCAATGTCTAAGTATGTATGTTTCTGATTCTTTTTATATTTCATAATAATTGTTTAATGGAACCACTTTCATAATGACAATTTGAGTATCTATATTTTATTTTAACTCTTTTTGAATGAAAATGAAAATTTAGGGCAGATAAAATCAACGTCAGTTTCACAATAACAATTTACATTAAATTTCGTTAATGGTGACACTGGTACTCACTTAACTCAATGTTCAAACCATATTTAGAGGAAAAATGAAATTTTTTTGAGATACTAAAGGGATGATGATAATGATGGAGGCTAGGAGGGGTTTTGCAAGCACTGCAGACTACTGGCTCATTGGACTTTTCTAGTACCCGATAATGGGGTATACCTAGGATTATTATTGAAAGTGCCCATTTTATGTAGATGTTTTCTCAGATGGCAGTGACCAGTACTGCTGTAACTTATCTGAGTTTAGCCCTCTCTAAATGTAGCAGTGAGGGTTGGTTCTAAAGGTAAGTTTTTCCGTAAATAAGTAATTGACTAGTTTTTCAATTAATTTTTGCACTACCGGCGTTTTATCTTGAACGAAAACATCAACAGGCCCTCAGCCGGAAAACAAAAAAAAACAATCAAGGCTTCTCGAGCGTCAACGGGCGTGTTGATTGTAAAGCGAGTTGTCGGCCGTTTGCAGGTCTTTGATCGTCCGCAGTCGTCAGGCGTTAGTGCGGAAACGACAATATCGGTAAGTGTTGTAAGTGTACGGTGTGTATCTGTGTGTTGATCAATATCTGTAAGTTGACAGACGATTGCGGTACTTTGTTGGGGCTATTTTCCGTTTGTCCCGGTCGGTTCGGTTTCTTTTGATGTTTTTCAAAAGATCGTTTGTCGTTATTTCTGTATATTTGTTTTCCTTGTATCTATTTCCTTTTTTGTCCTATCGGTCTTACATTGAATTTAAAGTGGTTATCCTCGGGTTGGGCTTTTGTAGAACGTAGCCATTGTTTATCGTTAAAAAAAAACAGGAACTTCAATTTATGATACAAGTTCCTTTTTTTACTGCAAGATTGGATTATGACTGCCCCCCCCCGTATATTATTATACTATGCGAACATTCAATGATCCTTCAAGTTTTCCACCGGAAAGTTAAAATGAAAATAAGTCTCGTCTCTAAGTTCCTAGAGTTGACTTTTCCAAAGCACAGTCAATTTATGAATCGATATGCACAGGCTAGACCTGGATCGATATTGTAATCAATTCTCTGTTGCTTTTAATAAAGTGTGTGTACGTTTTATGCTTATGTTAACTTCTTGTTTTACGTTAATTAAATAACGTAAATAAACACACATTTGTTGTGAAATGGCGCCTGGGTCATCTCAGATTGAAAACCTAATTTTCTTCGCTATTGCAATGCTATTTCAAAAAGGCTTCAATAATGAAGTTAAATTTTTTTTGTTAATAATTTTTAAAATTAACTTTAAGTTTTGAACGTTTTAAAATCGGCCGCTAAAATCATTAGATATGAATATTATAAAAAATCCATTATAATTATTGGTCTATTGGCCAAATTTCTTCTTTCAATTAATTAATCTTTTCATTTCAACCAAAACCTTACATAAAATATTAATTAATTATCAAAAATGTTTAAGAAAACCTTTCTAAAGTGCTTTTCAAGTTTTAATCAGCTGACAAACCGCTATCTTTGCATAAATCACATGTTGGTTCAAAAGTAATTCATAAATTGTATAAAACCCTTCTGTGAGTGACCATCCGAAGAAATACGGTATGGTGAACAAGATTCAGGAATGAATTATTTTAAAACACCTTTTTTTTCTTTTTTTTCGTCCCTTATTCGGGTCATCATCTGAGTCTGGGTGAATTAAAAAACATACGTTGATTGAAAAAATACAACAGATGTAAACAGTATATAAATTTTGAACCAAGTATTTCATGCTCACATAAATTGTGGTGCTATTCTTGTGGTGTCATCTTTGTTTCGTGTGAAATTTTTGTGAAACGTGAATTTGTATTCTGTTGTTTTTATGTGATTGTAACAGGGTGGGGAAGGCGGTAAATCTTGGAATTTTGTTTTTGATCTCAAAGGAAGTCGAAAAAGGGGATTTGTGATTCGGGGTTTATTCAATGGGAAAAGCTACTAATATTAGAAAGGAAGTTAATTTTTATGGACGACTACGAAGCAAACGGAAATATAATAATAAAATGTAATACTTTATTATGATGTTGGTGTGGCTTCGCCTGAGTTGGCTCCAACGAATGGAGCAACTTTGGAGGATAAAAATCAATGAAAACAAATGCACCCATGTTACATTTACCCTCAGAAGCAAAAACCCCTCAAACAATATTCCTTTCCCCAAAACCAATTGTGTACGCTACCTTGGGTTATCTTCTTGACACAAGCGACGGAAATCTAACATGTCGACTAAAAACAAACTGAAACTCTACAAAACACTACTAAAACCGATTTGGACATATGAACTAGAACTGCTAACCCTACCAGTATCCAACGATATCCTGGAATTAAATACTCAGAACCCATGGGAAAATACACCAGTATCTTCCAAGCTGAGGTCCACGTAATCGAGATTTTTTTTCCCCTACAGACATTCAGTCAATGTCAATAGTGCAATAGAGATGTATTCAATTCAACTTGACTAAAGGGTACAAAAACAAGAACAATTCAGATAGCCAAGCAGCCATCAAAGCGCTAAGCTCAAATATCGTTAGTTCAAAGATTGTTTTGAACTGCAAAACCAAATTAAACATATTAGGTACGCAGAACAAAGTCAGCCTCTGCTGGGTACCAGGACATATGGGAGTAGAAGGCAACGAGAAAGTGGACACCCTTGCAAGAAAATGGGCTGATATACCGCTGACAGGACCAGGACCATTCTGTGGCATAGGAATCCACACTATCCATAAGTACCTCAGACAGAAGGATAAAAAGAAAATGAGGAAACGTCACTCATTGGACACAAACAATCCAAGAACCTCTAACAAATTTCGGAAGGAAAGAAATGATAGAATGTTTTAAAGGAAGCAGGAAAAAAATTTGAAATTCTTAACAGGACACTTCAAACTAAAGATTCTACAGTGAGGCAGAGGAGACACCTACATACCTACTAACAAACTGTGGTGCCACACTTGCCCGCAGGAGGAAGTCTTTTGGGACGTACAATGTGACTGTAGAATAACTTAAAAGAAGAAATTCAACCACTGAAATCGGGCTTACTAATCAAGTTCCTCGATGAAATAGAATTCACCGGTGTGTTATAGGCACAGAATGGGGCTCCTAAAGGGTCCAGTATATTACACCACGACCAATATATCTACATCTACATCTAAAATCCTACCAATATCCAACGAATTCAGTCCTTCCAATCCGAAGTCCTTAGAATCATAGCCAACGCTCCCTTTTGTCTCCAATACCACTCTCCACAACGACCTCAAAATACCCATTGTAAATAAATTAATCCCCACCAAATTTTCCACATTTCATGAAAAACTACCTTCACATCCTAACACATTAGCTCGATCCGTGTCCAACATTACTCATCCCTACAAGGCGATTGAAGCGGAGTTGACCCCGGGACCTCCTTATGAATAGTTCATAAATAACTATTCAAAAAACTCGGAGAGAAACAATGGATCTCCCCTGAGGATATATGCAAATGACAAATATTATGTCACATTACATAATGTATATATTTCTATACGCTGTAATAAAAAAAGTGTTTGTATTTTGTTGAAATCAAAGTGGTGTTGTTTTTCAAAATGGTGTGCGCCCAATGCTGTGCAATTAGTTTTTTGATGTTTTTCAGTCATAGATGTGTTGTTTTTTCCGTTTTTCAAGATATTGCGGTGTAATTCCAATGTATGTAGCTGGATAGTTCATTCAATTAATTTTATAAATTACATCGGATTTGTAGACTGTTTGTGCTGAGTTTTTGACCTTGGAAAAAAGTGTGTGTGTTCTGTTTTGTCGTTTTTGAAGGCTATTTTAATGTGATCTGAGGGGAGATATTTTCTTAATTCGTGTAACAATGTGTGGACGAACGCAATAGACATGTATGTAGGTTTGTCTTTCCGTAATTGGATTGATGATGTGTTCTGTACTCTAGAGAATGTTGTTTTGTGTAGTGTTGGATTGTAATTGTTTATAATTCTGTTAATTATGTTTTTAGGCTAGTTGTTGTTATGTAAGATGTATTTTGGTGAAAGGATTCACGACTTAGGGATATGATTCTGTGAAATAATCCATTAGCCGTGTTTATTATTGTGTGGAGGGGATGGTGTGATGTATAATTCAGGTAGCGACCTGTATTCATTGGTTTTTGGTATCAATCTGTAGTTAGTGTGCTATCTGTTTGTCTTATTACAAGTGTGTCTAGGACCGGTATTTTATTTTCTGTCTCGACTTCATGTGTGAATTGTAAACGACCGCTCTTCATTACTTCAACAAATAATTGAACATCGTCGCTAAAAACACAAATTACATAGAATTAAAAAGCCCATCATGTGTGTAAAATGATGTTTAATAAATAAAATGAACGGGTGGAATTTTAGTTTTAACTGGTGTGTTTTATGTATTCGCTCTTCGGGAGGCTGCTATTACCCAGGAACCGACTAGGTCCGATTTTTAATGCACTACTTCGCAAAAAATTAACTCAGCCTAGGGAATGTAATCAGCCCTTTCACCGACTTAACCGGGGAACACTGACCCGATGCAACGCTATGCGACGCTGCCCGATGCTACTGGAAGCAAATCCAAAGTCCATTTTTCCATAAGGTTGTATTACACCCGCGCACATCAGCCCGATGCCACGCAACGCTACCCTACTCCTCGCTCTGCGATCCCCACTGTCCAAATTTTCGTCGGGTAGCATCGAGTACAGTCGAAGACAAAAGAACCGGACACTCATATTTTTATTCAAACTACATGTATTATTGTCGTTATATTAATTACAACATACTTATTTTAATATAAACCAAATTAACTGTGATTAAAAATTAATTAGTTTTTATTTAAAAAATTAATTTTAATGGTTTGGTAGAAAATTAATCAAAACACCGGAATACGATTTTTTGATATAATGAATTTAACTAACAATTTATTGTACTCGCTTCGGCGGTACATATACTAAAATTGGAACAATTTATTACACGGTTTTGCTCATAAAATTTAATTAACAATTTATTTCATAGTTTTGCTCGTAAAATTACACCATTTTGTAATGTCGGGTAGCATCAGAACAGGACACTCATATTTTTTGTAGTTTATTTCAAACTAAGTACATGTAATTTTGTCGTTATATTAATTACAACATTCCTATTTTAATATAAACCAAATTAAACGAGATCAAAAATTCATGAGTTTTTATAAAAATTATTTAATTATGATGGTTAGGAAGAAAATTGATCAAAACAACGGACTAACTTCATTTAAAACAATTAAGTTTAACAAACAATTTATTACATAGTTGTGCTCATAAAATTTAACTAACAATTTATTTCATGGTTTTGCTCCAAATAATGCATTAAGAACAAAAGAGGCGTTGCGATTGCGATACTGATTTGTGATACACGCTGTGATACTGCTCTTGACGTCGCATAGATGTGCACACCCTACCAAAACGTGACAAGGCGTCGGGTATCGTCGCATAGCGTTGCATCGGGTAAGTGTGTTCCCGGCTTTAATCGTGCTTACACGTCCGTTATGCTTTGACCTGCGACTCAATCCCATCAATCTGAGTTTTTTCGTTTGGCGGATGGCCTAAATAGAGATCTCGCGAGCTGATCAAAAGAGTTAACTCACGGCACTGAGCGAGCGATGAACCGGTCTGACAAAAAAACATCTTTAGCTCTCATATCTCCACCACTCCGATACCGATATTTAGCGATTTCCACTCAATTTTGAATTTTATTTTTACCACCACTCTGTAACTTGGCACGATAAAGAAAATGTTTTTCTAAAACGTACGTCACACCAGACCGCATCTCACGATCTCCAAATAATCATATTTTATAAATATTAATTTTGGCTCTAGAAATTGATAGGAGAGGAATCAGGGTAACAATAGCATAGATGAAAGGACATACGGGTTTCAGACACAATGAAGTAGTGGATCAACTGGCAAAAAGCGCCACAACTGGCACCCTTCTTGTTACACCTATACCAATATCTCATATGCGTCCAATCCTTAAAATACAATGAATTAGCAGCGCGAATACCTCAAGAATGGTAAAAGTTTAAAATACAAAACCATGTTTCCACTTATAGGCCTCGCACCTTGGCTCCAGGGAGAAAACATTCCGAAATGCTTGTAGACAACAATGACTCGGTGCGACGTCTGCGGGAAGACACGAGGACTTAAACCACATTTTGATGGAACGACGAAGTAAGTGAAGGTGGAAAGAGGAAACTGACTTAAGGCCTGGTAAAAGCCGCGTCCGACTTACAGGGATCTGATGACAGCTGAAATAAGAACGTTGTTATACATCATGAGATTTACGTGTTCTTAAGGACAATACGAATGAAAGTATAGTGAGGCAAAAAAAAAAAACCCTGCGGAAACTTAAAGACTTAGGATATGAACCCTTACCGCGCCCTCCACATTCACCCGACCTTTCGCTAGGCATTTTGATCACTTCTTGAAAATTTTTAGAGAACGCGGCAAAGCCGAAAACGCCTTTCAAAACTTCATTGTGAGTTGAAATAAAGATTTTTATATCAGCGGAATAAAAGCTCTTATTAGTAGAGATTGTGATGAAAAATATTTCGGTTAGATTTTCTTTATTTTATAAAAATCAAAAATAGTTTTGACTGCGTTTTGACACATAACATGTGTACTCTCAATGATGACCCCGGTTATGCAATAAGGAGGAAGAAATAACCAACCATATCATATTCGAATGCGAAGCAACCGGGTAAAAAAATAACAAAAAAAACACAATTCTCAAATCGGGTGGCATTCCTGCCGCTCTTTGGCTGGAACCAAGGAATTGCACCCTTCAATTAGGTGGGACACATCGAGAAACCTTTCTCTCCAGGCCAGATACATTCTAGTATACTGTTCCCGAAAGTAAATGTCCCGGTATGGCAAGGAACTCCGCCGCATAGCTGAGGGTGAGCTGCTCCCTCCGAAATTCGGGCGGCAGCACTCCCAGCTCGCAGCACAGGCTGGCTAAAGTGCTTGTTCTGAACACGCCAGAGACCGCTCGGAGAACTTGATAGTAGAGCCTATCGAGCCTCTGCAGGCGCGATTTTCGAGCCTGAAGAATAGGCCATGCAACCATAAAACAGGGTGGAGCTCAGCAGCGAGTCAAATATTTTCAGGAGGGTCTCCCTGTCCGCTCTTCATCTGAAGTGACTGATGAACTTTAATAATGTTTTTACTTTCCTTCCCATCACCTCGACGGCGTCAATGTGTGGCTGCCATCTAAACTTTTGAACAAATGAGGCCGAGGAACCTCATTGACTCTTCGTACCTTATCGCAGCGCCCTTCAGACAGGGCTGCAGAAGGATGGGCCCTCCTCAGCTTGCAAAAGTGGACGCATACGGTTTTCGACGCAGAGAAGGCGAATCAGGTTTCCTCGGCCATTCCAGCCACAACGTTTATGCTGTCCGACCTCCGCTTGGTCTTTCTCTGAAAAGAAAAAGCAGAGGTCATCGACGTACAGTGATTGGTCGGGAACACCGTCAGCGACACCGTTCACTGCGATCGAGAAAAGAGTAACGCTTATCACTGAACCTGAGGGACTCCATTCTCAAAGCACTGACCCCCAACTGACACGGAATCTTCGGTTCCTCAAGAAAGCCTGAAGGAATTTGCCTCCAAATAGCCCATCTCCGAAGTATTGCACATCTCCACGTCGTATCATACGCCTTGTTGAGGTCAAATAACACAGCAGAGCGTGCTCTCTATTCAGAAACGCATTCTAAATATCACTCTCTAAAAAGCAAGCATGATCAAGTGCGGAACGATGTCTACGTAATTCCGCCCGATACTGGCTGTGAAACCCTTTTGTCTCAAGACACCAGTTTTATACCTAGTTATTATGGAAAATAAACAAATAAGTGTTCGGCTTTTTTGTCTTTGGGTGTACTAAGCATAGACAACAGAAACAGTTTGTGTTTATTTCTTTATACGTGCATCCGGTGCTGTTGTTTTTGTGTTATTTGAATTGACAAATGATTATCCATATGATAAGTTTATGAAAGTTAACAGCGATGGCGTACGGCGCCATGGGAGCAACTCCCCCTTTTTAGCTACTATTTCACATCCAATAAGTGTATAAATAGATTTCCATCCTCAGGCTATTTTTCAACCACTCGAATTTATTTCCCCAGGTAAAAAGTAGCCTTTTTAGACTTTTCCGACACAATTTACTTACGCTTTATATAGGTTTTTGTTGTACATTTCCAAAAAAGTAAGTACAAAACGTAAGATTGCAGGGAAACGTTTGAAAATTTAAAATTTGAAAAAAGATAAACCAGGATCTTTTTTCATTTAGTGGGCCGATTTTTATAATACTTTCCACCAAATAATTGCATAATTTACGTTAATTTGTATTACTTTACTTATTTACCAAAATATCAATAAGGGTTCTAATTTCTTGAATCAATACAAACTTTTTAACCTTTTTTTTTTTTTAGAGAGAGAGAGAGAGAGAGAGTGTGTGTGTAATTTCAGAAATAAATAGCTCTATTCCAAAATAAAAAATAAATTGTAAACAAATATTTACTTTATTGTATTGAACTAATTTATTAATAATTAAACCTTGTCGTCGTATTATTGACTAAACCCAAATTTTCAACATTTTTATCGTTTGCATTCTACAAAGGTGTTGCCAGAGTTGTTTCGATATTTTGTTTTTCTTAAAAAAAATTAATTTGTTACCTTGAGGTGTGACGGTTTCTTGGTACTGTACAGTCGAGTAGTAGTTGACGCTGGAAATGTTCATTTTAGACTAGAGCCGGGATGAATGTGCGCCGAGGATCTTTCTTCCCCCACAATGTCTCCTTTTCCTCCTACCCCAAGTTTTCCACTCAATTCTGCCATTGATATTTACTATTGCAACTAGGATTAAATGAATCATAAGAAAAAAACATGTTTTTCTTTAAAGATCTACCTAATCTGTGCCCTTGATCAGGAAGAATCCAAAGGAATCGAGAATAGAAAAAAGGACTAAGTTATCCTTCTTTATGGTGTCAAATGTTGGACATTCTCATTAAAATCTATTTGATAAAGACATATTTTATGGTACTGATTACATGCAAAAGTGATTGGATGTTATAAATCAAATTGGATACTTAAGTTCTTTCTTATAAGACTACGTATAAATGACTTGCAATCGGATATCCGCCACCCCTGTTCAGCATAATGCTAATTCAAAGGTAAAATATTAATTAATATAGTTTTAATATTGAGAAATAGTGCGTTCAGATCTGAGAAATGGTGAACGATTACTTGATTGTACTGGTCCGCCCATCCTCGCTGTTTTATCTGTTAGGAGGGTTTCGTTTGCTGTACAGGTTTTTCTTCTCTTTAGGTACTTTATGTTGGTTGTTAATATGGCTGAATACGACAATATTTAATTCTGCTATTTAACATATTGAAAATTTTTTGGATTAATCTGACAGGACAAGAATTTTATAGTTTCCCTCGAAATCTGCTGTTGGATCAGTCTTGAATCACTCAGATCATTCTTTTGCCGGTTTTCAAACGGTCTGTGCGTTTTCTTGACCGTCCGTCCTCTTTGTTCGTTCTTAATATGGCTGAATAGACATTATTTAAATCTGGTATTGAACATGTTGAAAATTTTCCTGGATTGATCTGACACAGCAAGAATCGTATTTTCCCCCCCAAAATCTGCAGTTTGATCCGTCTCACCCAGGTAATTTCCTCGCCGATTTTCAATGTCATTATGAACGGTTGGTCTGTGCGTTGCCCGTCTATCCTTTTTGTCGGTTCTTACCACGGCGGAACACAACGTGTCGCATTGTCATCACAAACAAACGGATAACCTCCGTGAATACTCTGTGAAAAATATAAAGATTTCACGTGTCCTTCAGGCAAAAAGAGGCATCAAAGTAATTTCAGCCTAATTTCTTCAAAAAAAAGGTTTGATTTTATGTTTAACCCAAGGCGGTATATCTTAAATGGCTAGTCTAGACAGTAAAATTCTTTTTCTTATTACTTTATTACTAATGGACATTGGGTCTAATAAAAATTCCCTTTCGCGTCTATGATATGTTCTTTCTCTCCGGAAATTCCCAGTAGGACCGTTTAAATACACGTGTCCCTCAGAGATTATTTTTTGTGTTTTATTTTATGTAGTGGGAAGAATCGAAGAAAGAGTGCATTAACGAGGTCCTATTTTGATTTAATTAGACCATCGTTGTTTACGAATTTAACGAAAATCATAAATGTTAACTTGTTCAATGTTGTTTTTAGCTATGAAATTGTGCCGAAATAGAAATTGTAATTTTTTTTGTAAATTGTAGTTAAAAAGCTTCTTCCCCTCTCTAAAAAAAAACCTTTGTAGCTTAAATTTGTAGCAGGATGATGTGAACGTTTCAACGAGCTTAATAGGTGTGTAGTTAGTTACACCCAGATTTCCCCGTTTATAAACAATCTGCTTCGTAAATAGATCTTTTTTTTCCACAATTTTTTACTCCCCTCTTCCTGTATCAAGAGAAATTATCTCTCCTTTTTTGTGCCCCTGGGGGTAGGGCAGTTAGTGTTTGTATATTACTTTTATGATTGACGTAGGAAAATATACAAACGGGAGAAGGTCGGAAAGCGCGGCTGTTAAACCGGGGACCAGTGTATCATTGCTCCACCGTTTAGGTCTTAAGGTATTATGTTCACCTACCGGTCGGATGGATCAATTTTGATCTTTTTTTTCTTCAATATCCTACCTTCATTAAGATGTAACAAATGAAATTTTCAAAATAATATATCGATTTTGGATTGTTATGAGTTGTAGCTTTGCGAACTTTTGAAAGACATCTAAACATAAAATATAAACGACATATGTGCTGGCAAATTACATCAATAATTTCATTTACTGTTATAAATTGCATTTGAAAGAAGAAAAAAAACGTGATTTGCAAACTTCTGATGGTTTTATTGGAATAAAGGATTGAAGAAAAAGGTAAAACTTAATGATATGGATGACGATGTGAAGTCCATAGTCCATGTTTTATTTCATGGTAGTTTTGCAGCTGATTTGACCGAACTTAATGTTAGCGTGAGTATCTTTCAGTAAGTTTAAATAATATTAAGTATTGATAATAGGGCATTAGTTTTACAGAGAGTTATTAAGAGTAATTTGTGATTTTTCGCTGATTTCTAATTATAGTTATTTGTAAATCATAAAGGTAGAATCTTATGAATTTTTCCAAAGTTCTTAATGGAAATCCTTTGAAACAGAAATAAGTTAAACATTTTTGTAAAATATTGGTTGAAATGAAAAAGACAGTGTCACGATCGGGATTCGAACCAACGACTTTCGGCTAAATACGCCGCTGCTTTACCACTTGAGCTGTCGTGACTTAGATCCTCTCGAACACCAACCTCCCATCTGAACCCATCTTTCGAATTTCCCCTCCGTTTTCCCATTTTCGAAAATTCGAAAGGTAGGCAGAGATGGGAAGTTGATGTCCGAGTGGATCTAAGTCACGATAGCTCAAGTGGTAGAGCTGCGGCTTATTGAGGCCAATGTCGTGGGTTGGAATCCCGCTCGTGACACTGACTTTTTCATTTCAAGCAATATCTTACATAATGATTAATTAATTGAAAGAAGTTATTTGGTCAATCGGACCACGAAATATAATGATTTTTGTAAAAGTCCGGTCTTCTACTTTTTTGAATGGGATAAGATTGTGGTTTTCGGGAGGCTTCAGGCTGACTATCTGGTGTCAAATGTTTATTAAACGTTTCGATTAACTCTCGATTGTTTACGGATCGTCAAGGCTGTGCTTCATCGTGAAGCTTAGTAAAACTTTTATTTTTAGGCGAATACTAAAAAGTTGTAAGACACTCGAGAAGTTACAGTTTTTAAAACTTGCTGTAACATCATAATAAAGTGGTTAGAAGGCGATTGTTGCTGTATTCTTCCGGTACTGACAACGTACAAAAAAAGACACAAATACACATTCACATAAATAACCTCCGCGTATGTGTCCGGAATGCGGATAAAGGTTGCTCGATGTGTACACGTGAATGAGGGGTGCAACTTCTTGGCTACATATAGAGAGCGAGTAGTCAATGCCACCAGATATGAGAATTGTGCGTAGCACGGCAGCGAGTATTTGGGTCCCCCGTTCCGATTCTTGTAATAAGCAGGGTTGTTTTATTGTATTAAGTTTTGCACCGGTGACTTGTGAATGCATTTATTAGCGTGAATCTGCACTGTGAGAGGGTCGAAGGCAGACCTTGGAGATGGAGGAATATCGTGTAATTTATTTACACATGAGATTCCGCACATATATCGGGTTGTCCGGAAAATAATGCAGGATTTTAAGTTTTCATTAAAAAAAATCTATATAAAATATTCTGTTTACGTTTACAGGATTACTCATTTGTATGAATNGGAAATTATTTTGATTAAAGAACATTGCTTTAAAGTAACTAGTTTCTTTTTTTTTGTTTAATACCAAAATCCTGCATTATTTTCCGGACAACCCAATATATATATCCACACGTGAACTGATTGAACTTATCACTTCTCGCAGTACACCGTCAATTCCTGCTTTTGTAATTTACAATAATATGGATTCCATCGACCTTTCTCTACGTGCCGGACAGATATGGACTTTGGCTCAAAAGTGTGTCTCCGTGTGTGTGAACCTCACATGGTATTTATTTTCATCAGCTTATTTTGAGCTTGTTTTATTTCCTTTTCATATTAATTATCTGTTTTTAGTTTCAGTAAATTAGTTCATTTATTTTTATATTTTTTCAATTTTTGTCTCAATGGGCTAATAGAATTATCGGAAATATTCTCTAACTTTTCGAGATGTAATACATTTAATCTTTTGAATCATCCGTTTTTACAAACCCCAAAAGCTTTCGGAGTTGTGTAAAAAAATTACAATCTAGTCCTGACATTCTCCAAAATATGCATCATGTTGAAGTCTTTTGTGACATTCCGATTTCATTTTGCCAACTCGTTTGCAAATTTCTTTTCTAATGTCTACAATAAAATTTCACTGGATATCACGTCTCAGTCTTCCTCAAATTCCTTTTCTGCTCTCTCTATTCCTTGTGATGCAATTGTTTCCGAAATGATTCCCTTAAAAACTCCGTCCATTGGGTGCTGATGCCATCCCTGCAATACTTCTTAAAACCTGTTTAGCTTCTTAGTTCCCTTCTACACACTATTTAATCAATCATCATATCAAATATCTACAAGTCAGTTTCCAAACTTCCCATTTATAAATCTGACGACCGTAGAGGCGTGAAAAGTTATCTCCCTTGTAGTATTCTTTCTGTTATCCCAAAATTATTGGAAAGCCTGATTTACGATCAATTAACTTCGTAATTAAACTCTGTTATACTTACCGAACAACACGGCTTTATGCTTAAACGCTTAAATACCACTAACTTTGTTACTTAGCAACACTGTCTTATCTACGTTACAATCAAAACATCAACTTGATGTCATTTTTTTGTCTCAAAAGTTTTTGATTCCTTAAAAACTGACATTCTTGTACATAAAATTCACCAAAAATGAGATATCTAGTGTTCTCGCATGGTTTCAAAATTATCGTAGAGATAGGTTTGAAATAGTTAAAATTCGTTCTTCCATTTTTCATTTCTTTTGAATTTTATGCTTGTTCTGGCGTCTTAATAGACAACAAAGGAAAATATATCAGGAGAAAATTATACAATATACAGATGGCTAAAAAACAAATGAAGGAACCGGAGCAGACATTTTCTGTACAAGCGCAAAACATGAGCAATCAAACTCATCAGGAAAGTGGACCCCGGTCTTTCAAGCTGAAATACATGCCATCAATGCTTGTGCCTTGGAAAATCTTAAAAGAGGTTACACAGACAAAAAAATCCTCATAAGATCGAATAGTCAAGCATTAGCGTGTAAAACGACACATCAACGTCAGTGATTATAACCAAAATCTCCAAAACCTGGGAAAAGACAACCTTATGATATCTTGGGTTCCAGACACAAAGGAAGGAAGTTTTGGCAAAGAAAAGGCAAACACACTGTCTAGAGGAGAATCTGCAAAGCCCTGAAATTATTCATGGGATAACAAAAACAAACATACAATCCTCTATCACAGAATGGATCTAAAAAAGACAACATGAGAATTAGATAAACTCTAGAGGTGCTGGACACGATAATCATTGCTACTGTTAGAGAAGGCTAAACTCTCTAAAAAAGAGCCGCCGTGCTCGGGTGGCATAAAACCCCTACTTTCTAGATTTCCATTATCATCATGACCACTTTTAATCACATCATACACTCATTTAAACAGGAACTTTTCACAGTTAGTTGGACATCTAAACTCACAGGAGTGATAGGAATAAATACTAGTCACTGGTATCTGAGAAAACATCTACATAACGTGTATACTCAATGATGTAGGTTATGCAATGAGGAGGAAGAAACAGCCAACCATGTCGTCTTCGAATGCGAAACAGCCGCTCAATGGAGACATAACCTGGGATACAAAGAATATCCGAAATAGGAGGGGGAGATACAAGAGATAACCAACATTCTTAAAATAAAGGATAAAATGAGAATTAGAAAGAAATGTGCATATTTCACAAGTCATAAGCAACCAAAGAAACTCCTACACATATTTGTTGATTCTTCCGTTTCTTCTGTTAATTTTCTTCTTTTTGCAGATTATCTTAAAATTTATCGTGAAATTTCGAGTACTCAGGACATAATTCATAATAATCTCGCAATACAATAATTTCAATAATAAAATAGCCTTTAAACAATTCTATCGCTCCCTTGTCCTTACTAATCTTGAATTCTTTTCTCCTGCCTTGTCTCTCTCTATCTTCTCATCTTCTTCATTCTACAGAACAACTTTAAAATAAATTCTTTAAATTCTTTCAAATTAAATATTCCTTATAGTTTACATAATATAACATACAATCCTATGTACTATTCACTTATATGTTCTTTACAATATCGCCATGTTTCTTTTTATTTTGTGTTTATTTATAAATTAGTAAATAATAAAATCGATTGTCCATTATAAATTTTTTGTCTAAATTTTGAAGTTCCACTCCTTAAACAAAGAATTTCTTCCATATTCTTCATTCCTCGTGATAATCTTCTTCATTCTATCAACCGACTCCGCAAAATAGTTAATAACTTTATTTGGAAGTTTTTACAAATAGATGGATTTGCGTTTTTTTATTGCGAAGTGTATCGTACATTGTACTTTGGGGGCCTGATAGTTTAAATAAATAAAAGTCTACAAAGCCAGATTGCGTTTAAAATGGAAAGGTTTATTTGTCGATTTGGTCAATTATACGTACTATCAGACCTAAAGACTTACTGGAATATGCACGGCATTTTGCCAAAATTTGACTTATCCAGTTTTGACACTTACCTCTTGGCCCGGCTATCCTCGCTGATTTTTGTTGGTTCAGACCCGTTTCGGCTGAAACTACTACACAACGCACAAAAGGGACGAAAAAAGGGCATACTCGAAAAATTACAAATGTGTGAACATACGACATTCAACACTAAAAACTTATAAATAGACGAATTAGCAATAACTCACAAACATCATTTATACCATTTAAAACATTGTACAAATTGAAAAGAAAAAAGGACCGAAGACCGAAAATACGAACTGGATTAATTAAAAAAAAACAATCAACAAACACACCTACAAACAACACTCATACCTACACAGCCCCCTGTACGATCCCCAAACTCGCAACTGAAATTTCATTCACCCAAACAGAAGATGGCAAAATGCGGAAACGTGTCTCAACCAACAAAAATCAGCGAGGATAGACGGACCAAGGTAACTATCAAAACTGGCCAAATTTCGCCAACAAGAAATACGCGCATATTCCAGTTATGCCCCGAGGCTGCAGAATTGAACGGATTTTACATATAAAAATGAACTTTCCAATTTCGCTCGAAATTCATTGTTGAACGAAAAATGAAAAAAAAAACATGAAATATTTTTATGTTTTCTTTGAATTGTAAGCATGCCTGTTCTCTTTTTCGCCTTGCTCCGCTTTTCAACTGTACGAGCTTACTTCGTTTATGGGCGATTCAAAATCGACCTTGCACTCTTGTTAACCGAGAAGTCTTCGAGCATGAAAAAAGCTGCCCGAGGGCTGGCTCGCTTCTCGTCGTCGATTCTCGTTGGCAGGCATGAAAAGCTCTGGGTGTGGCTTGGCTTCCGTAAAATCCCATGGCTCCGCCCAACTCTATCCCAACTCCTATCGATTAGCTTTCTCCAGGATTATCCAGGAACGTTATTTCTCCTTTGCCGGGTAGGACGGTTTATAATAATTTAATGAATCTACTTGTAGATCAAGGAAGTCTTTTTTCTTACCAAATTTGCCAACTTTAAAATGTTTACCTCTTAGGAACTGAAGTTTTGTTCTTGTCAGATATTTCCATTAGATCCACTCGAATAAAATTAACCTTTGATCATAAACTCTGATCCTGCTAAAACATGATCCCCCAAACACTCTTTACAACAATAAATTTAATAAAGTCTCAACAGACTACAAAGGAGAAGAATAATTCAGAAGAAAATAAGATACAATGATATGGTATACAGATAGCTCCAAAAGAATTGAGCGAAAATAAATTAATAAATAAAATTAAGGAATTCCTATATAAGCCCAAAATATGAGCAATCAAATTCATTAAGAAAATAGCTCTCGGTTGATTTTTTTTATTTTCTCGATCAAAGAAAATTCTGCCCTTAATTTGTCTCATTGTTTAAATAAAGGATTTTTTCAATGTTTACTTTTTACGGAACATAAATTGTTTATTCAGTCTCATTTCAATTCTGAAGCAATAAACTGTGTAATTTTCATCTTTGTATTCTTGATTTCAATTTTTCAACTTCTGAGGATGTTGCGCGAGGTGTGGCACTTATTGATGATGGACGTTCCATCAGGTAACGGCTACTGCCATCGGAGTGCCTTACGAACTCTGCGAGACGCCGTTTAACGTTTTCGAGAATCTGGGTCCTACCATAGAAGGCCCGGTTCTGGACGCCCCAGGGTAACAGAACCACAGGATGACCGTTTTTTGACTTCGATAATTTTGCGAAACCGGCACCTTACTGATAGATAGATAGATAGATAGATAGATAGATAACATG
The DNA here is from genome assembly GCF_000648675.2 of Cimex lectularius. Taxonomy (NCBI): domain Eukaryota; kingdom Metazoa; phylum Arthropoda; class Insecta; order Hemiptera; family Cimicidae; genus Cimex; species Cimex lectularius. Next base: position 575,820 of record NW_019392707.1, read on the forward strand.
CGTTATTTACATTAAAGAGAAGCGTTACATAATATACAATATTAAAAGCGTTTTACAGCATGGATGCTTATCCGTCTGCCGGAAGTTGGCTGTTTTTTTTGTTTTTTCAGGCGAGCGAAAAATAAAAAATAAAATAAACTATATAATAATGGTAATATTAGAAAACTATAAGTAAAAACTAAATTATAAAAACTAGCTGATTTTAGATACAAGTTAAACAATTATGACTCGGTATTATAATCGTACCTATATTGCCAGGCATGACGTGCATAGTGTGCTAGANATCACCATTCTTAAAGAGAGGAAATATAATTGACCTACCAAAAGAAGGAGGAACAACACCTGACTCATAAATAAAATTAAACAAGGAAAGGAGGCGTTCTAAAAAACAGTCTGGAGCATTTTGGTAAAATTCGTAGGGAATCGAGTCAAGACCTGGGGTTTTGTTCGACTTGAGGCTAACCAGTACCGCTTTTAATTCCGCGAATGTGAAGGAGGCATCTAGCGCCTCATTCCAAATCAGGGGTTCAGCAAAGGAAGTTGATGTCTTCAGGGGCGGGTTAAGTAAGGCGCCGAAGTGAGAAACCCAGGAATCTAATGTAATATCTGAGCCACAAATAAAATTCTTGCTTTTGTATAAATTGACCAATCTCCAAAACTCGCTAGCATCCCTTGTGAGAGAGAACCGATCAACAACCAAGGCAAAAAATTGTTTTCTTTTGTTAACACAGAGAGTTTTATATTTTTTATTAGCAAAAAGATAATTTCTTCTAATAATGCTTGAGTTTGTACTACGGAAGAGGTTTAGTAAGGCTAATACTTTATTGCGCATCCGCAAACATTCAAAGTCAAACCAGGCATTTTTTCTTTCTAACACAGGACGATTGCCCACACTACAACCTGAAAAAGCCTCTTTCATTAGACCAGTCAGGGAGTTTAGCATATTTTGAGTGGTATCGAAAGGGACCAGCGCCAAATTACTAGATAATATTTGTAGCTTGCACTTATAAATTTGTGAAAAATTTTCCTGCCACTTTAGTCTAGAAAGGGGGGGAAGAGTTGGAACATTTGAAGAGTGTGCACAGAGTATATTAAAAGATAGAGGGAATGCACCTTACTGTTGTTCAAGCGATTCCTCAGCTCCAGGAAGTTCGAGGTGTCTAAATTTCTAAACGCACTGCTCGAAGAAGATTAAATCACTATGTACTGATGGCTTTTCTTCCCGTGAGGAACAGAATTGACCATAACACACAGAGTTGCACGGCTCCCATTTGCTCGAGAACACAGCCATTGGTCTTTGGACGATTTGTCTGCTGTACTTTTTACAGATGAGTGTACATTTGCTCTACGATCTCCAGATGGGCGTGAAATATTATAGAGAAGGTGAATTAAAAGGTACGAAGCATGTAATTTTTCCCAGAGCCAACCTTTTCGACGTAGGTTTGTTTTTTTGTGTAGAAACGTTAGATTTTCGTGCTAGTACTCTCTAAAGTATTATTTGGCTCATAGACCGGATGTTAAAACCTGATAACTATAAAAACGAATTAAAAACTATTGAAACCTTAGCAAAAAACAACGGGTATCAAGAAATATTCATTGATAGATTGCTAGTTAAAAGAATAAAAAAATTAACTTTAAACGAATCAACAATATGACTCAGCCACCCCACCACAAATGAATCATTAGGTTTCCGTTGTTTGCCATACATTAGTGAATTATCGGAAAAAGTTAGTAAAATTTTTAAACAAGAAGGTTTTAGAATAGCTTTTAGAAGTACGGGTTCACTTAAAAACATCCTCTCAAAACCTAAAGACAAAGTAGACAACTTGGCAAAAAGCGGGGTTTACCAACTCAATTGTAATGATTGTGATATTAAATATATAGGACAAAGCGGTAGAGAAATAAAAACAAGAGTAAAAGAACACTTGCCTAAATCGAGCAAATTTTCGGAATTTAAGGACCATCTAAAAGAAACAAAACATAATTTCAATTCAAATTTAAATACAAGAGTGTTACATAGTTTCAACAAAGGGAAAGAACTAGATTGGTTTGAGAAATTTGAAATTAAAAAATGTAAAATTGAACATGGTGATAAATGCATTAATAATATAACAGATTTTGATCTACCTCCCATTTTAAATATGTACATAAATAATATCAAACATCCAAATAATTAAACTAATTATTTTAATTGTTATTATTTTTATAGTAATTTAATAATATTAAGTATTTACTAGTATAATATTTATTTGTGTTATAATTTCCGCGTTTTGCATGTTCAAATTGAGCGCCATTAAAAAAATCAGCTGATAATTGGAACGTCGCGTCAGCGGGTTCACTTTGGCAATTCATGTCGAGAGACGTGGTTGTAGAAGTCCTTCAACCTGATGATGAGCTAAAAGGCTCGAAATCCGAATCGTTCCAAAACAACTTACTTTGAGTAGGAACTATCTTTTTAAAAAGGATTGAACACCACACTCACTCCATCATTTATCATTTCTATATGTCTCTAAAGTAGTTCAAATTGATTACTGATTACTGTACATACATACACGTGTGTACGGAGCTGAGGCTATCATTTCTCGCAGTCCACCGGAAACTCCGGTTTTTGTATAATAAAGCCAATAAATACATTCGTACTAAAACTATCAATATTATAAACAATAAAACAACACTGTTTCCTCCCAAAATCCCACTCAGATACTCGCTGCCGTTCTCAAGCACGATTCTCATACCGGGTGGCATTCCTGCATGCTCTCTACTTGGAGCCATAATTATACTCTTCAATAACCGAAACGTTTGTTTAATTTAATTTGTTTTAGTTAGGTATGTTGGTTTTAGGTTTATCTTGAGCAAGATAGCAGACACAGTCTGTTGGGAAGGGATTACTATTGAGGAATATTATTGTGAAGGGTTTTGCTTCGAAGGGTTAATGACACGCGCGTGCTGTTGCTTTGATAAGTTTTATACGCCAGTGTTTTCTCCATTTGGCTATTCGCTCAGAGGATAGCACAGCTGTGTCGTCGGCAAAGGATACAAGAGGAAAGTCGGGATATCTGCCGTGTAGAATAGGTAAAGGATCGGTTTAACTACGCTCCCAGAGGACAATAGTCGGAATAAGCCTATCCTTGGCGGACTCTTATAACATTGAAGGCAGGTTTAGATTATTTCGAAGTAATGTTAAAGTCGGTTGCTTGCGAAACAGTTTTGTTGAGTATAAATTAAAATTGTACATGTTCGAGTCGTTTTAATTTTGTTTTGCTTTGTTTATACGAAACCTTCAAGACTAAGGAGATTTGAAGGTGAGGCGTCTCACCTTTCCGTACTTCAACATCCTCACTTTCCCTGGTTTTCGTGGGCACAAATTGCTGGACACGATACTTTTGTTGGCAAAATTGAATATTAAAAGGGAACACATAATTAAAGTGCTGCGAAATAAAGGTTTTACTATTCAAAGTTAATGAGATTTCTTCTGGATATCTGCAGGTGAACCTAAGGTTTGATAGTCTCCGACCAACCGGGTCCGTCTGTTCTCGCTTGTTTGGTCTTTGGTCGTTACTCACATTTAAATTGTGAAACGTAACTGGCTAAATGAACCACCGCTAAATATGGCTAAATGCCGAAACGTGTGACCGTCGCCAAGACGATCGGAAATGACCGATTAAAAAATTAAGTTTTTATCATAGAAAATTTGTTGAACGTATGTATTAAAACATACAAATAAGTGAAGCACAATAATTTTTGTGTTGGTTTTTTAAACGTATTCTTAGAACAATAGAAATGTGACGTTTGCTTGACCAGTCAATCGATGTCATAGCGAGTGACAAAAACCAGATCCGGAAAAAATCCACTACATGAAAAGTCTTTTGTTAATTTTCGACCTCTACAAATAATAGCGTAGAACTTCGTTAAAATTAGATGAAAAAACATTTCTTATCGACACGGCTCTTCCTACAAAGTCTTACTGATAGAAAGAAAAAAAGAAGAAATAAGGTTGTTTTTAGAAAGGTGACTAAAGTCTACAACACCTACATAAGTTAGCCTTAATTTTGTTTACATCGTACTTTGTTTACGTTTCGACGGAGTCTGGAACCTTTCGACTTGACAAGTTTAGATCTCGTAACGGAATCCAAGGGTTAAATTCCCACGAAGGAACTGGGTGAATGGACAAGTCGATTGTGAGTTTGTCATGTTTTGGTTGTGAATTGCTCTAATTCGCGTGAAATCGTCAATAGTTCATTTCTTGTTGAGGATGATGAACCTGTAGTTCGGTCGTTGCTGCTCACACTGGTCTGCCTATCCAAGTATTGTTTTGCCTTTTAAACACAACACACACACACACACACACACACACACACACACACACACACACACACACACACACACACACACACACACACACTTATATATATCTTTACGTATGCTAAAACTTTTACATGGATAATGACATTGATTTTTTTATGACGTCTGCGTTGTGATGAATCTGTTGTTTCTGCTTACACTGGTACGCCTATCCTTGTTGTTTTTTACTGTCGCGTATCGGTGTGTTTCTAGTCCGTTTGTCCTTTTCCTCGCTTCGTAACTCAGCTGAATACAAAATCACTTCCCAAGCCCCTTAACATTTCACAATTCACTGGTGCTAACAACTCTCATATTTCATTCCTCACTGAAGTGAGCGCATGACGAAACGCGTTTGAATAGTTCCACAAAACCGCGAGTGAATACGGACCACCCAATAAGAGACCCGAGTTCACCGATTCGCAGACCAACACTCAGCATCAACCCTCATATTATTTTAATGCCCGACCACAAACCAACCCATTTACTCAAACAGTGAACCTACATTTGCCCGCAGGAGGAAGTGTTTTGGGATGTACATCCTGACCGTACAAGAAATGATCAAATTCAACCATTGAAGCCGGGTCTACTAATAAATTTTTCGGTGAACTAGGACCCATCAGTGTGCTCAGGGAACAGGGCATACAATAACTCTCGAAGGGTGCTGTATATTACACACCCTAATATTATATCTACTTCTAATGCCCGGCTAGCCACTGAAGAATATATATGTATCCATTTATGTTTTAGTGGTCAATTGACCAAGTTAATTCTTTCAATTAATTATTCTTTTTATTTGAGGTTTTTTGGTTGAGATAAAAAAGTAAGTTTCACGAGCGGGATTCGAACCCACGACCTTCGGCTAAATACGCCGCTGCTCTACCACTTGAGTTATCGTGACTTCGAACCTCTCGGACACCAACTCTCCATCTCGACTCAAGCTGAGAATCGAATCCTGATTACACGACATTTGAAAATGGCAAAAAGGAAAATTCGAACGGTTGTACTGGTATAGGAGTGGCGCATTTAGCCGAAGGTCGTGGGTTCGAATCCCGCTCGTGACACTGACTTTTATCTCAACCAAAAGACCTTAAGAGAGATAAAAAGATCAGTATATAGTCAGTATATACATACACAGGGTGTTCGGCTCTCGTGTTACAAACTTTGCCAGTAGATTCTACATTCAAAATGGAACCAAAAAGTTCTAATTAACTATGGTCCGATCAACAGTTTCGGAGTTATTTCACTTTTTCTAATTTTTTAAGATTTCACTACTTTGCTTCAAATAAGCAATGATAACTCCAAAACTAAAAGGTTTTCGGCAAATCCGTTGATCCCACTGAATTAAATTTCCAATAAGATGTGATCAATACTAAACTTGCAAACCTAGCGAGAACTGTGAAAGATATCTTTTTTTTTCAAAGTTGAAAAACTGAGTGGATTTCTTTTTGCGAGTTGTATCTATTATTGTTTTAACACGTTTGTCACAGGATTAGTTCGATGTAATAAAATTCTTTGGTGCTTTCAGAAAAGTACCCAATTGGTTACATTTCAAGAAAGATGGACCTGAAATTTGTACCTTGTGTGTCGCTAAAGAAGAATATTTTTTCCAAGGTGATCCGTATGTTCGTCAAATCTCATTTTACCAAAGAAACCGTTTGAACATATAAATGCTGGTATTTCGGTTGACGGAATTCTCATTGCGACTAAAAGCTCCTCCCTTTCAGCTTTCACACCCGTCGACGTTTATCTTCGCAATTGGATTAGCGGTTTCGTTGGTGGGCGGTTGAGCAATAATTGCATTTGAGAGACTGGGGATAGGGGACTTTGTCTGCTGTTATGTACCATATTGCCAGTAATCTCATAATAACTCGGCTTTCAGCTCATTATTATCACTCCATTTCTGAGCCATTAATTAATAAAATTCCGTTAAATTCAACTTTCGTTCTTTTTTAATCTAGTGATTTATTATGTTTATTTTCATAAAAGAGATTAAGGGAATTTTAATTTGCACTGTTGATAAGTTTTTGAGGAACCGGGGTGGTCATGCGGTTAGGGCGTCCGACTCAAATTTGCCCAAATTGCCTATTGGTCCTGGGTTTGAAGCCCATGGCTTTTTAATTGCAATGATATTCAAAATGTATTATAAAGTGGTCGGACCCCTCGACCACGACACCCAAAGACTTGTTGGAACATAAGTCCTCCTGTATGACAGTCTTTACTTTACGTACTTTTACTTTTTATTGAGAAAACGTTCAAATGATGATCTATTAAATTATCAAAATCAGATAGCGAAAAACTAACGTGCGTTTTAAAATCTATAATCGGGAAGTTACACTTGCCTCTAATAAGTCGAATATCTCGTGATACATTTCCGACTACAACTTTTACTTTTTAGGTTTAGCACTACAAAATTAACTTTCAATCAACTTCACATGAATGCATAAAAAATAATTTATACAAAAGTTAATATTTATAATTATTTGGAGATCGTGAGATGCTGTCTGGCGTGACTAGTTTTAGAAAAACATTTTCTTCATCGTGCCAACGTTTCGATCTTTATTGAGATCATCTTCAGGGCCTGGGATTTATAAACACTGTTTAAATTTTATGAACAAATGTAGAATATGAAAAAAATGAATTTATACAATGCTAGAAATTTTAGATTTTTATAATTGTTCGGTAAGCATCTACATTCGCTTTTTTGGGTTTTCTTGGAGGAAACAGGTCGAATATCTCGTGATACATTTCCGACTACAACTTTTACTTTTTAGGTTTAGCACTACAAAATTAACTTTCAATCAACTTCACATGAATGCATAAGAAATAATTTATACAAAAGTTATAGGTTTGTTTTATTGTATATAGAAATAATAGTTTTGTGCCTCTAGCGTGTGTGTGAGAGTGAATACATTTGTTAGCGTGATACGATTACACTTACAAATGCCTAAACTGTAGATATTTATTAAAAATTCCAAACAATTGACTTCCTCTTGGGGCCTACTGACTAAAACGGATTAAAAGAAAATGGAACGGTTGGATTGGCAGAGGAGCTCTAATGTATCCAAGAGCTTGTTCGATAGGTAGACTCTCAGAGGTTCTATATTCAACCGTCTAAGAATAGGCCATGCGAGGTGGACTCACAACACTTTTTGGTAAAAACTCGTGTATATAACTGGCATGTAGATAAAGGTTTCCGTGAAGTACGAATTCCATAATAGGATTTTGCTTTGTATGGAGATGGGTTTTTTAAAATTTAATTTACTAAGATTAACTTAAAAAATTACTAGGAGGTAATTGAATTAGAAATAAGTAATTAACTTAAAGTCACTAGGAGGTAAATGAATGTCGATTGAAATAAATAAAATTTGAACTTTTTTCAAACCTTAATAACTCATAAACGACCATAAACTCTACAAGAAAAGTGCCAGAAGTAAAATCTTTTAAAAAAAATTCGTAGAATTTAATTCCATATTCAAAATGAAACCTTCCGATTAGAAAAAAAGTTGCTGAGCCTTGGGAACTTTGAAAAAAAGTTGACTTCAGATTCAGGTTCTACGTACAAAATTATGTAAAGACCAGTTCAATTTTTTTAAATTATTCCCAAACAAAAGAAATAAAATGGGTTAGTTTATAAATAATCACCCGGTATAGGAATGATAGTTTTGTGACTCTAGAGTGAGTTGAGAGTGAATGTGCGAAATGTGCTCAGCTCAGCTCAGCCTTGTCACGTGTTTATTTACAAGCGAGTGCAGATTTGAGCTTATATAAATCAGTAAAGCGAGAACAGGCGGACCGGTAGTTGAAGCATTTTAGATCCTTTTTTTTAAACGGAAATAAAATATCACCCATACGTGAGTCAAGTGCGTGGTGAAAGAACCTCCAGTTTGGTCGTTTCAAATCATTTTAGTGTGCCTGTCCTTATTTTGGATTGGCAGACGCGTTCTTTCCATCTTGGCCAAAACAGCCAGGATAGACGGACCAAAATGATTGGAAACGATCAAATTGGCGGATCTTTCACCACGCAGACCCCAAGAAAAAGAGATTCTCTTTAATTGTATTTTCACAATTTTCGTTTTAATATCTAAAAAATTATATATTTAAATTAGTCATTAATCAAGTGTTGGCAGAGAAATTAACCGCATCAGTTTTTTTTTATCCTCAATTGATTACGTTTATTGGATTTTGACGGAATTGGGTTTGAAGAGGGGGACGTTCAGGGCATATGGTAAGGGAGGAGATAGTCATTATCAGTGGACGCCTACTTCACTTATCTAATGGGATCAAATGCTTTCTTGGCCGTAACGTAAACAAAAACGAGAGCTTTTAAATCCCCATCTGCGATCCCTTCCCTCAGTCTTTTAACACATTCCCAGGACACCTATCTTTTAATTTCCATTCATATCTTATGATTTCGTAAAATGTTGAAAACCGACAGAGTCGAGGAGAAAGATGTCGGTTTTTCCCCACTCAGACAACCTCGAGATTGTTTGACGGAGTGGTCAGTAATGGTACAAAATATAAAGCAGCAATATCTGTGAAAGGCTTAACTCACTCAAGAGATGGGCTTAATTAAACAAAAATATATTTTTTACTTGGTAGTTATTAAAAAAAAACAACTAAACCAATGGAAGTGCCAAACATTTTTAACTAGTTAGTACCGCTATGGCTACAACCAACCCTATTTCGTATAATTTATAGTGCTAATTATTTTTCTTCAATAAACGTTATGTGTTCCATTGTGTGGGCTTAAATTGTATGGTCGGGTTGTAGCACTTCTTGGACTAATGTACAATATGGAGTCCCATATACTTTGTTGTATTGAGTTAGTCAAATGTTTTACGTTGTCGTCGAAGGGAATTATTTAGAATTGGTTTTTGTTCGATGTCTCAAAATAAGTGCCAGTTTATCGGTCCGTTGATCAGGGAAAGTCGAGGTGCATTTAGTTTTAGTTGGGTGAATGTGGTGTGAATGAGGGCAAGAGGGCTATCTATGGTCGGAGGAGAAGTCGTCTAGGGTGTAGGTGTCCTAGTGTAGGATGAGATGTTGGAGCAAACAAAGCAATCAAGGAGGTCTTTATCTTGAGGAGGTTGGCCGGTAGATAGGTTGGGAAGGTGCTAGGAAGGAACAATTGGTTAGAGAAATGACATTGTGAAGAAGTCGGCCTCTCGGGTTTGCAACACGGCTGCCCCAGCTTGGATGTTTAGCGTCAAAATCGCCACCGCAGATGAAACGACTTCCGAGGATTGAAAAGAGGGACATAAAGTGGTTTTCTTGAACGGTCTAGTTGGGTGGGCTGTAAATTGTTGCGATGGTGTATGAAAATGGCTTCGTCAGTAGAGTAATCGCGGTAACCTGGACGAAGAGTGTTGCGTTGAGTGGTATTAAAAAATGGGAAAAGGAATTGCAAACCAGTACAGCAGTTCCCCCATGTGCAGTCCTATGGTTATGTGGGTCAGACACGTATGTTATGTAGTTTGAGATGAAAAATTTCTACATGTCGGTGAAGTGAGTTTCTGAAATCAATACGACGTCAAATCGTTTTTCGTGTAGAAGTATCTCAGGCTCCTGTCTTCTTTCAGTCAGTCCGTTCGCGTTCCAGAGGAGGATGATAAGTGAGTGCTGGGTTGGGACCATTAAGAGGAAGGTTTATGAAAGAGGCTGTTCACAACTGTGGTTAAGAGAGCTAGAAGAGTGTGACTAGGGATTTGAATCGTTGAGGAACGAACTTAACAGATTGGTGACATCTCCTGTGGGAGATGTGCATGGCTGAGGTTGGACGAGGGGCGTGGAGAGAGAGCGGGAAGTATGAGAAACTAAAGATAGCTGGGTACCGCGACCGCCCGAGCAAAAGAAATATTTTTGCTGAGATGAGATGGTTTGATGACGGGCCTAGAAGGAAGGATGTTTGGTGGTCGACTAGTTGGCTGTGAAGTTTTCTGCTGGGCTAGTTGATGCTCGTAGACGGGTGGTGAGTTCCGTAGACCCTGGAGTTCTTTATGGACAATACAACCTTGTAGTTGGCTGGATGATGTCCGTTACATAATGCAAAGGTGGCAGGCGTGTCAAGCTTTTCAGTACAGTTTTGAGTCATCTGTTCTCCAACACATTTCACGCATTTGGTTTGTGCTGACAGTAGGATTTGGTGTGCGTGTATATTTGGCAGCGTTTGCATTGAACAACGTTGCTTGTGGGATTCTTCAAGTTTTATTCTTTAGTACAAAACTGTATTAATGTTGAAAACGTCTTTGTTTTTCATACTGGGGTCTCGGTCCATAAGAAGTAGAGGCAGAGTTGTTTAGTGGCTGGGTGGTGTAACATTCCTTATGGCCAAGTTCGGTTAGTTTCCATTTTATCAATTCAGGCGGGACACTGGTGCAGATTCCGGATTACCACTGTGTAAGCTCTTTCTTCTTCTAACTGGAACGTGATAATCTGCGTTACGTTGCTTGATTTACTTAATTATGCCTATGTAGCTTTCAACTGTTTTGCCGTTGATGATGAGATAGGTGATCCGCGCTTTTGTTGTGAATTTTAGAAATATTTCGTTTTAAATTATATTACATGAGCTTGATCTTATTTGTTTTGTTTATACTAAGCCATCAAGACAGATGAGAATTGAAGGTGAGGTGTCTTACCGTCCAAAGAATCCCACCTTACGGCGAGACCAGGGCTTCCCAAACATTTTAGTCAGCGTACCCCTTTCAAAAAACAAAATCAAAGGCCGACTCCTCTCATTCAAGTATTTAAAATTAGATTCTTAATGTATGTAGTAAATCAAAGTTTTATAAATTCTCCAGTCCATTCCTAAGTGAGTGATGGAGAAGGATATTATTATGAAAACAAACATTAGATTGACATGCTAAACTTTATTTACTTTAATCCGGAACACAAACATCAAATTGGACAGACCCGAATCATACGGAAATAGGGTAGGTAAAAATCGAGCCAAATTCAAGTCATATTTTGAACATTAATGATTAATGAATTTATGGGACAAATGAGGTAGTTTTAGTTTGCACAATTTGGGTTTAATTTTCGATAAGTGGAGATGTCGGGTTCACCATCTCCATAAGTAAGTTGTCGTTAATGAAAAAAGAACACGTTTTCATTTTTCAACGAGCGGTTAAAATTTTTTGTTTTCCAGATGGAGCCAAAAATGGGGGGTAAGTATCGGACTCTAGATTTCAACGTGGAATCTGAAATAATGTTGAGCAATCTCTAATCTGTTCGATTTCGTATCTATCATCCAAGACGAAGAGTAGAGATATCATTAGCGTAAAGAGCCACTTTTACGTTCTTAGTGCGAGTTATTTTGTAGAAATGTAGAAAAAAACATTATGGGTCCAGGAATAGAGCCTTGAGAAACACTAGCAATAATAAAGGAGGGAAAATTCCAAAGGTTGTAGGTTGAGATGGGGAGTTGGTGTCCGAGTGGATCGAAGTCACGATAGCTCAAGTTGTAGGGCAGCTGCGTATTGAGCCGAAGATCGTGGGTTCGAATCCCGCTCGCGACACAAACTTTTTTATTTCAACCAAAACCTTACATAAAAAGATTAATTAATTGAAACTAGCAATAATGTTTCTCGGTTGGGAAATAAATGATCGAAAGGAAACTCGGAATTGTCAACATATTAAGAGTGGACTAATTTTATTATGTAGGGAAGGAAGCTATTATTCCATCATCCTGCTGACTATACCGTTATGCCAAACAGTGTGCCTTTTGGATACCTATCAAAAGCATGCCAGTATGCTTTCTTACATTGAAGGCTAGCATTATGTCATCTACTATCCTGGGTAATTGAGCAGTGTGGGGTGAGCAAGCCGGGAACACACTTACCCGACGCCTTGCCACGTTTTGGTGGGGTATGCAGATCTATCCGACGCAAGCACACATCGCGTCCAGTCCACAGCGTTCATCACAATAATCACTATCACAATCGCAACGCATCTTTTGTTCTTAATGCACTATTTTGAGCAAAACCTTGTAATAAATTGTTTGTTAAACTTAATTGTTTTAAATAAAGTTACTCCTAACCATCATAATAAAACAATAAGTTATAACAAATAAGTTTATAAAAACTTATGAATTTTTGATCTCGTTTAATTTGGTTTAAATTAAAATAACATGTTGTAATTAATATAACGACAAAATTACATGTACTTAGTTTGAAATAAACTACAAAAAATATGAGTGTCCTGTTCTGATGCTACCCGACGAAAATGGTGTAATTTAACGAGCAAAACTATGATATAAATTGTTAATTAAATTTTATGAGCAAAACCGTGTAATAATGTGTAGAGATTAGTGACCGTTAATCGATAGTTATTCAGATATCGTGAGACCGCATCTCACGATATCTGAATAACTACCGTGTAATAAATTGTTCCAATTTTAGTATATGTACCGCCGAAGGTAGTACAATAAATTGTTAGTTAAATTCATTATATCAAAAAATCGTATTCCGGTGTTTTGATTAATTTTCTACCAAACCATTAAAATTAATTTTTTAAATACAAACTAATTAATTTTTAATCACAGTTAATTTGGTTTATATTAAAATAAGTATGTTGTAAAATTAATATAACGACAATAATACATGTAGTTCGAATAAAAATATGAGTGTCCGATTCTTTTGTCTTCGACTGTACTCCATGCTACTCGACGAAAATCTGGGCAGTGGGGATCGCAGAGCGTCGGGTAGGTTAGCGTGGCATAGCATCGGGTAGATGTGCAGGGGGGTACAACCTTATGGAAAATCGGAGTTTGGATTTTCGTCGGGTAGCATCGGGTAGCGTCGCATGGCGTAGCATCGGGTAAGTGTGTCTCCGGCTTAAGCATTGTTCAGTTAAGCTGGCAAAAAGCTCATTCGATTTATTGAAGTGTCGTGAAAAGAATGAACCCCGTTGAAAGCATGAGTTATTTGTTCAACATTTCAAAATAACCTTGTTTTTTCTTTATTTGCTAAATGTACGTATTACTTTTTTAAAGAAATAAATTGTTTTTTCTCTAACGACGAGTTTTATTATTGACTTGAAGTGCCGAATAAATCAGCAAATTGATGTTAATAAAATAAATTTACTTGAAATGATGGAATTCAGCCGGTTGGTTCAAATCGTGTAACTATATTAATCGTGTTTCAAGAAAATTTAGGACAAATTACGGATAGATTCAGGGTTCAGGGCAAGATGGGCGGGTGGTCGTCGTCGTCGTCGTCGGTCCCGAGTTCCGACTCTATTTCTCTAATTCTCCTTTCTTCGTAGATTTTAAGGAGGTCTTCGTTAATAATTTTCGATAGCAGTTTGTCAGCGGCGTTAATAAGTTGTTTTTCTTGTTTGTCAGGCTTTGATCTCTGTTTGGAAGTTAAAGAGGGTCGACTTGGAAATACGAAAGGCTTCCGGGCGTCATTTTTTTCGACTTTTAACACAGGTTTTGCACGTGGCTTCTGTGCTGCGGTCGATTGTAAAATGGCCATGAGTTTTTCCCATTCGTCTCTTTCCGGTCTTAAAGTCGTCTTGACGGTGGTTGTAGGCTCACTCGGTTCGATGGTTTCTTCGACTGTGCTTATCACTTCCTCTTCGCTCGTGTCCGTAATCGCGTCTTTCTGAATGCTCGTGCTGAGGACTTGATTGTGTTTCTTGTACATGGCCTTGAGCCGAATCCCTGAGTCTACTTTGCAGCGAATGATTTTCTTCGACTTCTTTAAATAACTGGTTCTGTTCTGTTCCGCCTGGTAGGAGAGATCGTCGAAGAAGTCCGATTCCGTTTCGGTACCGTCTTCCACGGAATCATCGCTGTTGTGGCTGGTGAGATCCAGTCCGAAACCGTAAAATGCTTTGCTCAGTTCGATGTTTTCATGCGACGGTATAGTGTTCACAGTCGCTAGGCTTTTTCGAGAGTAGACGTCTACTTTGCTTCTATGCCTCGACGACCTCGCATCGGCCGTGGAACATTTCCGTTTAATACATCGCGGCTTCGGACTCGGCGGGCCCATCGGAAGCTTTTTGTGGAATGTCGGATCGCCCTCTCTTAAGAAAAACGTAAATATTTTAGGGGCGACGATCGGTTCTCCCGGTTCTACGGTTTGCGAGGCTGAATTTCTCAATATTACGTTAGGTCTATTGGGATTGACCAGTGTGTATTCTTTCTCGGATTCTGCGGGAGACTCAACTAGAGGGGATGTCGCATGGTCGACGAATTCTACCGTTCTCTCCGAATACGCTGTGTAGGCGCTTGGCGGGTACGGCAGGACGAGAGGTTCGCGTTCTGGCAGAAAAGGCTTTATGTTTGACTTCCCCTTCATGTAAGCTACAGTTTGGACTAGACATTTCACCAAATCGGCCAATTCTTGGTTGTGAGCCTCTTGCCAAGTCTTCTTGCTTCGCTTAAGGCCCGAATTGCCTACTTCCGATGTTCTACTACTTTCGTAGGCGTAAGTCGGATATTTGGCATAAGTCGCCACTTCTTGCCTCGACCCGGTGAAAGGCGGTTTTAAATCCATGTTAGGGATGGAACTGGAGGGCACTTCGAAATAATGTATGGATAGGTTTTCGGTATCTTGATTAAAATGCACGTCAGGCCCTGATATCTCGCTATGATCCCAGTCGTTATACTGGAATTCGGACGTGTTGGAGCTGTCGGTATAATGATACGACGAAGGGACATCTTTAAGACCTCGTTTTAGCTCCAAGGAACCTTTTCGTAATTTATTTTCATCATTATAAAGGAACGATTCTATCGAGGGATATTCTCGAAATTCGAAAGGACGAAACGACGAAAACACTCCATACTTTTTGTCCGTCGATTTCTGTTCGGTACTCGTACTTAACTTGCACGAAGATTCTTGATCCTCTGAAAGTGCTTCCTCCTTCAACAGTTTTGATAAGAGCTCACACGTGTTTATAATAAGATATTCATATTTTTCTGCCAACTTATTATTTTCCTCCTGACTACTCATCACCATTGTTTTATCTGCAAAAATAAATAGGAAATTTAATTTAGCGTTTATATTTAATTCATTACCCTACCTAATAAGTCTAAATAAATAATGCAAATAAGGCTGTGCTCAAATTGGTGCAACTCCTTGGTTTTATGTAGAGGGCGTGTAAGACTGCCACCAAATATGAGCAACGTGCTTGAGCTTCCTCCTCTGTTCTGATGGTTAGAGGAAACAGAGTTGTTTGATTGTAGTGTGTGCGCGTGCGTGCGTGCGTGTGCGTGTGTGTGTGTGTGTGTGTGTGTGTGTGTGTGCGTGTGTGTGTGTGTGTGTGTGCGCGCGCGCATGTACATATACTTTACCGCTAACTCTGTAGGGGTTAGTTTAAGAAAAGCACAACTAATCGGGTACAACATTCAAGTCCCTTTATTTAATTATGGTTTAAATATTCCTCGTCGTCTCCTGCTGACCACTGACCGACTCTTGGCCTACTCCTCGCGACTTCTCGTCGATTCCTATTGACTTCTGCCCAACTCCTGGCCAACTCCTACAGTCCACGACAGCTCTACTCCCAAGGACTACGCCGACAGCCTCTTCTCCACGCCGGCCTTCGCGCGAGCCATTCACCACAAGGAGACAATGTATTTAAGAATGAGTGAGAGGGTGAATGGGTTTGGATCTAGGAACTGCATGTGTTGGGTGCAGAATTGACATAGCCGTTGACGAAATGCGGAGCCCAACCTCGACGGCTGGACGGATAAGACCGTGGTCTGATTCCAGGACTGCCATCTCCTGAGGTGGGTGATTCTCAAGACCTTCCAGTAATTTATCGTACCCAACAAAAGCTGGAATTGCAAGTAGACTGCCAGAAATGCAGGCTCATAGGCTGTTATCAAATTATGAAGCTCATACACTCAGTAAAAAGTCTCTGAACACCTACTGGCTTATTTATTTTAATTATTGTTATAGTGTAAATGCCGAGAAACACTCAACCTAAGCCTCATGTGAGGTTAAGGCAAAAAGCGTATGGAATTGTATGGAATTCCTGGCAAAAGTCAATGGCACCAATGACTTGATCCTGGCATGGGTCCCTGGGCTTATGGGGCATAGAAACCAGGAGAAAGTGGACAAGGCCAAAATAGGAGCCAATATAAATTCTCTAGTCCATGAACCCTATTGTGGCCTAGCACCTTGATACATCCAAGAGTGGATCCTTAATGAGTCAAAAACTTGGTGGACCACACCCCAGGCATGAGGTACGCAAAGAAATTCATAGATGAGCCATCTGCAAGACTGACAAAGGAATTACTGGAAAGTAACCACAACAGAATCAGGATACTGGTATGATTCCTGACAGGGCAAGACGCCTAATAAGGCACCGAATAGAAGTACTGGCAGAAGAAACATAGTGCAGATACTGCCAGGAAGAAGAGAAAACCGCAGAACACATGCTATGTTTTTGGGAGGGTCTATGTAGGTGTAGATATTTGCAACTAGGAGAGGAAAAGACGCAAAATCCTACATTAATGAGTCACTGGTAAGGCTATGGCTGAAGCTGGCCAGTGAGTTATAAAAATAAAGGAACACAATAATCTACTCAGGACGAGGTGCAGAACGCCTAGTAGATGCCTCTTTTATCCCTACCTGTAGTATAATCTACATATCCCAACAAATAACATCCTTATAGATAAATAGCAATGTACAATTAATGTAATATTAATCACTAGGTATGGTAACAAAAAACTAAATGCATTTAAAAAAATAAGGGAATTTTTTTTTATTGAAGATGCCTATCAAGATTCGATTTGAAAGGCATAAGTGATCTTAAGTCTATGACATTTGAAGGCAGATTATTCCAATTTTCTAAGTTGCAGTTCAAGAAGAATGTTGATCCAATTAATTTCAGGTAGTGCTGTTTTTGAATTGTCATGCTATGGCCACAAGTTTTTGAGCATGTATATATCTCGAGTTGTAAAATTAAGAATTTAAGTCAGTCGACGTAGCTGTACAGCTTTAATTTCTTTGCATTTTTTCTACAAGTTTAATGTCTTTTTGAAAGTAGGGCCTCCAAATACTACATGCAACCTCTAGTTTAACTTGGTATGCAAGAAAGCTTCCTTTTTTGACAATGTTCAGGATAAGTTTATTCCACTTTAAGTTTTCTGATATTGTTATCCCCAAGTCATTTTGAAATTAAGTAGAGAACAAAGAACCACCGTCAGCGCCCAGATGGAGAACACATGGAAATTCCTTGGTCCAGTTGGGAACTAATTGTAAGATTGTCTAATGAAGGGAAATCATTTCATGGAAAAGTTAATGCACTTAATAAGCGACCCTCGACAATTCATTACATCATCTCCCACTAAAGTAGCTCGGTAATGCTGAAAACAGTGTTCATATAGGCCGGAGAGAAAAATTAAACACTACCTAAGTCATTCTCAAAGAAGTGATCTCCTACCCATCAACAAGTGAGCCGAAAATTGCAGATATTCTGTATCAGTATTATAACATTTCAGTTATGCCCCAAACAGTATGAAAAAGTATTAAAAAAACAAGGCACGCACGGATGCAATCCCAGAATGAAGCCCTATATAATAAGCAAGAAAAACAGGGGAAAGCACGTCCAGTTTGCTAAAGAACAAAGTAAGCCTGATGCATTTTGGGAGATTGTTATTTTCACCGATGATAACAAATTTAATGTCTCAGGGTCTGGTGAAAGAAAGTGAGGCATAAGCCAGGGGAACAATTGTGTTTGTTGGGACTGCATGGGCTATAGAGGAGTTGGCAATTTATACACCGAAAAATCCGATGGGATCATGGACCAGTATTCTACATCTATGTTCTAATTTAACGGGAATTGGGTATAGAAAGGACTTTCTGTTTCCAGTAAAACAATGACCCCCAATCGCCTGATTTCAACCCAAATAGTAGGAATGGATATTCAGATTACTGAGATATCATTTTAATCAGTGTCAGTAAATAAAAAAATGAAAAATGTTGTGTTTAGAGAGTTTTGTTTGTTTTTTGCTTGAAGTGTATAACGTTTCTGTTTAATTTTTACGTATTGAATACTATTACATGTTATATGGTTTTTGTTATTGAAAGTTTGTAGTCGCAAGACATTGTGTTGTTAATCAATTTAGTCTACCGTTATAGGCTAATATCATCACTTTTACAAAATAAATTACAATACTTACAACAAATCAGTATGAAACTCAATCAAATCAAAATATTAAAAACTAATTAACTGTAATGTAGTTAACTAAAATATCCATATTACGTTAGGACGTCATGTTGAAGAATTTTTGAAAAACTAAATCTTTAAATCTTCCACTAAAAGGTTTCTATAAAGTAGTACAATTCTAGTATATCTAATTAGGTTGGCCCAGTCTGCCCCAACCAGTAAAATATATTAACCACTCATTAGATTTTTCACTCTAAACTGAAACTTATGGCATACCAAATAAACAAAACATAGCTCTGCCAAATAATGGGTTACAAATAGTAAGTCCTCAGGTTGATGAGATTGTATTCCAAAACAAAGCAATGTGAAAAATTTAATTAATGGAATCCCAGAAACTAACGGTAGAACTACTAACACGTCCTAGTTAGATGGGCTGTTGGCTGGGCACTGCAGACTCCAGAGGCATATGTATACGCTTGGAGCAACAGAAACAAGCACGAAGGAGAAAAACTGCATAACATCTGCTGGTGCGAAGGCTTATGCAGGCTGAATTCCACTCCTGAGAGAGGAAAAGCCCAACGGATACAGGATCCCTTAACAAATTTTTTGGATCTGATAAAAAGCCTTAAGCTTAACGAAGAGTCCTAGATAATAATGGAGACGGCATAATAAACCAATATTGGTCACCTTGCATTAATTTAAAATAGGAAAATGCATGTGAAAGTGAAATATACACTCATTTTTCTGCAAGTAACGGAAAGAGTACAAGATTTCATCCCTTATTTACAACTATATACAGTAGCTCCTCTTTTGAGTTTTATTTATTAGGCCAAATTGGACGTCATGTTGAAGAATTTTTGAAAAACTAAATCTTTAAATCTTCCACTAAAAGGTTTCTATAAAGTAGTACAATTCTAGTATATCTAATTAGCATCCCAGTTGACATCCAAATCCTCGTTGCTGCTTGTAGCTGCTTATAGATTGGATGGTATTCCCATCCAACATCCTTCTTCTGCACTCGTTAAAATAAAAGGTAACTACATCCTGCACAAAATTTTCCCACTCCAGTTTTTTTATGTCTTCCAAATTCTCATTTAATTTATTTATTACTTTCTCTCCTCAATTTAACCAGTTTTTACACCACGATCAGCCAGGTCAGGCGGAAAGGCTCATTTAATGACCTGAGTAAAGTCATGGATAGAAACACATCCAGACTACATATATCAAAACAACATCTTGACAAATATTTTAAAAATCGATTTGACAAAACTGATCGGGTTTGCTGGTAGTACAGCATTACTAGATGCTAATGGACTTACTCTACCACCCTGAATGGGTTAACGTTAACAAGTCACTTGGATGTTTGACATTAGTGTAAACCAGACACCACTAACACCAAGCTGAGCTTGATTGTCCTTTATGACTCTTAGAAACAAAGAATGATTTAGCTCCTAAATGTATATAGTTATGTATATAAATCCAAAAATCAACAAACTTATTTCCTATAGTAATTGCACGTGACATTTGACAAAAAAGTATTATGCTATGTAGAAATAATTTAGCAAGATCTTACCGTATATGTCATTTAATATGCTTAATTCTAACTTGTTGCACACTTTCATATTGCACACGGCAGACAAAAGCGTTAAAGCCTCTTTGGCTAGACATTTTTTTTGGTCCAAATCACTATATGAATAAACAGTTTCTGTACTTGATGTAGAGTATAGTTGGAGTTCATCTGGAATTACCTTTTTAGCTACATTATGAATAGCATTGGCACCTAAAAAATGATATTTAGTTAATATAATACAATAGACATGTTGAAAATGTGGACATTTTGAAAGTGAAATTAATCAGCAGAGAAGCTCTCATGTACAAGAATCGATAGGTGGTCCTCGGAAGATCTGACTCACTGAAGAGGGGGTCTCCCTCACCCGATTTAGAATAAGAAATGTGAGGTTGACCGGCATGTAGAGAAAGATTGATGTGGCCGATATAATTGAAGGGTGCCAATCCTTGGCTCCATATAGAGAATGCTAAGAATGCCACTTGATATGAAAATTTCATTTGAGATCGGCAGCGAGTATATGGGTCCCCTGTTCTGATTCTTAGAGCAAAAAAGGGTTGTCTTATTGTATATAATGATGATTTTGTGCCCCTTAATTAATGAGAGTTAATGTGTAGAATGAGAGGGCATCGAGTACTCCACCACCCTGAATTAATAGTATGTAAATATGAAAGAATGATTTAAGAGTGAGTATGAATTATTTTAGGAACTGATTGTATTGGGGGCTGAAATGACCTAGCTGTTGGCAGCCACCAGAGCCACCAACCGGTTGGATGAATAAGAATGAGGTTTGACCCTTTACTACCAACACCTGGTCTACAACCCCAAAGAATATCTGGGGCACAAAGGTGCAAAATGGCCATAAACAGAGCCAAACAACGGGGGGAGCCTATCCTAAAAAGAACCAGGAAAGGAAGACAAAACCCTAATGTAAAACCCCGGATTCTGACACCAAGGCAAACCACGGGAAGTGTTGACCCCAAGAAACCGGGGCCAACACCAACCAAAAGTGGCAAAAGGGGCAGGTCACTGGGTAGCACCCCATCATCAAGTGGAAGTGCTCCTAGGACATGCCCCAAAAAGAGCAAAACTGGGGGAGGCGGTGTGGAGCGGGTCATCNCAGCTCAATGGAGGTTTAACATAACGTACGAAAAAGACTCAGGGAACCAAATTGCAGCAATAACACTCAATGACCTGATACTTCTGAGAAGAAGGATTGAGTCTATTGACTAAACTAGGGAACTGGGAAGGTACAATAAGCCAGAAGGCTGCAGTGCCTGGGGAACACAAGCCCCGCTTCCCGGCATCCCTTCCACTATACCATACCATACCATACCAACACCTGAGGTAGGTGATTCACGAAGCATGACAGTAATTTATTGGAAATTACAAAAGCTGGAATTGCCAGTGGACTGGAAGAAGTGGTAGGCTCAACTCATTGCACATGTGTAGGTATGTACATATGTATGCAGATTTGAGCTGATATAAATCTAATCAGTAATATCAAAATAACACTAATTAGGTCAAAAGTCTGTAGAAAATCTACCATTTAGATTCTGTTTTAATTTGCAGGAAGTTTTGTCTAAATAAAACTGGCATCAATGAACACATGAATGCACATGTATATGTAATGTAAACTATACACAATTTAATTAAGCATAAATGAAGTACTAAAAACACTCTGACATTAATGACTTATTTTGGCTACCTTGTATGACTACGTTTCTAATAAATACGTTCTAATCTGACAAAATATAATACTTGATGTTTTATGTTGTGTTCATACTGAATAAACAAACTTACACGTCGTGTACAATTGCTCATAAAATTCCTCACTTAAATTTTCCTTCATTATAAATTATTTATAACTGTAGATTTATGTCAAACTCACTGAACTACTATTATATGTTTTGTTATTGCAAAGGAGAACTATGGTCTCATAGCAACATAGAAATAATTCATCATTATGACATCTGATTTGAAACTAACAATTTTTTAAATTAATACAATTAATTATTAATAAATTAATATAATTTATAACTAGTATATTACTATGCAGAATACTTTAAATAAATAATTTCAATAATTTGTCAAAAGTTATTCACTTAAATTTTGTGCTAATCAAATCATCCACCTCAGATTTTAACAGTCCAGGGTTTATGCACAACTCGTTGACTATACTACAATTCAATCCAAAAATGTCCAACTTGTTCAAACCACACTGAGTATAATGAAGTAGAAACAATCCATCTCTATTGACTGATTTCTTTGGAAAATATTGAAACCATAGAAAGACAATTTATTTTTTTTATAATGACTGGTGTCATTGAATATCTGAATGAAGAGTTATGAATGTCATACGAGTCTTAATGGTGTGCAGAAGAATAACAGGAGAAAACTGGGGACACAGACCAGAAAACCTGCTTTGGATATACACCATAATGGTGAGACCTACTCTCACATATGGCGCCATAGCCTGGGCCGATAAAGTAGAACAAATAACAAAATGAAGAGAACTCACGAAAATACAGAGACTTGCATGCATCGGTATAACGGGAGCGATGAGAACATGCCCCACAGCTGGTATGGAGAAGATACTAGGATTAATCAGCATGCTGATAGAACCCAAACCCTTCTGTGGCATACGAATCCACGCTATTAATGAGCACCTCAGACAGAAGGATAAAAATAAAATGAGAGAACAATGTAACTAAGTCATTGGACACAAACAATCCAAAAACCTCTAACAAATTTCGGAAGGAAAGAAGCGATAGAATGTATTAAAGGAAGCAGGAAAAAACTTAGAAATTCTTAACAGGACACTTCAAACTAAATGGACATCTGAAGAAGATTGGCATAACCCAATATGGCATGTACAGATTCTGCAAAGAAGCAGAGGAATCACCAACTAATAAATTGTGGTGCTACACTTGCCCGCAGGAGGTGGAATTTTGGGACGTACAACGTAACATAGAAGACATTCAACTACTGAAATCGAGCCTACTAATCAAGTTCTTTCATGAACTAGGACCAGTGTGCTAAAAGTACAGGACAGGGAATCCAACGGCTCTTAAAGGGCGCAGAATAATTCACACCCCGACTAAAACATCTATATAAATGTCAACAAAAGGTGCTCATTTTTCATAAATAATGGAGATAGATGTTTTGACACACAGGAATTGGAAAATGTGAAATTGTGGATATGGGTTGTGGACCGTTGCGCAATAACGGTTCAGCTCCTTGTTGCGCAACTTTCCGCAGTTTGTTGCGTACCACCGTCGACAGTCAAACCCTGGCGGGAAATCGTCTTCGGCATCGTACGATATCGCCGCAACACGATTGGACGGCGCCGATCATGATTTACATCTGGAAAGGTTATCAGTCATCTATGTCGGCCCAACCTGGGACAAGTGCATAACAACGATTTATAAGTTCTCCTTTAGCATAGAATTTTGACAACTGGAGAATCGGAATCGAGACGCGATGGAGTGCGACACATCCTTCAGCGACAACGATTCATTCAACATAAATGAAATCGTCGAATTAGACGGTACGACTCAATTCAACGTTATTTTTTTAAATTATTTTGTACAATTTAAAACTATCCAGAAGTAAACAACTTAGTGGTATTTAGCGAAGGGTCAACTTCTCGCAAAAAAAAATCTAAACATTTGCTAGCTACAAAAGTGCAACAGTTGTCTTTTTTAATTTTGCCTACAACCAACTTGCATCATGTTTGTTGTTGACTGCCTTTACTCATCCCGTAAACCCTTCATTGATCATGTCATTTGTCAATGGATGCATTGTTACATGCATTCTTTCATATTGAAAGTATTCACTGAAGTATCACATCGTTAACAAACATTGCATCATAATTATGAGATTGACTGACACCAGTCGTATTATTAACCACTTAATTCTGACATATTGAACGCAAGTTGTGGGCTTCCAATACAATTCCACTTGAGAATATCAAAATATCACAGCACATTGTGTTTATCCTTAACAAAGAAAAATGGTAGGCACTCATTGTGAGGGATTGAGGAGCAAGAATGTATCGAGGCCCATCTTCCATTAAGGTGACAAGGTGCGTTCTTGTAATGGGAATGTTTGAGACGGTTCAGGCAATAGGGTTGGGATAGAGAGGTAGGTGTG